>NC_071534.1:16526439-16829469 GCF_026979565.1 Vidua chalybeata | reverse complement strand
TTTGCTTTTCAGAGTCAGACACCACTCCAGAAATGTTAGTTCATCTTGTTTTTAAGAGTGGGAAAGAAGAACTGTGCAAGGTCTGCCAGAATCTGCACAACTTAATGTACTTCTCTGTCTCTTTAACCAACACAATAATCTGACTCCTTGATGCACATCTTGGCACCAACTCTCCCTGCACTCAAAGGAGATATGCACAGCTGCCCAGTTACCCACTTGACTTTACTGCCATGGTGCCTTCCACATCCCACAGACTGACTCTTTCTCACTAAAAATAGTTATTAAGAGATCTGTAAGGAGTCCAAAGTCCCTGTGTGTCTTTCCTGAATGCCTCAGGACAAAGCTGTCTTCAGTGAAGGTTATCCCTGATCTAGTCTTCAGAAAGGCCATAGATAACCTTCTTCCTACCTGAATTGCTCCCAGGAATGTCTGTTTTGATGAACCAGGCTGAATGTTCCAGTTTTGGCTGCAGAATTGCAGCTGAAAGCAAAGGGAAGATTGAACCTTCTGTAGCAGCAGGAACTCCAGAGGCTTCTTGCCTGCTATTCAAGGGCACATATCTGGATGCAGCCAGAGAATCAGAGATTGTGGGCCAAGCACAGGGAAACTCCAAGCACACTAGGGAGAATGGCAGAGGCAAGTGCAGTATGACCACTGTTCTTGCTTCTTGAAGCTGGAAGAAAATAAAGAGAGCAGTCATTTAGACCTCTATTCACTGCCTAAAGCTTTTTGGGTTTGCTAACACAACCTTTGCCCACAAAAGCCATTTTCTCAACTCCATCTATTATTTTGGCTTTGGAGGCACAAACCCTAATTCCTAAATGATTGTTTTGAGCTCAAAGATTGCATTGACACACTGCTGAACAAAGAGACAAAAGCAAGAGTCCTGGACTGGCGGAAGACTCACAGAAAAGCAGGGATGTGAAACAGGGCCCATGAGGTATTCCAGCACAGAGTTCTCTCTATAACCTGGAAACTCAGTGTGTTCTTTGTCAAAGGATACCTTTTCTCCCTGCTGCCTCAGGAGAGAGGTCACTGCTAAAGTGACAGTAGCTTTGTTTACAATTCTCTCAGATTGCCAGAGGTAAGTGTAGAAGTAGTAGCTTGACAGAGTAGTAGTGGACCAAAGCCTAGAATAGTCCTGAGGCTTGAAGTGTCACAGCATTGCAAGACACCAGCAAATGGTGTCATTTGGTTCAAGCAAAACTCACCCACTCTTGCAATAACAATGTGGGGGACCCAAAGACATGAGTCCTACAACATCCTAGACACGAGACTTGGGATAAATGGGGGCTGCAGAGAACCTTGAGACCTGCTGTTGATTCATCTTTAGTGAGCTGTGGGGTTGTCCCAGGTTTCACAGCAAACAGGTGAAAGCTGGGTCTTGTGGAGCTCATAGGCAAACACAAGAGGTGAGGTACAGGTTTGGCCTTGAGGGTGGCCCCGTGTAGGTGCAGCTGGTGGGGGCTGCCTGGGGCAGTGGAGACCAGCCTGTCCTGTGCCCCCTTGCATGAGAGCCTGTGTACAATACCTTCCACCAGCTGGCACTGGTACTTGCTGCAGCTCCCCACAGAATGCAGATGCAGCCGGTTACCCTGCTGGGTTTGAAGGAAGCTTTTGACAAGAAATATCTCATAAGGGGGAATAAGGACTTCCTTCTCAGATGTGTGGTAAGAAAAGCCTTGCATAGCTGCTCCCAGGCAAGTAGTCACAGTGAACAAAGTTTCATTCCCAAACTTCCGGGCTTCATTCCTGATGTGGGAGGTAGAAGTGAAACGGCCAAATCGCACCCGGCTGCCTACCTTGGCCTCAATATATAAGTCCTTTACACCCCTGTGCACCTGGTAGCACTTAGGTTCCCCCATGCTGATCTGCCATTCCTTCAATATCTGGATAGCAGTTGTTAGGTAGAAGTGATAATATTTAAAGCTGAAGTTGTGTCTGTAGTGCTCTGGAGAGATTCCTGCTGTCGATGTAGCCCAGTTCAGCTGCGAGTGCAGGGAGGAGTTCATGGTGTAAGCCATGAGGACTGTGGCGTGGCTGTCACGCATTTCCCTCAGCAGACCTACAGGGCTCTTTAGCAAAGCCTCCTGAGCTTTCTTCCAGAGACACAAGTAGTCCTTGTTAGCAGCTATTTCCTTTTGAAAATAGTCTCCTCGCTCCAGTTCTTCCATCATCTCCTCTCTGCACCCCAGATACTGGTCATCAAAGGAATGCAGAGCCATATCCATCAGGGTGGGGGACACAGCCTGCAACATAAAAGCAAATGAAGATTAGCATCAGAAGTGCGAATTTCTTGTGTACCTTTGTGGATGCAATCCAAGTTTTTCTCTACCCTTTCCTTGCCTCTTTGTCATTATTGGCAGAGCAAGCAAGGCAGGTAGCAAATCTTTAGCAAAACCCTCCTGAGCAACCTCAGGTTATTGTCTATACGCCACCACAAGCAAATACTAGTCAGGAAGACAGATTTCTTATTTGATATACTACATTTGATGTACTACATTGAATCTCCAGGAGCATTAGTCAATATAGACAGGCTGGAAAAAGAGAGGAAAGATTCCATGAGATCTACTCACAAACACTCTATGAAATCATCTGGCTGCAAACAGGAGGAAAAATCCAACCAAGTAGCTGAAACAAATTAAGACAGGTAAGAACGGGAACAGAGGAGCTGAAAGCAGAAAAGTTAAAATTGAACCCAAAACTCCTTAAAGAACATGTTTCAAATGGAAAAATAAATATTTCTGTGGTGTTAGCAATTTCATTATTTCAAATAAAGAGCAATATTTACCTCTTTTGCCAGTATTTGTGAGAAGATCAGTAACAGGAGGCTGCTCAGTGTCACCAGCTTCCCAGTGTCCCAAGACACTGTAAAGAACATTTTTTTTAAGGAAAGGTAATTTGCACCTGTTTCTTTCTGTTTTTCTTTGAACTGGAAAATTCTGCAGTTTGTAATTTGCACTCAGGTTTTGGTGGCTGTTCTTCAACCAGAGATCATTCGTCAAATTCTCACTGCAATTCAGAAGTCATTAATCAATCCAAGAGACAATTTACTTGTAGAAATATGCCCAAAATCCATAAGGAGGTGTCTGGTTGCACCAAGTTCAGCTGGCATGAGTGTCCGTCACCTTGACAGTTCTTTTGATTCCAAGGTATTTGGTGTTGTTCTTGCAAAAAGGAAGAAAACCGTGGCTTGGTGAAGTCTAAGGCACTTCTCCTGAGGAGTGGTGTGTCAGGGTGATTGCTCCCTGGTTAAGAGTTTAAAAGCCCTTTTAAAGAAGTTGGCTCTGATAAAGCCAGCAGAGAAATGCAGGGTAGGTTGGGATCCCATCTGGAAGCAGCGATAACCTAACTCTCCTTCTCCTCCTTATCATCCCCTGCTTCTACTCATGTGCTGCCAATCCTACTCTCACAGCACTGCAGAGTGGCACTTTGTTGGACTGTTTACATTGGCACAGGCAAAATGAGTGTGCAAATGCAGATTCCGTGCTGAGACAAACCTTTCTCTAGCAGCTGCTTTCTAGACACCCTTCCAAATACTGGCAGTGAGTTATTCACCCACAGAGCTCCATGGCCTCTGATAACTCTTCTGTATGGAAAAAGAGCCAAGAACTGTCAAGGCTTTGGTTCTGACTACAGAAAAGTGAAGCCCATTTTCCATGGCCTGATAATGATAGGCTGGGTGAGGGGCACTCCAGACATGGAGCGATTCCCTGAGATAAGGGAGGTTTGAGAAGCTGCTTGGATTCTGTGGACAGAGCATCTGCAAAATATTGCTGAGATAGGGTGGGAGGTGACATAAAGGTCTCATACTGGGCTCCTTTCGAAGCAGTTGCTGCTGCTGACAGTATCTGTAGTCCCTGGCAACATGAGATGATGCCATGAAGTGCCAAAAAGTGATGGGTGCAGACTGCCTAGTTCTCCATCCTGGAATTTCTGTTATCTTGGGCGGTATTTCAGAAAGTGGTTGTCTGACTGCTAAAAGTGAATCCACAGGAGGGCTCACGAATTTGTTCAGAGGCAACTCCTCCTCTGTTTGTGTAGAGATAAAACAGACCTAAAGTGAGACCAAGCTCCTTTGGGAGCTTGGCACTCATGATAAACACCCCCACTAAAATGTCAATTCAGCTGCATATAATCCATTTGTAAATTATGTCCCTGGTTTTCCCCTCTGACCTGTAAGTGAATCTTTAGTATGAAGGGAATCAGGAGGAAAGGAATTTGTATTTTCAAACGCTTCAGAAGCAACGCAAGTTATTATTAAATACAACAAATAAAAAGGCCGAAAGATGGCAGCAGAGGATTTGTGGCGGTGCTTAGCGCTGCATTAACCAAGCGACAATCGAATTCCTCCATTTCAGCAGTAAATTTGTAAGGTGATCTGAGTGCTCAGATCCCCAAAGGTCATAATGACTTCAGGCCATGAAGAGATCTGATGACACAGAGCAGATGACATAATGGAGGCCTCCGGGTGTAACTTTTTTTTGCCTGAAAAAATACACTCCTGAAAGGGAGAGAAAAAATACAAAACTAACAGAAAGATGCAAATAGAGACAGGAAACCTTTTGTGCTAACAAAACCCAACAACAACAAAAGCACACCTATTTTATTAGTACACTGGATATTAGGATTCTGCTAATCTCTCTAGTATTTTTCCAAGCGAAAATTTCACTGGTTTTAATAAAGCACTCTGTTAATTTTTACTAGATGGCATTAAGAGAAGAATTTTACTGTGAGCAGTAAGCAGTGAAGCCCCATTAGTTTGTGTCAATAGAGGAACCAGTCACAGGCGTTTGATGAAGACATGCAGAGATATTTATTAAGTGACTTCTCCTTGGCCAAGATGAGCATCACCAGTGCAAGCCATAGCAGCTTGCCAAGCACGGCTCACGCTGGCAGCCATCTCTGCAGACTTCTCCTGTGTCCTTACTTCAGGAGAAGGCTTTTCAGAGAAATGCTGATCTGGGTACATGGTGAGTCAGGCAAAGCCTGGCCCTCCTCTCCCTCAGTGTCACGGAGTGCTGAACCTATGACCTAAATTGCAATGTCATCATTTCTGGTTCACCCTGGGGCATGGGAGGGGAGAAGAAAGCCTCCTGCACTGGGTTCCTGCTCCTCAGGGTTCACAAAAGCAGGCTGTGTCTTCCAGGCATCTCTTTTAGCACAGGTAAAGGTTGTACAGAGGAACAGAAAGAAGCAGCACACCAACCCAGTTTATATAAGCAGTATTTATTGCAATGAGCAGCTGAGGATGGTTGCACCACATGTAACCAGAGAGATCTGGTCTCTGCCAGTTTCCTGAGCATCTGCAGTCCCTGTCCTTGGAGGTGTGATCTGCCATCCACCTCTCAGGGAAGGAAAGCTGACAGAGTAAATCAGGAAGGTTATGCACAAAGTTGCTAGGGTACAATATTAATGCCAGAGGACAGAATGAAGTAGTGCACAGGAAAGACAATATGTAGATAAAAATACACATACATTTTATATATATTTACAACCAATTGTCTTAAACAAACCAAACACTGCCCCAATTTCAATCCATCCTTGAACCACTTTTCTTTTTTTATAGCTTTATTTTTTCTTTTTTTTTTTTCTTTTTTTTATTTTTATTTTAGCTGTTTAGGTACTTCTAGTTTCAAGCATAAATGCAAAAGCAACAGAGAAGAAGAGGGTTTTTTTGTTGTTGTTCTGCTGGGTATTTTTATTTTCACTAGAAGCTGGTTGGAAAAAAACAAAACGAAACCAAAAAACCAAAACCAAGAGAATTCGAGGTCTTTTTTTACAGTCATGAAAAGCAGCACACAAATGCAAGGGCTGATCTAAAGGGACACCTTAAACACACCTTTTAGGATTTATTTATTGTTGCTATACAACAAATTTTATGAGTAATCAGAAGAATGTACCAGAAGCTGATTGCTATCTATGCAAGAGTATTTGCACACTTCTATCTTTACAAATGATCCCATGGTGATGCATATTTAATGTGATTATTCTACATGAAAATACTGAACTTTTCCACTAATTGGAACAGGAGGCAGGTGTTCTTCCTTCTTCACAGTGAGCATCCCAGGATCAGATCCATCACATTTACACACACTGTGACATTCTTCTTCCATAATCCTCCTGTATTTTGCAGAAGAGGATAAGAGAGCTAGTGATGTTTCTAAGGCATGCAGTGGTTTCCTTGAAACTAATCCCTATTTTCCACATATTGTGTGTTGGGGATTCAGGTGGAAGGAAATAAGACAGAGTCTTCTGGTGAAGCTCAAAATACCACAAAAGATGTCTGAAGAGAGACTTTATTGATGAAAGGAAGAAAGTTAATGGAAGCTCAACAAATGGGATAATCCCTGCCTTGGTGTTCCAGATGGTTGGGAGACAACAGAAGAAGATGCCAGTCCAGATGCTTTCCTTCCCTCCTTCCCAACCACAGCTTCTTTCTCCTGTGGGGTTTGGAGTGTTCCAAGCCAAACGAGCGGAGAGACCTTCCCATCCTCAGTATCTCCCAAAGAAGCGGTTGTAGGCCAAGGCAAATCCTACTTGGTCAGAGAGATAGTCACAGGGGGGGTAGTTTTCACAGCGCTCATGCATCTGCTCCATCGGGCTTTTATAATACTCAAAGTACCTGCAGTAGACAGAGATGCCATTCTGCAGTTTCAGCCAATGCAGTTGGAGACAGTTCGTACACCTGACACTGACATGGAAGAAGTGATCCTCCAGGGAGACCCAACAGAGGACTGGTCATGCTGAGTTAAACGTCTGCTTACACAGGGTAAGGCTACTTGATCAATGCTGGGAAATATGGGATTGAACCCAACTTAAATCAATTGCTTTTGAGGTTTTATCAGCAAAGGATACCACAGAAGTTGTAAGGATTTGGCTTTTTTTTTCAATCTCATTCCCCACCTACGCAGGAATTTTTTTGTTGTTGTTATTTATTTAATTATATATTTACTTTATTATTTCCTGCTTACCTTTCTTTTTGCCCACTAGCCATTATTTTCCTTTAGCTTAAACACTTCTCTCTAACAATCCTCATTTCAGTTGTAGACAGGAGCATTATCCGCATGTAGTTTTTTTTTCTTTTCTATTTGCCAGGCTAAGAAAGCCCAAAATTTTTAGTCTCAGCTATACACTTTGGATGTCATTCTCAATTCCTCTTCTATGTTTGGTTAATCTTTCCTGAAGACTGTACACACCACCACAGAAATCCCACCAGTACCTCATGAATTTTACTTTATTTTTGTATTGGAAAGAGTAGCTTAACAACCTCTTCCAGAAAATGTATGAAGAACTTCCTTGTATTACCTGAAATTTCTCAAATAGCTGGGATTTCTCCAAATCTTTGTTTCTACTTTCTGCACAAGTAAAGATATGTTCTACAGCTTCAGAAAGAGCAGCCAATCTGATTTAGCCTTATTCCTGCAACAAAGCTGTGCTTCCTTTGTGGGAAACCAGAGGCAATGACCGAGGCTCTATGATTCTCATTATCCTAAAAATTGGTTCTGATGACCCTGTAGGTTGGAGCAGCTTCTAACTTGTATCCTCCTGTCTCCATGGCTAGCACAGTTAATGCTGTCTTTCTCCCTGGGAGGAATACTAGAGTCCAGCTATGAGCCTTCAAATGGCTTTTAATGAAAAAAGAATGGAAAAATTTTTTTCCATTACTGAATGTCTCCTACAGCCTTTTTTCTTCAACACATGAGGGTAATAACATAGCTGTACAACAAAATAATGCCTTGTCATGCCCTATGGCCTTGCCACCCCCTCTTCAGCACAGGTCCAGCTCTCAGCCAGCTCCTGAGTTGTTACCATTCATAGGGGCTGGATCTCTTCTTCCTCTTCACGAAGGCATTGGCAACTTCTTTTTTAATCTTGATGCCTGCCAAGAGAGAACACAGCAGGTCAGAGACACAGCACTGAAACACACAGACCAGTCCAACCTCTGAAAAGCAGAATCTACTTTCTTCACAAGCAAATGACTGCCACAAACCATCCTAATGGTCCATTCATCTCTCCCCATCCCACTGTCCACTCAAAGCTCCCTCCCCACTGCAGTCTTCACATCTCCATGAAGCAAGGGCTTTTTCTGTCATAAACTCCATTTCCTTATCACACAGCATAATCTGAGTCTGCAGCAAATGTGCAGAAGACATAAAATATTAATAAGAAGAAAATTAGGAGAATGGCACCCTCTCTCCCTGGCCTACTTAATTTTAGAGTCTTGGCTTCCTTTCTGTGTCTGGACTGCAACTGAGAATGATGTGGGATCCCAACCAGAAGACCTTAAAGCACCTTCAATGAGCCATGAACAGCAGGCAGCACACAGAAATACCAATGCTCACATGCACAGAGTTCTGTGAAAGGTGAAGAGTATAAAATAGTGACAGTAAACATCACCCAGTGAGAAATACACCCAAGATGTGCAAAGATCCCAGCATTCAAAACCTGGAGAACATAAGAGATGTTTCAGCCATGAGAGCATTTGCCCCTGCTCTCCACTAACACATCATGTCTGCACAGTTGCTTCTTTGCTCCCTTGATTTGTCGTTGTGCAAACACCATGGTGCTGTGAAGGACCCCACAAACACCAGGTACAGCCACTTCCCAGCCCGAGCCAGGGCTCAGCACAGCCTCACTCCAGGGGATGGTCCCACAACAGCAGAGGTGTGCACAGGTGCTGGCACAGCAGCAACACAGGCAGCAGCACACCAATACACCTTTCAGCATGGAAACTGCCAAATTATTGCTGTCTCTGGGGAAAAAAAGATTCTAAGACCTCTGCCTGTGGGGAGATGGTGGAGTTTGTCCCTTCCCTCATCATCATAGAGTGTTTGGCTGTGTTTCTCTTTAGAGGTGAAAGGTATCCCATCTCTAGCAAACTAAGGTTTAGTCTGGATCAAAATACTGACTACACAGAAACTGCCAATTAATGAATTGTCAGAAACTACCACCTTTCTCTGAATAGTCTTTGCATCTTTTTTTCTCTTTCCCAATCTGTGTTTGTATTGGCTCACTGTAAAAATACCAGCTTTCATGCTTCTCAGCAGCAATGTTATCCTTTAAAGTGTGAGAAAGGAGAGACATGAGAGAACAAAAAGGATTTTCCATACAGATTTCTGCCAGGATCAGCTTGCTGCAAAAGTTGTGAAAAACCCAAGGTGTACAAATCCCAGCATCTCAGGTGACCTGACAGGAGAGACTGCAGCCCTCAGGAGCAGCCAAGGAAGCCCCCCTCTCTCAGGGTTTCCTTGTTGCAGGATTTGGCAGGGATGTCACAACCCATTGATGCGGGCAGCTTCTGCTCTCAGAACAGCCTGGGGCTGAGCAGTCACTCTGGGCAGGTCACTGAAGCCAGGTCAGAGCAGGGAGACTCCACCAACACAACTCTGTTTCACAGGAGGCAGATGCATCCAGCTGCTAACAGTGTGCACCCCTCATGCCTTGCCAGGGCACTGCTCAAGGGTTGAGGAGCCTGGGGCAGCAGGAAGCAGTGCTGGTGGCCTTGCTGCTGCAGGGACACTGGCTGCCCTCATGTCACCTGCTCACACAGGAGGGGCTCTGTTTGCTGCACATGCTCCTGCACCTCAGGGACTGCAGAGTTAGGGAGCAAACGGGGAAGAGTTAAGAGAGGGACTCAGCATGGTTCTTGTTCAGCCCTTGAACCTATCAAAGGGAAGAAAGAAGGCAGATGCAGGAGAATGGAGCTGAGCATCAGTCAGAATGATATACTCACTGTCAGTGCTGAGAGATCCTGAGGGTTCTTTGGGATCTGGAAGACAGACAGACAGACAGAAAGGAGTCTGCTTGTGAGTCCTTCTATGCTTGTGAGTCGTCCTCCTCTGTAACTGAATCCCACCACTGACTGGCCAGATCCAGCTCCCCCCACTTACATAGAAGGTCTGTTTCTCCCAAAATGGTTTTATTAACACCCATCATTTAGACAGAGACTAAATGATAAACCATTTGAAATCTTAAACATATTAAAATGTTCAAATTCTCTGCTGCAATTCAATATGCAACTGAGGTGGGGGTGAGTGGGTGTTGACCAGTGGAAGAAAATTCCCAGCAGAAGATGGGGGTCTCTGTTCCCAAGCCCTCTCTCATCTGTGACTCTCCAACAGAGACCTGAAGCTGTGCAGTGACTGGTGGTGCATCTCCTCCTCCCCAGAGCTCTGTGTCTCTCCCAGACTGAGGGGAGGCTGACAGCAAGCTGCAGGGTTCAGCAGCGCTCTGAGAGCCTTCCTGGGAAGATGTCCCCTTACCTTTCTCACAACAGCAGAGTGCTGCCAGGGCCAGAGTCACAATCAGCAGTGCCAGCAGACTCCTCATGTCTTCTTTGGCTGTGCTAGTCTCCCTAACCTCAGAGCTTTCCTGGAGGTTATTGAAGTTCTCCGGGGCTTGCTTTTGGGCAGCAGTTTATATCCTGTGATTTCTTGGAGAGATCAGGGATCTGGCTTGTGTTCCTGTGTCTGTGCTCCAAAACAAAGCCCGTCCTTTGGGCTGGGAGATACTGGGTCCTGGCAGTCATTTTGGCATCCATCTCATGACTCAGGGCATTTCCAGAAGATTTTATCTGAAGTTTTGAATGGGGCTGTTGAAGAAAAACAACTGGATTTTAAAAAATCATTTTTCTTACAAACTTGAAAGTCATTCAGTCATGCTGGAAAGCACACAGTGAAATAGAGCAATTCTTTTCACATGATAGGGCTCTCTCATGTGGAGTTTCTCAAATGAGACTGAACACAATGGTGACCTTTTCCTACACCCCACCTTGACTCATTACCCTGAGGGTAAAGAAACCTGTAAATCAGTTTGCATAGGGCACACACAGTAGTTTTTCAGACAGTTTCAGAATTTCACTGAATCACTTTGGAGATGAGATTTTTATACTTTTAGGAACTTTGGAAGTTAATTTGAGGGAAGATCTTTATATTTTCCTCCTGGAAATCTTCACAATTTAGAAGCTTCATTTTGGCTTCTCTTGTCTAATAGTCAGTTAAACATTTAGACTCCAAAAGTGTTTTATTCTTCAGGACCCGAGTGGCTAAAGTTACTTGGTATGGCAAGAGCCTTGCATGGGCTATGTGTCAATAACCCCATGCTCCCCAAACCCACTACCCAAGTTACCAAATCCACGTCCCACAAACAGCATAGGAACCACAGATTCACAGAATAAGCTGAGTTGTAAGGAACTCATCAAGTCCAGCTCCTGGCCCTGCACAAGACACCCCAAGACTCACACCATGTGCCTGAGAACATTGTTCAAATTCTTCTTGAGCTCTGTCAGGTTGGTGCTGTGACCACTTCCCTGGGGAGCCTGTTCAGTGCCCAACCACCCTCTGGGTGAAAAACCTTTTCCTGACAACCAAGCTAAACCTTCCCTGACACAGTTCCAGCTGTTCCCTTAGGTACTATCACTGATCACCAGAGAGCAGAGATCTGTGCTGCCCCTCCACTGCCCCTTAGGAGGATGTTGTACACTGCAATGAGGTCTCCTCCTGGCTGAACAGACCAAGAGACCAACTTTGGGTAGTTGTTTTGTGGTGGTTTTTTTTGAAATCAAGTGTGTTCATTCTTTGTGGTAGCAGAGATATAATCTTCCTCCACTTCATATCCAGTCCTCTTCAGACCCATGTGGAGGATTACAGAAGTAAAGTTTAGGAGGTTCCCAAGGAAAATCAGAGCCATTAGGGATTTTCCCAATTCTTAGAAACACTGTCTTTTAGCTTAGAGAATTTTCAGGATTAAAATAAACCCCAACTTTTGTTCCTATTAAGTTTTCTACAATCCAGGAAAGTTGAATATATATGCTAATAACATCCAGCAAAAGGTCTTGTGTATATATTATTCCAGCAAAAGAGCAACAGTTAAAAAGTAAATAAACATCTAAAAATAATAGGTATTCTAGGAAAGTTATGCTTCCAGATGAATACTTGAAATAATATAAATATATAAATGTACAATTCTAGTAATCCAAACAGCTTTATTTATCCTCCCATCTTTTCCCAAGCTTTCTAAACAGCATGAAGTCTCTTAAATCTGTTTGGTTGTTGCTTATGCTAATGAAATCCCACAGAAATTTCTGGTGTTATTCATTCTTTATACTGGTTAACTGGAGATTAGAATCACTGGATATTTCTGGACACAGACCCAGACAGCACTAGACCTTGTGCCTTCTGTTGTGGTGGTGTCACTGTGTCAAGTCAAACCCAGACACTGCAGTCTTGTTGATTTTAGCATATGTGAGTTTGCTCTGGTTGGTGATCACAAGATTCACCTACTTGAGAACATAGGGAACAAGTGTGTGTGAATATGCCTAATCTGTACAGTTTTTTTCCTTAAAATTATTTTTTCCTCTGGACAAAACTTTAGCAACTGTCAGGGTGGAGTTTCCTATCAGATGTGTTTTCAATAAATAAATCACATTTCTTTCCAAAATTCAGTTTCAAAGCTGGCAAACCTTGGAGCATGTTTTGGAAGGAGATGCATGTTTCTAATGGGCCAGGTAGATTTGGCTCCAGACTTAGTTTCACAAATTAGTCAACAATGTGATGCTTTATACATCACAGACTTTCATTGCGTGCCATGAATCTTTCCAGCTTCTATAATTTGCAGGTGCCTGTGTAAGCCTGGAGATGTGAATGATGAAACAGTCTGTGTTGAGCTGAGACAGATGTTATGTCTCCTACACAAATCACACCAAGGGGTGTCCCAGATGCTGTGGCTGCTGTCAAGCCCAGAGCAGCACTGAATTCTTGGACATGTCAGCACTGGTGCTTTTTGGCCTGGGACAGGCCGTGGTGATGGTGAGCAGAATGCAGCCATACTCACTCCTCAGAGGTCCAGGAGGGGCTCAGTAACTTGTGCACAGGGTCAAGCCACATCTTGATTTCAATCAATTTGTGAACAATAAAATGAAATTGTTCTATGTGGACAATGATGGGCCTAACCACAAACGTTGGATTTATTTACCACCAGGAGCCCCCCTCCAGCTTTGATTTCTGCAGCTTTCAAGTGCTACCAGAGTAGTTTCAAGTGGAAGAGTTTTGAAAGGAATTGCAAAAGGAAATACAAGTTAAGTCTGGACCACACACTCCTTTCTAAAGGAGCACCTAACATCAGGACCTGATGGTAGAAGAGGCAATTTACAGGCTTTTTCTGTCACAGACCCTCATCCTAACTTTGTTTTAAAATTAAATAGGTGCCTTCTGGATTTTGTTTCCCCATCTGAGGAAAGATTTGATTTTCAAAAAGTGCATCTGCATTCTGAACACCCCACTGTTTTTAGACTAAAACTGGGAGCTGAAACTGTCCAGTGACCTCTGAAAGAAGCTACCTGTAGAACCTGGAACAAGAACATTATAGGTTCTTCCAAAGCCATATGCTTGCAAGGTAATGATGTTTTTCCCTGTAATCTGCAACAGAATGTATGATACACAAATTCGGTTCCTTCATGGAAAATTGCATACCCCCCCCTTCCAAAACACTGTGAGTCATGAGAAGATAGTATCAAACCAGCAATTTATTTTGTAGTAAACACCCACATCCTGAACTCTCTGTGATCTCTGCTACATCAGCTCAGCGCTAATTAACACAGTGTAGGAATCCATGGCTACATGGGAGAGAAGCAGCAGGCCGGATAACATACAGGAATACAAGCAACTGAGTATGTTTCAGAGCCATTGCGATTTTGGGGAGGATACCCTGGACTCCAGGCCCCAGGGTGGGGACAGGTCATCCTTTACTTGGTCCTCCTCCTCCCCCCAAAATAGTGCTTGTAAGCAGCAGCGTAGCCATGGCGAAAAGCGTACATTTCACAAGGGTAGTAGTCCTCGCAGAGCTCCCTCTGATGCTCCTGGGGTGCCTTACTACGCTCCCTGATCCTGTAAAGGTAGGAGAGAAGAGAGGTAAGTGCTGAGATCTTAAATATCTGTCTACAGCCCTTTCCTGTCCCAAAACTCCCTGCTTGGATTAAGGATCCACCATTACAGTACATCGTCCAGCTACAGAGTTCTCAGCTTCTGTGTTCACCACACCCAGGGACTACAGCAGGAATGTTTTGTCTCCTCAGGCACCCTTTTATTTAGGGGCTAAGTAAGGTGGTGGGGAGAGGGGAATGGCTCCTGTCTCAACTTGAGGAAGAGTCCTCCCATTGCAGCCTTCCCCAGCCTGCTCTCTTCAGCTCTTCTGCTCTTTCCCAAACATATATATAGAAAAAAAGACCTGAAATATTCTGCAAAGGGGCCACCTGGTACTGAGGAGAAGGTTTGTCTTATGCCTCACCAAGAGATGATTTCTGTGGTTCAGTCTTTATTTTCACAAGCCTTGAATTAGGCATGAAATTGGTTACATCTGTATTTTATAAATGAGGGAAGGAGGCCCTCAGATGACTCTTTGATTTAAAAAGGTCATGCAAGTTCTGCATGAAATCTCAGGACTAGAAAAAGATCTCAAACTGAGCTAGCTTTTGGACCATCCCACATTCATTCTCTCTTCTTTTGTTGGTGCTTCCTTCAGAAAAAATGATCAGTCTTCTCAGCATGTGACATGTCTCCAAATCTAAGGACCCGCTCTCCATTACCTGAATTCTTGCTTTTCCTGGGTTTGGGGACTTAAACAGTACCTCACATTAAAAGAGAGACTGAGGCTTCTCACAAGTCACCATGGCTGTCACCCCTGCTAACAGCCTCTCTTGGCAAGGAGGAATCTCTTCCCACTCTCAAGCTCAGCATCCTGAGGCCATGGCATACCTCTCCTGAGTGATGGCTCTTAGTCTCGTGTCAGCCTGAATGAAGTCATTGGCCCTTCGCCTGTTGAGGAAGGGATCTGAAAAGGCAAGGGGTTATTCAGACTGACATATTTTCAACACCAGATTTCAACAAAAGCTGGCTTCCTCCTTTATAACAGCCTCCTTGTCTGCCCTCCCATGTACAATTAAATCCAAGACCTTTTAATATTCCCTCCTGTCCCCTGGCTGCTTCATGTATAGGCTCTCTCTGTACTAGAGTGCAGCCTGTACAGAAATGCCCATGCTGGTCTTGTCCTGCTGTTATTCAAATCACCCAGAGGAATGTTACTGTGAAATTGCTGCCACAGTCCCTCTGATTGAGCGGAGCTTGGCCCAGAACAGTTAGGCACCAAGCTACACAGACCATGGGACATCTGAGCACCCTCAGAAGAACAACAAGAACTGTGAAATTGTGTACAGGAAGGGCCTGAGTAATTCTCTCTGCCTCCAAGGTTAGACAGTCATTGAGAAGTTTGTGTGGCAGTTTTGGACTGAGGGGCCTGAAAGTCCTTTCTGACTTTTTTGAGAAACATCACAGTCCTGTTGCAGAGTTCAGGAGTCTGTGGATGTCATTTGGCTTCCACATGTGCCTTTGTGTTGCTGACTATCTGCTTTGTGAAATCCTCTTCCAGATGTCCTAATGTCCTAATTTCTTTTTCATTTTGATTCACCTGCTCTCTAACCTCTCCAGGATATTGCTTGTTCCAAAGTGACTCTCTTCACCCTTTTCATGCTTTTCCTGTGACACTCTTTCTCCCCGTTCCAGCCAAAGGATCCCTCCTATACACACGCCCCACCTGCTTCCAAGGTGCTTAGAGTAAGGCTCTCCTTGTACTTCAGGGAGATTAAATTCTGTACATGGCTTCTACAGTGGTTCTTTCCATGCTCATCCTAGAGCTTTTTGAGCAATATCATTTTCTAGTGTCAGTTAACCTGGTTTTGGTACACGTAACAGAGGCCTGAACTCTGTTCTCAAATTTTGTTTTCCAATTCTCATTTTATTCTATGCAAAATAGTGGTATGAGCTTGTGCCAAAACATGTGAAGTCTTCTTTTAACTCGCTCCCTTTTCATTCTGAAACTCCATTACTCAGTAAATTCAATTTCCCTAGGCTCAGTTGTTCTACCTATTTTATCCCTAGTAGGAGTATGAGTAAATGAACTTGGACATGTCTGTAGCACTCTTCAAATTCAATAAAATAGTAAAGCAGTCTCTTACTGAGATACTCATGGGACTCCATGCTCTCATGGGACTCTGTGGAAAGAAAGAATGAAACATGTATTATGACACTGTATTGATGGGATTCAGTATTTCATATACCACAGATCAACAGAACACACACAGAATCAGAGAAGCCAGGTTTTAAGGCACGTGTTTAAAAGGAAGAGAAAGGGAACAGTGCTGTGACCTAGAACTTATATGAGGAGTTTAAAGTGCTCAGAAGTTTAACAGAGAGCTACCTGGTGATTTAGTCAGTGCTTCCAGACTCACGCTTGGTCATCCAGCCTGATTCTCCAGCATAGTTCCTCACTTTCTGCACCTGACACTGCAGTGATAGGATACAAATTTGCCTTCAAAGCTTGCATGTATTCTTAGAGAATGGACTAGCACAGTGAAATACACTTGACTCTTGCATGAAGCAGCATCTTAATTCTACCAATATGGAACTGTGTGCCTCACCAGGAAAAGGGGATGATATTACAAAAGGAAAAAGGGAAATCTTCCGATTATCAAGGAATATTTAAGAATTAGCATACTTGTCATAGTTCAGAAAAGAAAGGGACAAAAAGAGGAGCAGTCTGTGAGGTGAGCTGGAACAGAGAGGAAGAGTTTGAAGCATCCTGGACCGTGAATTCCAATGACTGGAGGTAAGAGCTCTGGATCAGGCCTAGGAGGATCTTACACAAGGGCAGGAAAGCAGGCAAGAGATCAAGTTAAGGGCAAAGAAGACACAAAGTTAAATAACAAACATCTGAACAGACCATAAATGTCTGCAGGTTTGGAGTTTTCATTCTACCCAGTAATAAAAGTCACCTACCATAGGAAGTGGCAGCCACCACCAAGACAGCCAGGAGCGTAAGGATGACAAGAGTGCGCATTGTGCCAGTGCAGGGACGAATCTCACTCTGTCTTTCTCACTGTGTTTTGCTCTCTTCTCACTGAGGGTAGCTGGAGATCCTGGGCTGACTGCAAAATTAGCAGTGGAATGTTTATTATGAAAACAGAGCTAGGAGGAAGCCCGTGAAAGAGCCTGGGCAAGGTGACAGCTAGCTGGTACACACTCTTCTTGGAGCTATTACAAAACATCCTCTATTAGCAGACTGGATTAGGTTTTGGGAAGGAAGGGGCATGCCCCCTTCCTCTCATAGCTCAGGCCTGGGGGACATGATCCAGAGGCAAACATGTCACTAGCACTCCACACTCAGAAAAGCTGGCCTAGGCAAGTGGAAGGAATTTCACAGGCTGCCAGGGGCCCAAAGGCAGAGGTGTGTGTTGATCCCAAATATAAATGTTTGTTTTTCTGATTTTTCCTCTGATCTGCTCTCTTTGCCCTCACCATACTCTGTCTGGATACAAGCAGCCCAAACTCTTCTGTCAGCTTTGCCGATGGAGACATGGAGCATGAGGTTTCAAACATTCCTGTCCCACTCAGACCCCCTCTCTCCAGCTGTCCTCTGCTGCAATGCCAGCCTGCCAGCTATCAGAGAGGGAATACAACCCTGTTGCCCCTTTTCATCTCCTACTTTATTGCTTCAGAAGTGACAAGCAGCAACCTGAAAGAATCCCTCTGCTGGTGTGATCATGATTTTGGCATTCAGATGACAGCAGCACCCAGAACTCTATCTTTGAAGGCTCTCACAGTGGTGCTGACCCCAGACTCCTCTTGCAGCCCAAAGGACAGCATCTTGGTGGAGTCAGAGGCAAACATTTCCCTCTCTGGTCTAGCACTAGCAGTCTTTGCCTCATGGGCACCAAAGGCACATGCCAACGTAAGGCTTTTCATCTGGGATGAATCAAGGCCCGCAGTCTCGGGGAGAATTACCTTGTCTTTTAACACCTAAAAGAGTTTGACTGGATCCAATATCATGGGCAGCAGAGATGCACAAAACATCAGGTGTTCCACTCTCCAACTCTTGGAACAGTAGAAAGCAGTGAAAGAGGAGTTAGAGATGGCTATCCCTGCTGAGTGAAAAGGAAAGAGTTTGCTAGAGGCAAGGTAGGGAGGGGGGGTGGGCACCTACTGCCTACTAGCCCTCCCCCAGTGGCAGTGATGGGGCTGGAACCCCAGACACTGCCTGGGAATGAACCTAAGCCACAGGAACCATTCTTATGTCTCATCCAAGCTGTGACTACGGCCTGTTTTGTCTATGTGTATATGCAGGTATCAGGATTTCTCACTGACAGGATGCAAAGTGAATGCACTCTGGGTGCAGACCATTTTACTCAAACCACTGTGCTGTTGTCACTGCTGTCACCTTCAGAGGCCAATCCGTGAAGCCACACTGAAGGTAACACAGCCAAGAACTGCAGGGACATTTAGCCAGAGCCTAACACTTCATGAGTGAGGAGTGAAATTCATTGGAAAAATATTACTCTGGGCTTTGCAATTTACTCTTTCAATGTCAAACTCATGACCCTTACCTGAAGCGTCCTTTCTCAGGAAGAAAAACTGACCAGGGACTTCAACTTCAGACCAAAGAGAAAGAATTTCTCTTCATCCCCATTATCCCACCCCACGTGGAGAGCAGCTCAGTCCTGCACCATCAAGGCCCCCCCATACACATCCACTTCTTGCCTCTTCAGTGCTTAGCCTGAAATGAGGAGGAAAACTTGGGGAAAAGCCATAAGTTTGCTAGAGACACAAGGTCAAAGGGGAACTGAGACTTTGCTGCTGGCACTCTGTGCCCGGCCACTCCTCTTTAAGGAAATTCTCTGCTCTGGGATCCTTTTCATTTCTTAGAACTTAGAAGTTTTGGACTAATTGTTGAATGTGGATTTTATAGGTTTCCCAAATGTCTTGTACAGTAGCTGCTAAGAAAGAAAAACATGAAGGAGAGGCTGGAGGACAGACCCCAGTGGGAAAGCAGTGGGGCACAGAGAGGAAGATGCTGGGTGTACTTTGGAATGAAAGTGAAGCTGCCCAGTGGGAAACTCCAACACACTTTCGAGCCAAACCCTCTTTATTTGTCTTCACTCAGGGCAGAGCTTTCTGCTCCCTAGAAGACTCTGCTCCCATTTCAGAGGACTCTAATACCAGAATGCCTGGAGCATACTCTGCCATCAACCACAGGAGAACAGCCACAAACACCACTTTAACCCAAATGTTTCATTTGTTACCACAGAAGCAATACATTTTTCAAGGAATGAATGAACATGCCAGCTTCACAGCCCTATTCCAGCAAATCTCCTTCGGGGAATTTTTCCTCTTGCAAAAGTACTCCTTTCTGCTCCCCCTGCACTCCATACTTTCCCAGCACACATCTCCCCTACTCAACAGCAGTGGGCTGCCCTGGGGATAACATACCATGCAGCACAGTGAGCCCAATCCCTCTGCTTTCTTGCAGCATCCACTAGTTAGAAGTACAGAAAGGAGCTAAGACAAATCTGCACATGCCAGGAAGATCCCTGTAGACTCACAAATAAAGGAGGGATCAGAAAAGCAGCCCTGATGTGTCTGCTGCTGGAGTGGAAAATCACAACACCGTACACGCTGTAGCAAGCACTCCTAACATTTTACAGCAGTGAAGCACCAGCAAGGCAATGATAATAAGCAGCTGTCCAGGAAAAGCAAGGCAGTCCCTGAATACTCACTAAGCTGTTGCTTCCCTGCCAGTCTGCAGCTCTTGTCTCAGGGGGCAGCTCTCCTGGTGTCTTGGACCCTGGACCGAAGAAGAGGGACCTTTTATTCATTAGCATCGATCAGTGACTCCTCCCCTCTCCCACTCTTGATCCACCCCCAGGCTGCCATCAGAACCACCTTCTGCCCACAGCCAGGAAGCCAGCAACATCAAAGAGCTGAGCCAAAAGGGAGAGAGCCAGAGCACACACCAGCAGCTAGAGGGGACACAGCCACATCCAGGTTGCCTGTCTGTGCCTGGGAGCAGTGAGTGGACAGAGATATGGGAACAAGCTCCAGTCTCCTTCTTTGTTGTGAGAACCCCCTCGGCATTCACCCCCTCCTTTTCTGGCTGTCTCTATCTCAAGCTACAGTGCTAGCCAGGGCACCTGTTCTTCCTCAGGGAACAGAAGGCCAGGAGCCTTCTCCCATCTCATTTCATGCTGCTTTTACAACTGATCCCCTCTCTTAATGGCAGGCTAATAGCAGACTGAAAACCCACATAACGAAGGTGTCAGCTCTGAAACCCCCAAAAGTGACACGTGCTACACACAAACCCAAACCCCTGAGGTGCACCCTCTGCTCACATCGGACTCAGAGCAGTGCTGGGCAGCCCAGGACATGTGACTGCTGGACTGGGCTTTGGGCTTCTGGCCCAAAATGGAAATGATAGCGTATCCATGGAGATAAAGAACCGCCACTGTTTGGACAGAGAACAGTGAGCAGCTCCTGTCCAAGGGTTTTATCTTTAGCTCCTAATAGTGCTCTATGAGTCTGGGGAAGGTTCAGACTTCACTGTGGCAATGAGGTACCACGTTACTTGTGTCGTTCTACAGGCAACTGTTGGTCCTCAGATCCTGAGAACAGCAATCTTGAACTGTCCTCAAGGCAAAGGGCACGTGATCAGGAACCACCTTTGAAAAGGAGTGAAAACAGGAGGGCATTTCTTGCCCTTGTCTACCACCCTTTGGGGTCATCTAAGTTTCAACCCTATGACATCCTGAACCCTGAAAGAAATCAGGACTCAGAAGATCTGGTCACCTTCATCTACCTAGATACTGGTAAATCACTGGCCCCAATGCCATCTGGCAAACTCTTAGTTAAGTAGAAAAAAATGGGTGTTAAAACCAAAATGGCAAGATAGTAAGGAACCAGACAAATGGGGCAAAAGCTTAAGCAGTGGGAAGGAGAAATTATGAGAAATTGCACATTGATTTTCTCTTGGGACTAGATTTACTTTACTTCTCTTAATGATGGACATTAAAAGTGATAATAACACAAAGCAAGAGGGCAACAGCAGTGAAAAGGAAGTCTGAGAGCTCATACAGGATGAAAAGGATGACCTTTAAATCTTCATTAATAGGAACAGAATAATATGCAATAGGGCAAGGTCTGCCATCGGGATTAGCAGTAAGAATCCTGCTGTAAATTAAGAGCTCATTAGCTAGAAGTAATTGGGGAACAAAAAGAAGAGCTATGAACCAACAATCATAAAGGCAAGGACAGAAGATCCTTACCTTACCAGAGAGATCTCAGCAGGATTCCTCTGCATGGCCCAGGTCACCCCCTTCATGGAATAATTCTGGTGGGAAGTGCTATAGATGAGGAGGAAAATATGATTCACACTTACACCCAAAATGACAGACCTTTTCACCATAGCCTGTGGGAGTTGCTAAACCTTTCCACCCCTGCATTGACCCCAAGGCTTTTCCAGCAGGACAATGGACTAGCAGTCAGGTTTTGTTTCCAGTACCCCCCAAGGGCTGTGTCACAGTCCACAGCTCTCATGATTAGGAGAAGTCTCATTTCCAGCCTCTGGCTTTAAAGCCATGATCCACATCTATGTCTCCCTCACTGAGTGCCCAGCTCATGTTAGGAAGGCTTCAGCAGAGTTGCTGAGTGCTCCAGTAAGGGAATAAACCCTATTAGCTCTGCAACAGAACAGGGTTTCCAAACCCAGGTTGCCCAGAGTATCAAGTAACTGGACTTACCAATCTGGACAGTCCTTTCCAAATTTGCTTCTGTGTTTCAGGATGTAAATTAGTCAGCCACCACATGGTCTATGGCTTACATGGAGATTTCTCAACCTGATAAACAAGTGCTTCTTAGAACAACTAGTTCTACAGCACATGAGAAAACCAGACTTTATTTTTACTTTTCCATTTAGTCCTAAGTAATACCGAGGAACTGGTCCAAGAAGCAAGAATAATTGAGCCACTAAGTAAGAGTGTTTGACTATCCACAATATAATTAAAGTCAACAACCTCATGGAATAAATCGTGCTGAAAACTAGCATACTGACACTAAGCTTTAGAAAGGGAGATGTTTTTTAAACACAGAAGCTAGTCAAAAGACTACGAAATAAAAATAAACAGAACACATTTCAGATATTTAAAGAACTTGATATACATATCTGAATATGTGTTAGCTCTGGCAGGAATCTCACTCAGCCATTCAAAATTAAAAACTAGCTAAAATGCTAGTTAAACCTGAGGAAAAAAACATTGCAAAACTAGATTTAAAGATTTCTAAAGATTAAAAGAAAGGGGGAGCATATAAAAAGGAAAATCTAGTTTCATATCAATCAAACAATTTTTTTCAAAATAACTGCAATGACTAATTTCCACTTCCATGATGGAATGGGCAAAAAAGAGTAATTTCATAACAAGTAAGTGATGGGGGTTTTTCCTTCAAAAATATTTAAACACATATTTTTGAAATCTGCCTTGACCTTTCCCCTGAGGAATATTTTGCCCCCAGCATTACAACTTTCTGCAAAAATAAATTTTCCAGTTTGAAAATACATATTGGTTCTAACAATGTGGATCTGTGTGTAGTCTTAGGACTATTGTAAAAACCACTGCCTGAAGCTCACAGATAGTGTCAGTCTTCTGTGAGTGGGAAAGCTCCCACACTATCTTACAGTTCTTTTCTTTCATGCTTCCTCCAACATTTTGGGAGGTTTAGAAGCTTCCCTTTCCATCTTACGTAATAACTGCCAGTAACTTTCTCCTGCCCATGGATGTGGAGTACACCTGCATGTCCAACCTGAAGAATGTCACTCTGGGCTCTGGGACAAATGGTTGCTCAGCATCCCAGGGCTAAGGAGCAGGACTGAAAATAAACACCATTAAAAGGCCCAGATCCTTCTTCCCTGAACAAATTCAGAGGGTGAAAGGATAATCCTTCTTCCACTTGCTCTGACTTAACAGAATTCGGGCCCCTCTCCATATTAATCATGACCATAAGGAGAAGTTTATAGTTGGTGAGCTGTGCAGGTTCATTGTGAGTTGGTTGGTAAACTGGGAAGGCTTTTAGCACTGCATTATATTAGCGGTGGCAAAATTAAATTTCATTTACTGTACTGAAATTCAGAAATTAGTGTCCGGACACAACCTCTATGCAGCTGTGATACTCAAAGTTACTCCCTGTAATCCATCAAGCTTCAAAACAAAGCCCAGTGTCCTAGAAAAATCTCAGTCTGGCTATGAATACAGGAGCATTTGGAGTCAGCAGTACAGCCTAATGGGAGCTCACTGCTCTCCAGTTCTGCTTGTTGGAAAAAAGTGAGCCTGGCTCAAGCCTTCAACTCCAATGCTTAGCACCCTCTGTGGGATATCACTGAGTTACCTCAAAGACTATCTCTGTTTGGCCAGGACTTGCCAGAACAGCTGTGTTTGGCTGGTAATAGGAAGTTCATGAGCACAGAAGACTAAGATTTCACAGCAGTCAGACCAAGGTTATTCAGTTCACTGAATAAAGCAACCAAAACATTTTAGGGCTAAGAACTAACTCTGTTGCTTCCTTTGGCTTGACCCCCACCCACCCACACATGTCCACATACAGTGATCAGCATATTTCTCTTTTAGTCCGGGAAAGAAGGAAGACAGGATAATATTAATATTACTTGGATGTTGAAAAAATTGGCAGAAGCTCTTGTGTAGAGATTAAATAACCCATATAAGAAACTTGCCTTTCATGTACTTCAAGAATCCTATGAAAAACAGGGCAAGCAAAATGTTCAAACTTTGTCTACATAAACAGAACATGCTTCTGGGTTGCACTCTTATGGGAAAAGGGAATAGAAATCTCTCTTCTTTTTCCACCCATCCCCCTTGCTTCACCACATGAACACAAAAATGTCCTGACCTGATTAATTCTTTGGGATCAGATGAGATTTACCCGCCTTATTTCCTGTACAGACATGGGAAGAGATAAGAAAGCAGCTGTGGTTTCACTCTTCTCATCCATCTGGTAAATAAAAAAAAAAAATAACAATAATGCTTCTTTTTTTTTTTAACGACATATTTAGGATAGCATCTTAGATCCCAAATCTGCCAGCCCTTGTGAAGCCAAGATTGGATTGAAACATTTATGTTCTGTCTGTCTTGAATGCAGGAGGCCACTGAAGGATTTACAAGCATCCCTGTTTCTTTACTCTATCTCAGTTCAATATCTAAAGGATCATAAATGTTGTCTTTAGTAAGCAAATAAATTTTTCTGCGGCACATCAAGCCCATGGTCTTGGCCTCTGTTGTTAATATCAGATAGAGTACAAAGGAATGCTAGGGAGTGGAGGGAAATACACAATACACAGCTAATTGTGAAATGCTGTTTGTGGCAAGAAGAAAGGCATTCTTATTTATTGAAGCATGAAATCTGATTACTCTTATCTTCTTGTGCATAACTACAAATTATACTAATATTCCTAACATCACATGATGGTCAAATAATTTGACTTGATGACCTTCCTTAATATTAATTTCACACTGTTTATATGCTTTTTGGATACATATTTATTTTATTTGCATTAAACTTGGCAACTGATTATTTTTATTAAGAAATGTTGTGTTCACATAAAGCAGGAAAGAATTTTAAAAGGACAAGGAAAGACAAAAGGAATTCAAGAAACGTTTGGAAAATGTTCTCAGGCTTACAGTGTGATTCCTGGGGTTTTCTGCTCAGGGCCATGAGCTGGACTCAATGATCATGATAGGTCCCTTCTGACTCAGTATATTCAATGATTCTGTGATAAATCAGATCTTTTAGATTAGTTTCTTCTTCTTCCTAGAATGGCACTGGACTCCAAAACCCACCACTGTGTGAGAGGTGTCTTTGTCATTAGTGGTCCCAATTTCCTTCAAATTATAAAAGAAACAATAAAATAATAGAAATGGAGAACAAAGAAGAGGTCTGGGTGCGGAACACTGGGAAGAAAGGCATAAGAAGGGCTACAAGAACAGCCCCTATTGATGGAAGCTGGATTAGCAGATCATTAAGATCCCAGCATATTGACACAGATCCTCTGGGTATCCAGACTAGGGGAAAAAATAAATCACAGTTTAAAACCAGGTAAGTCCTAAAACAAGAGGCAGAGTACACCTACGACTTAATAAAAGAAAAAAATTAAATGTCTGGAGATGATGGTGCTTAGATGAGGAACAAGACTGAGCTCTAAGATACCTGGGTAAGGAGACAAAGGAGGATGAGTTCTAATGATACTCAGAGGTGGGAAAGGATGGAGGCAAAAAAGACAACAGCTACTGCCAACTCCTGCAGGATGCAAAAGATGCATCTAAAATGAGCATGTGGTGGCCAAACTAAGAGAAACACTGGAGACATAATGAGAACTCCAGAGCCCGTGAATTAAATCTGCTATGTAATTGCAAGAAAATGGAATAGTATGAACAAATGCCTTCTGGTGCCTCTGAATATGTGGTTATGAGGGTGTTAGTCTGAGTGAGTGAAATCAGTGTGGTTTGAAATAAAAAACCTTTGCTTTCTATAGTGTCTTGCATTGCCCTCTGTTACTTCAATATTGCAACAATAATCACCTCAGAATGGAGTATCACAAGGCAGTATAAAGACCTCTTATGATGTCCTCAGTATGGAAAACTCTTTATCCAAACTCATCTCAAGTTGTTCTGCAGCTTTGGAAGTCATCTGCTTGGTAATAAGTTTTTTTCAGAGCTCTTTCCATTTTGTCTCATGATCCTTTTGGCCAGGCAGTGGGACGAAAGCCAGGACAGGTGTACAAGAAAAAGAGCAAGACTCCAGTGCTGCAGGCATGAGGTGACAGTTTTGGATTCAACATTCCCTCTCATTTGCTCAGAAAAAGCTGAGTAGGGTCTTTTCTGCTGAAATTATCTGTCCTTTTTTGTCTACCTACGTGATAAAGGATGTAATTTTAAAATTCAATACACAGAAATCACATAATAACACCTTACAACATGTATCAGTCATAGAAGTTACATTCTACTATTTTCCACAGCAGAATCTTCCTTTTAAGACTTTTGCCAACAAAGACACTTTTGTCCATCCTGGCCTTTAACCAATGGTTTTTTTTTTTTTTTTTTTTTTCCTCTGTTCCAGTAATAGAATCTGCTTACAATACTTCCTGGCACCAATTGGATTGTATTATTTGGGATCTCTTTTCACTGTCTCCCACCTACAGCCATGGCTTCATTGGAAAATATTACTGTATATTTTTCAGGAAAATACACTGCATGAGTCACATGTTGGGTACACAGGCACTTACAACGCTGCTGGCTGGCTAAGCCTAAGATTAATGACAATGGTGTTTGCTACCATACATTTTCATACAGCAGACATTGAATGAGAATCTCTGCTGTGCATATATTATATACCAAACATTTGTACACATCTGTAGAGCACACCTTCCCCCGTGTTACTTGGCCAAGCATCTGTCTGTCACTTCCTCTCTCTGAGCTAGGTGACTGTCTTTCTTGATGGTCACTTGATTTCACTAGTGGAACTGGAGGAGGAACCAGTGAACCTACTGGAGGATCCATTAAATAAAATGGCAACACTACACAATAAATAATACATACCCACTATCTCCTAAGAAGACCCTTGTCTATTTTGAGACCTGAGTGTATAACTGAAATGAGCAGTAGGGACTGCAGTCAGGACAGTCATTTCATGCGAGTTGCCCAGGGATCTCATTAGGATTAAGGTCCTGTTTGTGCCAAGTGCTGCACAACCTGCAGGAGGGAGACACGTGTGGTTATGTGCCTGTCTTCAGCCCTCCACAGCAGAAGAGGTCTGGCAGGAGCACCTCCCTCAGCCAAGGGACCTCTTATCACTGCCTGGCCTTCCCAAGCATGGGGCTTGGTGATGGCAAATGATACACAAGCGTCCCAAGTTCACTCTCTTTTTCAGCCCCTGGAGCTCTTCTGCATTATCTGATCTCTGGGCTCTCTGTGCTATCACTCTAACAATGATCTGTTACTGCCCCAGTCCTCTATTGCAGCACTGGATTGCTAAATAGAAATCTCTGTCATTACCTTATCTGGGAAGATCTTGAGTAAGTAAGAACATAAGAAAATAATTAATCACACTGAGTTTGCACTTCCAGAAAGGGACACAATCAGTAAAACAGCAGCAGGAGTGCTATGCCACTGCAGAGAGATCTGCAAGGCTGGCATGACAGCTGAGAGCTTGGCTTTAGCTCCTTCTCTCCTGCCTGACAGCAAGCACCTGAAATCTCAGATCAGATTTCTGCCTCCTCCATGCAAAACTTTGCACTGAGGCACAAAGTTTACCTTAAGCTGCTCTCAAGAAAAAGATTCCTGATGTCTTTCTGCTGAAGCTTTCTCCTGCCTATCCCTGTCTGCCTGGTGGCTGTCCTTCATTCCGCCAAATTGTGTGAGCTCCCTGAAAGCTACTGGGCCCCAGGAACATCCCTCCTCTTTGTTCTTAGTGGGAGCTTTTGCTGCTTTTGTCAGTGATCTGGGGAATGGGTTCCTTGGGATTTCTCTAAGGGGGTGGTGAAGCTTGGGGAGAAGCAGAGGAGGATGGTGCTTGTCCAGAAACAGTCCCCTCCCACACATGTTGCCCATCTGTGACATCTCTGTCTGTCACAGAGAAATTCAAGAGACAGATTAAATATATCAAACATAAATAAAGCAGCTCCAAGTCTTTGGCTGATTGTCATGGCTAGAAATAGAAGCCAACTACTTGAGGAGCTTTGGGTTTGCATGCTTGATGGATTCCCAGCATAAGGACAGGCATTCAGATAAACCCAGCCCAAACTGAAGTAAACAATCCTGCATGACTTTTCAAGAAGGTGGCACTGAGGTGAGTCAGAGAACGTTGCTACCATTGAAGGCAATGGGCAAGGAGCAAGGAGCAGCTCCCAGGCAGCTTGTCCTGGGGGACTTGAGGGTCCCAGCAAGGATGTGAGGGCATGTTGCGAGCAAGACTACAGTACCCTTGACATGAAAAAGCTAATCCTGCAGTTCTGGGACTTCCCACTTCTGCCCAATACATAGTCTCACAAAATCAGTAGCACCATAATACCTTAGAGACCACTGCCCTATTGTCAGGTGTGTCTGATCATTTCAAAGTGGGGACAGGACAAGCAGACACACAGATCACCTCATTTCCATAGGAATAGCCAAAGAAAAGAATCCCACCCTATTTGTAAAATGCTGGTGAAGCAGTTTGTTAAGTTTGAAATGTTCTGGAAGTAGTTATCTTTATTGTTAAAAGAAGAAGAGTTTTATTGTCCTAAATCACAAAGCCAGACTTGCCAAGAAGGAGTCCACTGAAATACCACTCTCAGGACTCAGAGACCAAAGAGAAACCTTCTAACAGGGCCCCCAGGCAAAGTGCTAATCCATTTGCTTGTGTTGTTTAAGTCTTTCTTCATCACCACTCTGACAGAGGGTGCCTGGTGGGTTCTCTCTGTTCTCCTTTTGCATAGGATATTTGCTGGTTTTGAAAGGGAGTGCCTGGGGCACAAGTGATAAGGCAGGCACTTTTCCCTGGGAGCAGCAGTGTTATTCTTGAGGCAGAGCTGCCTGTAGGGCATGGGTATGGGCAAAAAGAGAAATAAAATCATACCAGGGTCAGAGGACCTGTCACTCACACAGAGACAGGGAGCCAGCAGGGAGGAGGAGGGGGCAGTGAGAGTCAGCCCTATCCTGGAGACTGAGAGGGAACCTGTGGATGCCTTGTACTCTCAAGTCTCCATGCTGCTTGCAGATAGCAAGGCAGAAAGGAGAGATCCCGGTCTGGGATCCTGAGAACAACCTTAACAGGGTGATTCTCAGGTCACCCTGCTTCTGCCTGCTGCTCTGTGGGAGCAGTGCATCTCTCCAGAGTGGTTTGTGTCTCTGTGGCAGTGAGCAACCCAGTCACAGCAGAGACACCAAAGATGTGCTGTTCCCATGCTAGAGACCTGCAAGATGGAAGCACCTGAAAGACCCATTAACCATGGCAGTATCCAGACTCCCGGATGACAGAATAGGTCTGTGAAAAGAAGATTGGTGAACATTTAAAGACTGTTGATAATTTGATATAAGCCTTACTACCTCAGTTACAGCATCAGAAACTGCCTTTCACTTAAACAATACCTTCCTTTCTGCTACTGTCTTGCAATTACTAAAATGTACCAAGGAAGAGCTCGTTCACATTTTCTTTTCACCTGCCACTTGTATTTCTTGATTATGCAAATATGCCTTCTTAATATCTTTGCAATAAAATATTTTAAACACAATAATATTCAAATATTTGCTAATTATTCAAAATAGCATTAAAATATTGATGACACAAATGTATCTTCTTAATATCTGCTTAACATAATATTTTCTCTACTGCTAGTATCTCAACAGAGCAAAACACCTGAAAACATTGCTACGAGATGGGGTCTGAAACCCAGGATGCCCAGGGATCCAAGAAAGCATGGCAACTGCTTGGAGAAAGCAATGCAGCAAGGAAGCACATTCACCATCAGACCCCAAAAGAATAAAGAAGTTCATCCAAGAGGAAAGGTCTCACTGTCAAGGAGTGAGAGATGGAGGGAAAACAACGATCCTGGTCTGTTCGGCTTCAGCTGTGCCAAACAAGCAACCAAACAAGACAGCCTTCTACTCATGGTGAAATACTGCCATTTCAACTTAAGCAAATAGCACTGGGAGTCCCAGGGAGAGGGAAGGTGAAGAGAAAGTGTGGCCATATGGCTTACATTCAGGAGATCTGCATGCAGAAGATCTGGGCTTTGTCTCCAGCTCTGCCTACAGGCTTCATCAACAGCCTGGGGTAAGTTACTGTCTGTCTTTTCTGTTTCTCAGCCAAAGAACAGAAAAAATTGGCAAAGGAAAATAAAGTCTTGATTGCAATGGGAAGTCATGATATATCCAGGATCAACACCCACACTGAATTCCAAGATGCCAAAGAATACTCTGAGCACAACAGATTTATATTGAAAATATCACCTCTGTATTTTAAAACGCAATCTTTCAGGCATACAGCCCTCTGCTCTTCTTCATCTAACTCTCTCTCCTTCAGTAAAGAAGAAAAGAGTTGAACATTTTTTCTTGAGCTGATTATTCTATTCCTTCTGGCAATTAACAGAGCAAAAAAAAAAAAAAAAAAAACAGGAAAACTGCAAATTCCCATCCTGCTCTTCCAACAGCTGATTAGAATACCCAAGGACTTAACATTTGTCTGCAGCTGCCCACACAAACAAAGGAACTAGAATTGGACTGCACCCAGGCTATGTCTTCTGGCACCTATGGAAGTAATGATGTGCTGTACTAAGCTGGACTGAGAAAGTTACAGACAGCAATGCCTCATCTACTAGGTAAAAGCCAAGAAATAATGTTGGTGATGTAGACATACAGAACACATGACATGGATGGAACAGAATTACACTAATCCCTAAGAAGATGATGGGATGTGGGCTCTGGCCTAGGAAGAGAGGAAGGTGGAAGACACAAAGAATATATAATACTCATAACACAGGGATAGGGAGAAACCTGGAGTGCTCACACAGCCCATGTGTTCATGCTGGAGGCCGGATGGGGCTGGCATTTCAACCTGTATGTGGACAACATGAGGGGTTCTCCAGGGGCTGTGGTAATCCATGGATATTGGAGAGATAGATAGATAGATATAGATATAGATATAGATATAGATATAGATATAGATATCCAGCAGCTTGAGCCCTGGTGAGCGTGCGGGGAGGAGGACACAGCACTGTTTGCAGCTGTGATGCAGAGGGCAGCTCTGCATGGCTGCCATACGTGGAGGCCTGGTGCAGGCAGGGATGCAGTTATCCACGGGCCTTTCCTCTAACCTGGACAAAATCGCTGCTTTACAGATCATGCAACTAGCCTGCCTGCCTGTCTGGATTTGCAGATACTTTAGCAGAGAAGGGAGAAATTCAAATGAGAGAACAAGTATGCTCTTATTCAATGTGCATCTTGTGGTTTTGCAGGTTTTTCCACTGAAAATATTCCTCTGAAGTTTCCTTAGTGACTAAGCCAAAATGGGTCAAAGAGGTATTTGATTCACAGCCTTAGAAAAAACACTTCTGTGTTCTCTTCTCCACCATTATCAGCTCTCTGTGGTATCCAGCCAGCACCTTCCCTCACTGATCCCTACCTGTTTCTGGCCACATCACTCCTTGGGCAAGTCCTCTCCTCTCAAAACAGCCTTTGGCTCTTCCTTGCCCTCCTCTTTCACGCTTCTGCAAACCACTGTCCCAGTTGTATCCTTCAGACAATATTTCCTCCTGTGTCAACTCTCCCCACATCTTTGCCGTCCCTTGGGCTGCCATTTGTGGTACTGAGAGGAAGCCATGCTGTGTGGAGATGATTAAGAGTGACTAAGTCCTGTGAACTGTCCACCAGCAAGAGAGAGTTTGTTTCTAATATTGCTGCCCAGATTCATTGGTTTAGCCTCCTTCCAGATGAACTCCCCTTGGCCCCTCAGCACAAGAGAGACATGGAGTTCCTGGAGCGAGTCCAGCGGAGGACAACAAAGATGATGAAGGGACTGGAGCATCTCTCTTACGAGGAAAGGCTGAGGGAGCAGGGCCTGTTCAGGCTCGAGAAGAGATTATTGAAAGAGGACCTCATCAATGTTTGTAATCTGAAAGGGGTGTGCCAAGAGGATGGATTCAGGCTCTTCTCAGTGGTGCCAAGCAACAGGACAAGAGACAGTGGGCAGAAACTCATGCACAGGAAGTTTCATCTGAATATAAGGAAGAACTTCTTAATGGTGTGGGTGACTGAGCACTGGAGCAGATTGCCCAGAGGCTTTGTGGAGTCTCCCTCACTGGAGATATTCAAGATATTCTGGACAGAGGTGTCAGACAGCCATGCCCTTCATCCATTTATGATAAGGAGGACAACTGTTCCTACCATATGTTGTTCTAAATCATCACTGTTTCCTCCCTGTCCTGGGAACTCAGGCTCAGCTCAGTGCTGGACTTCTGTGCATGAGATGGGATCTGACTTAGGCGCCATAAAGTTCATTCTGTGACAGCTATTCTGGGAAATATCTGAGAGATTTAAGAAATGTTTTATTCAAAGCTGGCAGGATCCCTAGAAGAAAGGAAGAAGTTCAGTCCTGCCTTGCTGTGCTGGTGGTTGACCTCTGCATGCATAAGGCACCAGGGCTGCATGGCCTGGGAGATGTCTCTTCCCTTTGTGCTGGCAGTCAGAGGCCTCTCAGCACCTCCCAGCCACTGCCAAGGGCAGGAGCTGTGCTGACTAGGCAGACTCACATGCACTCACATGCTGTGCCTGCTCCTCTTCTTCAGGGGAGGTACAAAGGTTTTTCAGTCCTTCTGCAGTCAGATTCTCTGCAGCTCAGCAGTCCCCCACTGCCAGATCCATAACTCTGTGTGCAGTGGGACTGAAGTGACAAAGCTGAGGCACAGATTTTCATATACAAAGTCTTGGATCAACCTGCAGAGGATGGGGGCTAGTTCACCTCTAAGCAACACTTCATTGTTTAATGTCACACACAGCAGTTCAGGGGAATTAAAAAAAAAAAAAATGTTAGTCCCCTTGCTGAACCTCCAGGTCTCTGTAACAGTCTGCTTCTGGAGATGTTCAAATCCTTTCTCACCAAAGATGGATATGAAATTGCATCTTACACAACACAACACAACCCAGTTCCCTGTTCCCTGGGGTAAAGACAGCAGCTCTGACGTGCTTCTGCAGCCTCACTTTCCTGTGAGGCAAACTGAGCTTCCATCTTTGATACTTCATATGTCCTTTGAGTTCAGATGCTGCTGCAGAGCAGGGGTTCTCATATCACAGTATGTCTGCAATGCTAAGGTGAAAGGGAACCCCTTCATCCTGCTCTCTGTCAATTTGCATCTAGCATTTCCTCCATTTGCAAACCAAACCAGCCTCCCCAGACAGCTCAAAACATCTGGGCCACATACATCACAAGTTCAGGTCAGAGATGACACAACGGGGCATAGGACCCAAAAATAAAACAAACAAGAGATTGACCCATGCACATGATTCTGCCTCTGGTTTCTACCTCAAATGCCCTATTGCAGCGGCTAAGCCCACCAAAGCTGCACTGCAGAAGCCTTTGAGCACAGGGATTAAGACCCCCTTATTCCACTGCCACCACATCTGTGCACAGGGCATCCTGTGTGCAGCACCCCAGGGCTCTATGCGCTGTGTAAGTCCTGAAAAGTACTGCAGAACAGCTGGAGGAGGAGGAGGAGGAGGAGGAGGAGGAGGAGGCTTTTCCTGTGCCTTGCTTGTGGCTCCCAAGTTTGTTGGTTAGATGCAGAGCTCTGTCAGGTGCAGAGGGAATTAAACTCCCCAGTGTACATAAGCTCCTGAAAAGTTATCCCTATAATTAGCTGTGTACACAGTGAGCACAGTCACTGGGGACACTGCTTTTACTCTCAGGCTTGTTTGCAGAACCAGAACTTCATTCATGTCCTATTTTGTTTCCCTGCAGCACTAAGAAAGAGTCACGTCGCTGTGCCCAATTTCTGCAGCTGGCCAAGACACAGACTTCAGGTACTCATGCAGCAGGTCAGGGCCCCCACACTCTTTGATCTGGATGACAGACAGACAGACAGACAGATCAGTGCATGGCACTGGAAACACCTACAATGCTAAGACTCCTCACAGATGTCTCCCCAGTAGGCCTTCCCTCTCTACCATACTGCAGACAAAGGAATAAACCCTTTCTAGGGAGGAGCAAGGTATTGCTGTAAAAAGGAGCAGTTTTCCAACTGAGGGAAAGTGAGCAGGGCTCTTGGCAGGAGATACAGCCCTGCACATTCTAGGGCTGGCATAAAACCAGGAGTTCAAAACCATCACACATCACTGACATGAGGATTCTGGAAGGCAGGTGTGAGTTTGCAGTGCCTGGGTTCTGGGCCAGTGGGAGGTGAGCCATCTCTTATCCTCAGAGCAGCAGTGTGACAACGTCCAGGATGGGGCCCTCTGGCTCCCCAGTGTTTCAGAGGGGCTGATCCCTGCACTCACACCTTCACACAGATCAACACCAAAATTGCTTCATTCACAAGTCATTCCAGTCCAGTGTTACAATCTCTGCCCATATCCAGGGCAAAGCAGCAAGGTATTCTGACACCTTAGATCCTTCCCCTCTCTCTGGGGCACAGCCTTTAGCTCTTAGCATCTATACTGTGCTTCTGTAGTCTTTTTTCAATGCACAAAAGCCACAAGGGCATCCAGCAGAATTCAGACACATGTTTTTATATTTTACCCCTGTACACACACTCATTCAAAGGTCATCTGGTGCAGACAGTTCTCTTCCCTGACCATACAGATGGTGAGAGCATGCCTTGCTCTGATCCGCAACAGCCTCTCCTGGGTAAGATTACTGACTGCAACATCTTAGGCTCATTCATTTTTGCTGCACCATCTCAGACCTGCTTAGCTAGTGCTGTTCTGATCCCAAAGCTTCACAGATATCTCCTATCCTGGTGGAAATATCTATTGATGGTGGGTCCATTTCCATGGGGAATGATTCTTAGCAACCAACCTGGCTGGTTAGGTATTCCATTGGTTAAACTCAGAGGAAGGAAGTTTTCTGAGCTTATTCACTCATAAATAGATACTTTGTCCTTAAGTGAAAGACAAGGGGAGTGGGAAATAATATTTGCATAAAAATTCAGGCCATTCACTTACTGCTTTATTTAGTAAAATAAATGGAAAATTTCATGTGATATCAAGCAACAAATCTCTTTATAGTATCAGGCAAGGCTGACAGTGGATCCCAGCATGGCACCAAAACCCAAAAGAATGAGGGAAACAGATCCCTGGAACTACTAGCTTTACTTCTGATATTGCCATTTCACTGTGCTACCCTTTGCTCCAACAGTGGCACAGAAAGACATATTGTAGGGCAATACCAGAGGTCCTGAAGTACTGAAAAAGAGCTCTTGAGCCAACAAATGAGAAGAGACAGGAGAGAAGAGATTCCTGGAGAGGACAGACAGCATGTATTGTACATAGAATGATAATGGGAATCCATGGCTGACTTGGCTCAGGAATTGCTGAGCTGTAGGGCAGAGTGAACTCTTCATACACCAGAAACAGACTCTGGCTACAGTCATCTTCTTGGCTGAGAAAGAATCAGAGTTCTTCATTGAGGGGCTTCTCCTCAGATTTGTCTTCTTTCTAAAACACATTAGAGGCATGAAATCAGTTTTGACATTACTTGATTTCTCAACATAAGGATAAAGAAAACAAAATAATTCAAATGCCTCCTTCTGCTGTCTATGCAATGGCCCTATCTCATTTCTGTCACACAACACAAAGATCCTGTGCTATCGGAGGATGAATTTTGACAGAGAGAGAACTTATAACACTGCATGAACATGAAGATTTAATTGTGCCTCTCCCAGCAGAGACCACTGGTGGAGTCCTAAGGCCCTATCTGTACACTCTGTTCTGTAGTCTTCCTGATAGATCGAATTCCTATCCATGCCACTGGTCTCTCTGACCTGCTGTCATATGCTGCCATCCACCACCTCCCTTCTCAGCATCCAAAAGCACCCTTCACTTTGTCTCCCTAACTGCTGTTCCCAGAAGATAGATGCTTCACAGAGACCTTCATACAGCTGCAGAGATCAGTGAATTCTTCTTGCTGTAGACTAGAAGGCAGAGGTCAGTGAAGAAAGAGGCTCTGCAAAGACATCCACCTCTGCTCTGCCCTAAATCTAATGTTTCTCTGATATTCAGGTGGAAACATACATGAAAGAGAAAGGGACAGGGATGGGGAGGAGTTCAAGAAACTGAAGTCATCTTCTTCAAGAGCCTGGTAAACAACAGCATCAGGACCCTCTTTACCTTTGGCATTCTTTGTAGGAAACGATTACAGAAGTCCTGTACACGCTCCATGGAGATGTCACCCACAGTCAACACTTCGTGCTCATCATCCGGTGTGTGGAATATAGCCAGAGCTGGCAGCTGGGACTTCTTCAGTTGGAAGTATGACAAAACTCGTTCATTGCTCTTCAAATTGCTGTCTAACAGGATAAAGAGAATCTGTGATGGAAATAGGAAAGAAAACGTGAGAAAAACAGAAGCTGAGACAGAGAACAGATCCCCAAACAGTGATCATATGAAGATTAACAGTGATATTTTTATAAAGAGTTTGAGAAAACCATCCATACTCTGTTAGGACAACCCTTTCCTTGGTGACTATGTAGCAGCTCCATGCAGTACATTTGTCTGTATTTCATCAAGTCCAGACTTACACTACCAAATAAAATGTCTTCTTTCACCTTCTTTAAAAATATATCTACAGAATGACAGGAAGGCAGTCTCCACTTCTATTCTCTTAATAGTTAAGGAAACAAGATGTCTTTCATCTTAAGAGCAAATGTCAAAGAAGCTGAATCCTTTACTTGCATGTTATTTGCATAAGATGCTCACATCCTTGCAAGATCCAGTGTAAAAAGGGGTTTTGGTGTGGGAATAATCAAATTCAATTGCAAGAATGTGGGAATGAAGTACAGGGCATCAGGAACCTGCAAGGATAAGAACATGAGAGTACCAAAACCAAAGGACATGTTGAAGTGAGGAGAAATGAGAATGCAAGGATTTGGGAAATAGAAGTTGTTGGCAAGACACCAATGTCCACACAGCCCAGCTCAGTGGAGCGTTCAGACCTGAGGAGAGAAGCTCAACATGAATAAACCAGGATGAGAATGACCTTCAGTCATTATTATAAAATTTAAAAAAGAAAATAAATATAGCAGTTAATTTAATCAGTGACCTGATTAAATAGAATCCCTCAGCAGATGAGATCCAAGTCAGTGAAAAAAACCACTCAGCTAGCATGTGTAATTTTGTCTTCTTTTTACCCTGTGCGATCTACTGGGCCTAGCATATTCAGTGTACCTATGGACAAGGCTATGGCTTCACTCACACAAGAAAAGAAGAGTTTAAAAAAAAAAGAAGCAATGTAATGTGAAGAGTATGTGCCCAGTTCCCAGGCTGTGGTGAGCCAACAAATGTTTTTCTTTCTTTTCAATGAAGAACACTCAAGTTAGTTGTTTTCTTCTCTAAAAATAAACTTCATAAATACTAAATTCTTTACTTATTAAATTTATGTTCTATAAAAAACAAATATATCTGAAAACTTTCCTAGGCAACAGCCTTTTGGGAAGGTGGGATACTTAGGCTGCTGTAAGGTTTAACTTCAGTTTTATATAACTTCAGTTTTATATAACTTCAGTTAACTATAGTTTTATAGAAATACAGAAACAGGAAGAGCACTTTCACTGGATATGTGTTATGCACCATTTGTAATTTTTCTTTCAAAAATCAACTGTGCCTCAAGAGCAAAAAGCTAGTGAGCAGACAGGTGGTGGGGTACTTGTCCCAGAGCACTTAATTCATCTTTTTGCATGATGAAACACCAAGCTAGAAAATGGTCGCATATTTAAGGTTCACAGGTCTAGGGACATGATCTGAGAGGCTTTCAGATGGAACAGCAGTATGCAATGTTTTAGGGCTCTCTTTTCAACTAGAAAGCTGGAAACAGAGGCCAGTGTTGGAGGGAAGCACTTTCAGAGTGTCAGTACAGTAAATGGTACTGCATTTCCATGGTTCATTCAACAGCTTTTGGGTTTCTCTGTAAGAGATTGACTAGACAACAATATTTTTTAATCAAATGTTAAAGAAGAAGTAATTAAAATTAAAGCTATTATTGTTGCCTCACTTTCTATACAAAATCTCCACCACCTTTAAAACAGATGAATATAATTTTAAAACAGTAATATGAATAAATGTTAGTCAATATTCTTCACTTCATCAAGCTTCCAGACTTTGCTAAAACAGCCAAAACAAAAAAGCTGTACATATTTTATCCATGAATACCAAGAATAGAGTAAGAATAAAAGAGTAAAAAGGTTGAGGTTTAGAACTCCAAATGCCTTCTTCCTCGCAGGAGCAAACAGAAACACACAAACTGGCCCCTCAGCTAGAAAGGCTGAGATATCATTGTCATTACTGACTTGGATCTCTCTAATGACTCCCATGTGGCTCACAGAGCTACAGTGGGCCAAAGTACAGCAAAGTTTCCTTCTCTGCCTGTATTCAAAAAATACAGGAAAGAGAGCGATTGCATTTGGCCACTGTAGCTCAGAAGAAGACACCTTTATGCCTATGGGAATGGTGCATTCCTGGGAGGTCTGTGACATGGGATGCGTCCTCCTTCAGCAGAAGGGCCCACCATGCACCCTGTGCTGGTTGTGCTCCAGGAGTCCTGTGCTCCACACAGGGCCTGTGTGGTATCAAGGTCACGCCTGTGGGGCAGGAGGTAGGATGTGTTGGCCAAGAGGCCACAAGCACTGGAAGCCTGATCTCCACAGCAGCTGAAAACAAAGAAGGTTTCTCAGCTGTCACATTTCCATGACAGATGCCATCTTGTGGAACTAGAGGAATTCATGAGGAATTTATTTTGTTCTGAGATTCCCAGTCAGCTCCAATCATAAAGACTGAACGCAGTAACCATGGAAAATTATACTGACCATGAGGCAGAATTCACATTGCCTAACTTCTGCCATCCAGATCCTAGTCTTGTCTCAGCCAGTTATCTACATAACCTCTACAATAAACAGTGACAGGCACTTTATTCCACTTATTTTAGAAGGGAAGGAAGCATATGCCTGGCCTTCTCTTTCAGTGCTGAAAAGAGCCTAATACCTTTACTAAGATGACCTTCCAAAGCTACAATTCACCAAAAACAAATCCCACTTACAGTGGCAACTCTAATGTCACTGCTAGAGATCAGTCAGTTCCATTCCAAACAGAAAGTTCACTTCCCCTTTCATAGCATCCTGTACAATAGCTGGTTGGGTGTTTTAAATTCTGAGATTATTTCCATGACATTTTTTCATTTTGTAGCAATCTTCTTGCCTATGTTCAGAGATCTGCTGCCTCAGGCAGTGAAGGATATCCTGAATGAATGAGAAACCCCTGACATAAAATGTCCCCTTCACACATGATATTTTCTATGCACTGTCACTTGCAATAAACCACCTTTCATAAATTTTGTACACTGGTGCTGTCTTGGTGTCTTGACAACTTGATCCCTAGCCCAGTGCTTTAAGAACACCAAGTTTGTGGTAGATATTAAGATATGGAATTATATTATTGCCCAGGGAATTAAAGTTAATTGAAAATAGCACTGCAATGTTAGAAACTAATTTGCCATTGCTTAGTTTTTCCTCCAACAAAGGCAAACAAAAAGGATGGTCAAGCTTTATATCCAGTGTTTAACTTTGAACTTCAGAGAGCTGCAGTTCACTGTTTTGTAAAAGCAAAAAGATCAAATTCTGACGTCTGAGTAATTTCTTACATCATAGTTCATCAAAGCAAAACAAAAACATCAGTCATGAATTAAAAAAAAAAGACAGCTATAAAAACAACTTTACTGCAGATATCTATTAAGTGAGATAAAAAGTCCATATTTACAGTATCTCTCTCAGTTCTGGAGCCATCAGTGTCTGACATGAATAATAAAAATTGTACGAATGACTGTTTGCAAGAGAAAGGGCATAATCTTTTCATTCTGTGGAAGAATTCCTGAAGGACACCAGGAGTTTCTCAGAATGCATTTCTAAATGGACCTACATCTAAATTAAAAGGGAGTTTACAAGCATCCCTACCCAAATAATTTTGACATTGGAAACCAATTATGTCAGCTGCAACAAAAACTGCTTTTGTTATTCCTAACATCACCTTGTTGAGACTTCTGCAAACACCCATGAGTTACACCAGCTGTAATAATCATGTTATACTCTGATACTGTGGAAAGAAAACTGAATATAAGTATTCTAGTTTGGCTCAGCAATGCAAACCCAGACATTTCCTTTCCAGTGCATTTCCTTTCCTTGCCTGGACTTTTGGCAGTACTTTCCCAAATAAGCACATATTTGATTGAAGATCTAAGGAGGCTGGTGGATTTACTCCTGCAGCTGCAGTGCTCTGGACTCTGTTCACTGTTGTCCACCCACAATTGTTTCTCAAAGTGTGCTAGAAAACTACCATATTTCTTTTTGTTATCAGCTTCTGCTGGTTTAATATCATCTACCATTTGCATTTTCCTCTCCAACATTTTACAGTGCTTAGGTTCCACAATAAAATCTAGAAAACTCTAGACTTGCCTCCAGGCACTCAGTCTTGCTCCAGGTGCAGTTCAGACTGCACTGGCTTGTAGAAATGCAGCAACACACCCCAAGTGTCCCCACTCTGTTCTGGCACTCTGCAGTCCCTGTAGAGCAGTGCTGGATGCAGTGGTACGTGCTCACAGGTAGTCTGAACATCTCTCCACTGCACAGCAATGATTCCTTGCTCAAACCACTCACTGGTAGCACTAACCCATTTCACCACTGTCCTACAGGACAAGAATTATTCACTGGCAGTCCTGAACAAAATTCAAGTCAGGAATCTTGCATTTATTCTCACAAAATCTGCATTTATTCTCAGACTATCTGCAAGCCACTGAAAGGCAAAATCTAATCAATACTTATTTTGAAGCAAACCTCAATTGACTTGGTAGTTCCAACAACACATAACTTCACAAAGGAAAATTAGCCAGCAGAGATCTTCATGGCATTGTGCAGTGGCTGCCACTGATACCCAAACTAATTCAGGTCTTTCTATATGCCAGAGCAATGGGACAAACCTAAGTGGGCATGTCACTCTGCTTACTCCTTACTATCCAGACCTAAAATTCAAGCAGAGGGATCTTAGCTCTCTCTTGCTGCTTTCTAGGGGGACAGCCCAAAACACAATTTACTCCTCAGAGTGCCACTCCATCAGGAAAAATAACTTATTAGACTCTAGGTCACTTAATCTCTGTGTCCTCAAGTACCACAGCAGTAAAGTGGAAATAATTAGTCAAATCCCCACATCTTTAATGTTTATATTTTACTCTGGCAAACTTGTTGACTGATTTGGTTGGAAACTTGCCTACACAAATAATAAAAAAAAAAAACTAGATTTGGCTTGCTGAGAATTCATAAATTGTCTGAACTTCAGTACAACATTTTATCCAATGTTTTGTGAAATATTTCTAGGAAAATTATAGCTATTTACTTAGATCTAGGCAAGTCACATGAAAACTAGATGCAGCTGCATCAGCAAAGGATAGTGATGCTAAACAGCATTGTGTTGGAAGAAACAGCTGCTAGGTGGAGACCTGTATCAGACTCTGCTCATGGAGAACAGTGGTAATGGTGTCACTTTAACACGCGTCACAATAGATAAATGGAATTTTACAGATAAACGAGTTTTCTTTTATAATTACGTATTCATCAAAGCAAAACATTTTTGAAGAGACCTTTTGATTTTGATGCATAGTTCCTGCCTAGTCTCTTGCCAATGGTTAGGAAAGATGTAAAGGTTCCTGTAAAGTAGTCCTGCCATAAGCAAGACTCAAGGCTTCTGAGATTGCATGGTTCTGAGGTGGTCCCTGAATTCAAAGGTGAAGGTATACTTGATTTATAATCTGTTCCTTCAGTACCAAAAGCAGATGCATACAGATATTCCAGTTATCAGATCCCAAATCTTTCCAGCTCCAGACTTCTCATAGAGGAAGACCTCTTTATGCCTCTCAGCTCATCCTTCCCCACTTCTGTGATATTCTGCCTGCTCCCATCTGCTCTTCTCCCCTGCCACAAATGCTTTCCTGTTGCTCCCAGTCCTCCTTTGCTTGCAAGTTCATTCCTCTGTTCCTTGGACACAAATTCCACTGTAATCCAGCTGCTGGCAGAGAAGCAGACATCAGGTGATTTACTATTTGGGGAGCTCTATTCCCAGAGAGATGAGATTCAGGCAAAATGTCTCTGAAACACCTCATCTATCTCATCACTTTGGTGTGGGAAATCTAAGCAATCAGTTTGCAGTGCCTTTAAAATAACCATTTCCAGAAGTGTAAGGGTTAAGAAGCACTGACATTATTTGTTCTCTGGTCACTTATATAAAGCTCCTTGGCGTCCTGCAGGCTGTAAATACAAATTCACCTCTCACATCAGTGGAGTGCAACTGTGGCCAGACTGAAGAGCAGCAGCTGTGTGTCCTCTCCCGGTACAAGGGAACAAAACTGGATTAAAAGCAACAAAGTACATGATGTTTCACCAGGAGAGCAGAGAGCACTATACAGAGGGTATTTTCCCCGCAAGGTGGCAAACTGGCCAAAGGTGAACAGAACCAACCCGTCCATTTAATTATCCAGATAATCCTCTTTTCCTGCTACTTGACCTTTGCTCTCATAATTCATAGAGATTATGCCCTCCCCATTCATGGCAGAAATCACTGGGTTTTTTTCCCCCCAACAGCCCCTCTTTCTTTGTTTGGACTTACCTTCCCCTTGTAAAGCTCTGCTGCCGCCCGAAATTTGCGCATTCGCTCAGGGTGCTTTGGAGACATCTTGTCTGTGATCAGGAGGAGGTTAAACTGGAGTGAACTCTGCATCACACCTATTGATGTCTGCCCAGCACAGAGGGAGAAACACAGGCATGGAGATTGAGAGCGCTCAGTTGGCATTGGATGCAGTGTCAGTGGGACATAAGTCCACATGGCTCAGCTGGGGTTTCTTTGCAAATCAGCATCACAAGCAGGACAGATTTCTTTAAAGCAGGGGGGATCCAATCTGGGTTCTTTGCAAAAGCTCTTAACCTCCTGGCTTTGCTTACTCCCCAGACAAGAGTCTGAAGACCACAAAGGTCCATCACTGGTCTTAAGATAGTTAGTGATTAGGCAAGAGGAGTAGGAGTAAGGCAGAATACAGGATGCTGAAGACTAAAGGAAAGATGTGAAGAGCCAGGCCAGCAAACACGGAATATAAGGGTGTCCTAAATTGCTGAGGTCCAGCACCTGTGTGAAATATGAGCAAGAAAGTGGGAAGGATTTGTGGTGTCAAGGTTGGTGTTTGTCCTTGTTTTCTTTCTTTAGTGTTATGTAGGATGGGGATGAGTCCACAGTTTCAGCAACCTGATGGCCTGGACACTCCTGAGTGCTGAGGGTTAAAATTGTCTCTGCTGTCCCACAGTGAGAGAAGACTCTGGGCAAGGGCCAAGTGGGCACTACACACTGGCCCTCTGTGAGAAACCAGAGCTGGCACTGCCCAAGAAGCCACAGCACCATCTCCATGAACTCGCTCACTCCTCATCTCACTTCTTCTGTCTGCTTCCTGCAGGCCTGCAGCCTCTCCCTCAAATTAAACAGTAGTGGGGCCAGACCTGCTGCCTCCCTAGTGCCACCAAAACCACAGAGGCACAGACTGTGCAGCTCCCCGCCAGTGGGAGCAGAAGTTTCCGCATGCTCCGGGAGTAACAAGGAAGGGGTCAGGGAGTGCATGCTGGCAAGGGCCATGAATAACAGAGCATCTAGCTTTTGGCAGACGGGACTCTGCTGTTAGCTTAATGTTTATCAGATATTTTGTATCCCTTCACTTTTCTGATGGTGTGAGGTGGGGGACAGTAGAGGGGTTGTAAGCTAAGCTGGAAAATGTTAGAGGACGTCATGGGAGAGGATGAGGCTGAAGGTGAGGGTGAAGCCAGCTAGCACCAAGCCCCTTGACAAGGCTGGGGTGAGAGCAGACAAGGCAGGAGCAGTGGTTCCTCCAGCAGCTCCTCACAAAGGTGTGCTTGTCCACACAACCTTGTGTAAGAGCAATCAGCAGAGCTCAACAGCAGGGCCGATCACATCTGACTCTCCTGAAAAGCTCACAGGGTAAACATTGCCTAAAAGTTCCTAAAGTATGTGGGAGAAACAGTAAGGGCCCCAGGATGGGGAGAGAAACTCTTGGCAGCACTTGGTGCGAGCCATGTGACCCCATTATCTGCTGACCTGCAGCATTTTTGGATGCAAACAGCATAGGCACTGGGAATAAATATTTATGAAAAACCAAGCTACCTTAGGGAAGCTGGGAGGGCTTTAGGCCAGGGACTGCAGGAGGCACTGTTAACTGCAGCACCTCCAGAGCGTCTGGAAAAAAAACTGTAACAACATCTGTACTGACAATCAGGGTGGAGAGGACCAGCTGAACAGCTGAGGAATTCTCAGTCAGGGAGACAGCCTGGGTGCCAAACAGGACACCATGCAGCGAGAACCCAAAGCATCAACAGAAATGCATAAAGAAAGAGACATTGTCCCATGAATTGCAAAAGGACCTAATAGGGGCTCCAAGGTTTCAGAGGGTCTGGGAAATTACAAAGATGAAAACATCATCCCTGCTGATGTGACTTGGGTATTCCTAAAGGGCTGTTAGGCCAGTGGAGCAGGATATAGCAGTCCCCAGAAATATTTTGTGATTTCAAAATGTAATTTTCCCTTTTGAAGATGAAAAAAACAAAAACTTTTTTTTTTGTTGTTGTTGTTACAGAAGAAAACCCCAAATCCTACCATATTTCACTGTGGGGAAAAAATATTAAATTTCAAAACAAAATACTCTCCTACTGGTGGGTTGCAACTGAACTGACTGAATGCATCAGTTCTCTTAGATGATCCTTGACTTTATCTTGAAAAGGTATAGTTCTGCAACAGGTTGGGCCATTCTTCTCCAATACAAGCTGAGCCTGGTCAGCACTGTTGTAGCTATCCAGAAGGTCACAAAATACCCCATCAGCAATGATAAAGTCTCAGCCTTGCAGCAACTGTGGCTTCTAAGACCTACTGACTCCACCACAATGAGACCAGGGAACTGCTGAGATTTCAGAGGAACCTGAATCCTTGGTAAACCTCTACAGCAGAGAGGAGAGCTGGCACCCTGCCACTGCCAGTCAGATGGGTGAGCTGATGAAGATGGCCAACATGGAAGCATTCTAAGCCTGATTTTGTGTGTGGTTTGTTTATTTGTTTGTTTGTTTGTTTGTTTTGGTGGTGGTAGTTGCTTTTGAACTCATGAATTCTGGAGGAACGATGGAAGGAATGGGAAAGATTTTGCTTGGGAAGTTCCCAACCCACTCTTGAATATGCATTCAAATATCTGGGCTTATATCAAGCCCTATGTGCTGAGTGATGCAGAAATTCTGCCTTCTGAGAGCAGGTCATTTGAGCTTCCATGTTTCTCAAGGCTTGACAAAGACAGGGTATTCTGGCTGAGGTGGCTCTGCAGGCATGGTACAACACAGCAAATGTCCATGGGAGGAAGCAGCACTGCCTGCAGAGTAATAAGAAATGGAGTTCTCTGTCCCTCAACATCCCAAATGTAATGAAAACCCAAAGGAATTGCAACGAGTCCCTTCCTCTCCCACCACACTTATGCCCCAGCAAATCTGCTTCCAGTCCATGTGTGGGGCAGCAGTGAAGAGCTGTGTGGCTTCCTCAATCCCATCTATACCATCGCTCCAACCCTCACATACATAAGGATATGCAAACTGGGGCCAGAGGATACCATGAGAAGAAGGCCAAGCGCAAGGGTGAGGACTGCAGGGAGCTGATGATTACCACAGGGTTGTACTCTGTCACCAGACGGAGCTCATTTATCCGAACGAAGCGAGTCAGCTTCTTGGCATCAACCTCTCTGTTGTTCATATCCAGATCCCGCCGGTCACTGTCTACCTGAAGACAGGCAAAGACACCTACAGTCACAGCTGTCCTCTCCTCTCAGCACCTCCTCCAGAGGCACTGACTACACTCACTCACAGAGACACCCACCCCCTGGGACACCACCATCCTCTCTCCCCCACTGCACAATCCCCACCTCTTCCCATCACCACTTCTGGAGGTCTAGAACCTGCAGGAACGAGCCTGCACTTTGAGATAAGGATCTCCCAGCCTTCTCCAGCCTCCCAAGGACAAGGCAAACTCATGGTATACCAGAAATCTCTTAGGACTCCAGATGTCCCTACACTACCAGCTCTCGATGCACTGGAGACAGGGAGAATTAGCTGACAAACTATTCTAGGCATTGTGGAGAGAGGTCATTAAATAGTCTAACTGCTCACATCAATACTGGCTTTACGTCCCTTTTAAACATCTCCATCTGCTTATTCTGTTTCTTCTACAAGTAATAAACATTGGCATCGCCCGGTATGGAATTCCTGGAAACATTTTGCAAGCAGGAAATCTCTCCAATAAAAAGAGGATTTTTCTTCCAGTACAGCAGGAAAGAAAAAAAAAAGGAAAAAGAAAGAAAAATAATTAAGCCTAACATATTTCAGCTTTAGAGGAAAATTCATCCTGCCACACATCTCCCCACACTTCATCCCCTCAAAACGATCTGATTTTAATGAGATTTTCATGACCTGATAAACAGAAAAAAAGCAGGCAACGACTGAATGATAGCAATGCACTAGAGTTTAAGGGCAGAGTTCCTGTGCAGTACCACCACAGGATGTGACAGAGTTAAGCCATGGGAGCAGTGGTCTCTGACATGAAGTAGGATCAAAGTTTGGGATTTGAAAGCCATTGATACACACGTTGAATGAGGTTCTTGGGGCTGAGGGGCAGTCCACATGCACACCCCAGATTTTATTCTCTGCATCTGGACAACCTCTGAAAGTTCTTGTGTTAGTTTTTCCAGTGGTGTGCAGACATCTAAAGTAATTTTTGCTGTTCTGTGGTCATTGGCAAGGTCTTTGATACCAGTCACCCGCCCTGTCTGACAACACAAGCTGGTGATTTTCAGACTTTGTGGCCTGATTCCTCTCACAGAATTTCCTCCTGCGTAAGATGAAAGGGCAACTCTGCTCAAGTAAATAAGATTAGGACAGTGCAATACCTGGGCAGCTGAGATCAGACAGGCCTTGAGAATCAATCTAAAGCAGCCTGGACTCTACAGAAAGTCTTCTCTTGGCTTTCATGGGCTTCTGGAAACCTCTGACTTCCATTTGGGGATAACAACGTCTTTAATCAGCACTCAACATTTATGTTTTTAAGAAAATAAGGCTGGAAAATAGCCTGAATTTAATAGTTGAAGCTCTAGTCAAAATGTCTTTATCACTCCATATAATTAGGTTGTTAGCATCTGTTAACTATGTTCTTTTTAGGTATCTCAGGATTTCTTACTTGAGTAAATTTGTTTCTTTCCCCTATATACAAAGAAGTCTCACCAGTGACACAGTCCCTCCTACTACTGTAATTATGGTTTAAACTTCTAAGCATTGTGTTTCATACACTGCAAAGGCAAAGAAAAAATTAATGTATGCCTCTGATTCACTTCTATCCTGGTGACGCATCTTTGTATCCTTCAAATGAGTATTTGATTCCAAGTTCCTGTATCCGTTCTTTTAAAATTCCTTTTTATCTCTGACCTCTTACTCCTACACATTATTCAGCACAGGATAAAAGAAAAAATAATGTGTCTGATAATTTAAGAAAAACTGACAATCAGACAAGTGAATTGTCAACCATATTTTAACCTGACTAATGTATTATTTTCTTGGCTGGTTTTTTTTTTTTCCATATTAAAGAAGAGTTCAGTTGCAAAAACTCGACTCCAAACAAAGAATATTCAATATAATACAAATTCCAACAATCCAAAAAATTTATTTTATCAAACTCTCTCCCAATGCAGTCATCCTGACTATCTGCCACAGTGCAAAAACAAAGGATCTTTTCAATATTTTTGGAAGAAAACCACAATGACTAAGAACCAAAATTGAAACGGGTGTTGCTTAAAATTGCAACATCTAGCACATAAAAGGTTAAATAAAAGGACCTGCCTAACTATTGCTCACTCTTAGATCATTCTTTTTTAATTATTTGGATAATAACAGTGGTAAACATGGTGCAGGAAATGATGAGGGGGAAAAAGAGAACAAATTGTCCAATCTTTGTACAAGCTGGATCTAGAACTTGGCCAAGCTGCCATATTTAGTTTCCCTAGAACATGTGGTGTGTACCCATTTCTCCCCACCTCAAGCACTTAGAGGTCTGGTGTCACAACACTTCACTGGCTTTTAGGACATCTTGTGCTGCCTGGGGCCCCATTCCTCTTCAGACACACCTACCTCTGCAGTTTTCAACTGCCATGCAAGAGGGAGCAACGTGGGGAAATTGATGTAACTAGTAGAATACTTGCTCTTAGCTTTTCTTGGTACTTTTGCAGCAAGTACATGGCTCTTCCCAGTATCATCTCCTTCAATTTCAGCAAATATAGCTACATTGAGGCTACAGTGAGCTACCTGCACTTGGAGCTGGAGTCAACAGAGATATGATCTAGCACAGCATCCATCCCTAAGAAACTCCCAAGCAAGCTTTCTAATGCCTAAAGCATATTTAGGAAATGAGTCTGCAAACCACCGTGTAGGTTGGTACAGCATCTCTTAACTGCAGAGACCTAGTCTGGATGTGTCTTCTGTCATTAGGGAAAAGTTTTGTACCCTAGGAGACAGCTTTGCCTGCCTGAAGTGACATATGCCAAGTTTTGGTATCAAGCCTGCTGTGTTGATCCGTTGTGACATGGACTCTAGATGCTTTTCATGTGTCTCAGGACCCTTTCCAAAACCACAGAAACCTCATCCAAGTTCATGCCAAGCTCCAGGCAGGTCACGTAGAAATACAGGCATTGCTCCTTGCAGAGCTCTGGGTGCTGAACCAGATCCGTAGGGCAAACACTTAAACAGGAGAATCTTACCAGGTGTAATGAACGCTCCATGTCTCAGTGACAGGCACCCTGCAATTGAAAAGCAAAAGCCCTCTTTGGGGCAAGAAGAGGGATGTACTTTGAGGTGGGCAGGCAGCCCGATTGCCAGTGACAACCCTATTTTTGGCTTGCTCTAAGGAGAGATGAGTTTTATGCTTTTTTACTGCTGTATGCACTTGTCCAAGACCCTCTCCAACCCACACCAGCGCGCTGGGGGACCCGGAACCAGGCCCTTATGTTGGAGATGCAGGTTTTTCCCTGGCAGCGTGTTCCCGGGAAGGAGCTGCTCGTGATGCCCCCCACGGCACGCCGCGGGCCCACGCACCGTGCGGAACAGCGCGACAGTGTTCTCCGAGGCGCCGTAGTGGGACAGGACGGCGGCGCTGCTGCTGAGGCCGAAGGGCACCTCCGGGATCTGTCCGGCCGCCAGGCGAAACTCGTCCGCTTCGGGGCTCTGCGGGTCCTGCGGGGGCACAGAAGGGAGGGTGAAGGGCCAAGCGGCGGAGGGGCCAAGCCCGAACGGGGCCCCGGGGGCCGCCCGGGCACGGGCACGGGCACGGGCACCGGCACCGGCACCGGCAGCGGCACCGGCACCGGCCGCGGGCGGCACGAGTGCGACACCTGCCGGCCGCTCGGTCCCGCAGGAGCGGCCGCCGCCGCCACCTCCTGCGCGGGCGAGCTGCTCCGGGATCCAGGAACCCGCCAGGATGGTGCTGAGCCCTTGGGCACTCATCAGAATATAGGTGTAGCTCGTTTAAAAAAATATATATTATATGTGCGTGTATATATGTGCGTGTATTATAAAATATATACATATATATAAACGTCGCCATTTTTACATTAACCTTGATTCTAGAGTCAAGGGGTTACAATTTTGAACACCTTGCATTATCAGTACCGTGGCTCCTTTTAAAAGGATATCTTAGGTACATCTTGTGAAAAGTAGCTAATTAAGGTACATCAAAGGATAGAAATGTGCAATTTCTCAGTATTTTGAGGTCCATTCTCTTTCTTGCAGAAAGCATTAACTACTACTATCCTTTGCCTGTATTAAAGCCTTCCTTGCTGTTCCCATTCCTAACTTTTTAGTGATGTATTTTTGATACATCTATTTATTGGATATAAATTCTCAAGACATGGTCTCTGCTTGGAAATTGGTTTGTTTTTCTTTTTAGTTTGAACTGTCAGCTCAGCTGTCTGTGAGCCCAGAGAGAATGGAAAACAAAATTCTTTGTTCCTTCCAAAGGAAAACATCTCTCATGACCTGTTTTGGAAATGCCAGCGCATCAAGATTGCTCTGGTGAGAGTGCTAAAGCCTAGGGTGGGAATAATCTCGCTGAGTTTTGGAGCATTCCTGGGAAACCTGGGGTTTAATCAGGCCGAGCATGGCTCTTTCTCAGAGACATGCGGGGTTTCTGGAGCAGTGTGCTGTGTTTCCATCACGGCATGCTGCTCCCAGTCAGGGAGGCCGTGCTCATTATACGGGAAGCTTGCCGAGCCACATACTGCAGTGAACTGAAAGGCTGCAGCAGAGAAATAATTTATGGTGAGCAGAGAACATGGGCTTTATTTGGATGAATATACTTTCAGGCCGAGAGCCAAGCTTTCATGGCACACATACGTCTTTATCTACTGTTCAAATGCAGCCCGGTCATGCTTCAGGCACTGAATGCCCGAGATGTGGCTGGCTGCTGCCTCGTGCTCCTGCACGGCAGCAGCCTCCTGTCTGCCTCTGAAGAATGCAGTCCTGCAGAGGGAGGTCACTGTGGCACAAGACAAAAGGAGCCGTGTCCCTGCTTAGCTCAGGAGGAGGCTCTGGGTACAGCTCTGCCGCAAGCCCAGCCAACTACCCTCGGGGAAGGAGGCGTCTCGGCATTTTCATTCTGCGTGTGAAGATTGCCTGGCTGCTTTGCGCAGCTTTAGCGCTGCAAGAGCAGCCCCCAAGGAGCTCCAATTGCCCGCAGGCAGCGAAGTCGAGGCGGCTGGTGCTCTGTGATCAGTGCTTACAAAGGCCCCTGGGGCATAAGCCTCCTGCGCTCACGGACTTGTTGCTGCCCACACTGCACAGGCAGCACCATCGGTCCTTACTCACAGGGCTGTGAGATGCCCCTGCCCTGTACCAAGAGCATGATGCCCTCCCTAGACTGCCCTCCAGCCCCAGGCACAGGGCAGAAGGAGGAAGGTGCTTGCAGAAGGACCGGTTTTTGAAAGTCTGAAGCCTTCTCTGAGATGAGGTAGTGTGTGGACAGCATAAGAGCAGAACAGAGCTCAAAGAAAACGTGGGAAAAGGTGCAACTTGGGGACTTAAAAGTAATAGGGATCCTGTTAAAGAGGCCTCTGTTTTACAGTGCTGTAGCTCAATAAATATATTCCTTTTATTTTCTGAGGAAAAATACTCATGTCATTTGTGGGGGCAAGGGACTCATACCTGCCACTCACCTTTGAATTCAGTGGAATTTAGATAAAAAGAGACAGAGATCTCAAGGTATCTGTTCTGGGAAACAAAGAAGTGAAACAGAGACCATGTGTTCATCCTCCTTACAAAGAGGCTGCAGCCTGAGCCCAAACCCTCTCCAACTTCAGTGGACCTGCACTATCACTTCTCTCTGAGACTTGGCTTCCTCATCCCTATCACACAGGCAGTGCCTTACTCTGTCTTTGCTGACTACAGCATGTACTGTACTTCACCCCTCATCAACACTGTTTCTCTACCCTGCACATTTCTTTGTTTCTTCCCCTGCAGCATTTCCCTCTCTTCTGCTCCAGGGCTCCTACAACCTCCTTCATCTTCATTCCTTGCTCCATCTCCTTTTCCATGCACAGACCAAATTCCCTGTGCTCTCTCTGTGACCCATCACCTAATCCCTCACAGCCCCAGCACCTTTTGGGACAGCTGCTGCTCTGGTTTGGTTTACACCACATCCAGCCTCATGCTCTCAAAAGAGTGGGATAGAGCTCACAACTGGCAGAGGGGAGGTGCTGTGAACAAACCTGGAAGAATCCAATGACTGCCACCTCTGCACCACTGATGAAGGCTTCGGCATCTGGGATGTTGTTTAACAGGATGGGTTTGTCTGTGGTGCTGGCTGTGCCTGCAGAGCAAAGGTCAGGGCTGGGCAGAGTGTACACAAGGAGCAGCTCAAAGAGGATCCCCCCAACACACACACAAGCATCCCAACCTTACAAGCTCACCCACACACCTCTCTTGCAACACATTTGTGCAGCATACCTTGGATAAGGAGGACTCCCAGGCTTTCCCCAAGGCAGGAAGAAAGCTCACTTACTGTGGGATGCAGACTCGCTCCCTCCAGCACACCCTGCTGGGGAGCATCTGGTAAGCAGGATAACAAAGAGGCACGGAAAGACGGATGTGCCCATGCTACCAGCTTGCCTTCTCCTCGCCATGCCACCCTGCTCTGGTCCTCTCCTCGGCGAGAGACACGTCAGCTGCTGTGGGGACCCACAACCTTCCTGGGGCGGTGGGAAGGGAGCAGCTGGCCCAGAGCAAAGCCTTCAGCTCCTGAGATAACTGGAGAAAGCCCCTCCCTGCTGTGCAGGAATCAGCCTCGGAGAGCTGCACCAACACCGCCGTGGTGTGTCCTCACCCACAGCACTGGACTTCACAGCTGCCCTGCACCTTTGTGACCAGCTAGGTTAAGAACATCCCTCTCCAGGTGCTGGATCCCAGAGGCTGTTGTTCTCTTGTGCTTGACCAGCAGGCTAGTCACGAGGACATGCCAACTCTTGCATTAGCTCTGGGGAACAGCTGCTACGGTAAGTGCTAAACATGAGAAGGGGATGCTATAGCTCCCTGGCTCATTCAGCTGCCATCTGGGATGAGAGGTGGGGGCTGTCCACCTCTGGAGTCTACCCCCATCACAGCCCAGACTTTGGGCTTCAAAGGATTAATGAAATCCCTGAAGGAAACTGTTCTGAAATAATTTGCTTATAGAGTAAGGCTGCTGCTTTGAAAGAGGAGGGCTATTTCCCTGCTGAAATATGCTGTTAAGCCTTCCTATACTGCATTCTTCACACACACATCACTGAGAAATATGCTCTAGAAAAGAATGTGACACTCATGCAGAAAAGAAGAAAGAAACTGGTTTTATTCTCAGACACTGAAGTCTTGTTACGGCATCTAGCTGCGTTCCCCCTGACTGGCTTTGCCTGCACAAGGATGGATTTTAACAGGGTAGGGCACCAGATACAGACCAGAAGACCATCACGGGAGGTAAGTAACCCTTTACAATGAGTCAGAGCACATGGCAAGTGTAATTCAAGATAGGGATTTTCCAGGGACCAGTCCACCCCTGCCAGGTGATCTTGTTTCCTCAAAAAGGCACTTCTAGGACTGGAGTTGGTACGGGAGAGATGGGGAAAACAGGAGGAAGTACTGGGGGAGAGGGAGAGAGATGCTTCCCAATTTAACCCATTATGGTGTCATGATGGGGTGGTGGTGAGAACTGTTGGGTTGTTTTCAGTGTATCAGAAGCAGCAGCAAAGGCCTGAAGACTGGTGCAGGAGGCAAGGGGATGGGAAGGGGGAAGGCAAACTGGGTAAACTCATTCTGTCCATTCCTTCTTGATGGACAGGTTCCACTCCCAGGTGAGATGGTCGTGCTTGTCATCATCCGTGAAGAAGGATTTGTTGTGATAGGTGCCTCGAGCCAGCATACCCTTAGGAGCCTCTTCAATAGGTGTCAGGAACTCGTACTCCTCTGGCCGTGGCCCATAGCTGCCAACCATGAATGTGGCTTTGTCCACTAGGAGAAAACAATCCACATGGAATAAGCCCCTCAGATGGGGATTGATAAGGGAGAGAGGAAGCCATGAGCAAAAGAGCAGAAATGAGATGGGAGAGAAAGGAACAGCCCATGTCAGCAAAGGAGAGCAAAATCAGTGGGTTAGTGAAGCATAAGGACAGCTGGAAGGGTAACACAGATGGGCAGGTGAACAGGCAACTCAGTTTGTATACTCTGACATGTATGTACCTGTCCTGGTTTGAGACATATTTGGGAGAAAACTGAACATTCTGGCTGCTAGAAGGGTGTGAGTACACCCAGTATATGGCTCAAGATCTACCTTGATTTCCCACTGCTTCTCTTTACAGGTGAGAAGACACCAGTTATGTGTGCTGAACAGGATGCTGAAGCCTTAGAGGTGGTTGCACAAAAATGCATGTGGGGTGTGTGTGCACAAAATGGGGCTTTCTCTGCCTTGTCCAAGAGCAGCACTGAGGAGAACCCACAGGCAAACATAGGGCCCTGCACAGAATGGGAAGTTTCATAGAGCAGGTCTGAATTTCACCAAGTACTTCTGAAGAGCTTTCAGAGGGTGGGAAGCTCCACACAGGCTGAGCCCCTGCACAGGAGGTGGAGGGGAGGAGAAGAGCTCTGTATGGAAAGGCAATCTGTGGCAAGCACTGTCCAAGCAGAGTCTCTGTGGACTTTACTGCTGCAGACAGGGGTGTAGCATACAGATACCAGAGCTGGCTCATACTGAGCTTGCACAAAACAAGAAACCGCAGTCCTGGGTGAAGCAGGCTTACACACTCTGCTGAGAAGTCACCTCCTGAGTGTTAGCACAGGCTGGGACATGGGACCAAGGGAGCCTTGTCCCAATCCAGGCCTGCAGGAACACTTGTTCCAGAAGAGGGAACACACAGGTAGGAGCAGTGTTGTGCATGGCATGCAGGGCTCTTACTCACCCTTCACCCCTGTCCGGTAGGTGTGCTGCACATACTTCAGTCCCGACACAATGTCCCTGTTTACCTGCAGGAAGTAACCAGAAGTGTCAAGAGAAGAGTTTTGGTTCTGTATCTGATGATTTTCCCCCTCCTTAGGGACATACCCATCTTGGCTCCCTACACAAGGGAGCCTCAGCACAGGGCACATTGTACAGGTGCCTAAAACAACTTCTCCATAGGTACCTGGAGACCTTTAGCATCCTCTGTGCATCTCCTGCACTTCCCCATCCTTTGCCCAACTTTGAAGCTGACTGGAGCACATCAGTAAGGTTCTCAAGATATGCTGATGAGGACAAAGAAAAGCGAAGCAAGGAGTTCCTGTTCAATAATTTTCATACTGATAACCATGCATGGGTAACTAGAGTCATCCCTTCAGCCCCAATGGGTGGGCAGCTTCCAGGTGCCCTCCAAGCTCCATGGGGAGCTGGCAAGTTTCTTCTCAAAAGACAGAGGGAGAGTTTTCATATTTTCTCAAATCTCCCATGGATAGCTTGGATGTATCCACTGCTGCTCCCTCCAGCATACACTGCCTTCCCACAGTGTACACTACTCAATCTGAAAACAAGATGGACAGATCCTTTTACATCCCAGGGTAGAATTCACACAGTATGAGCCCTTACCAGCCATGGACCTGAGGGAAGGAATTAGAATAACTTGTCTGGCTTCAGGTATCTCTGGTCAACAAGGCACAAATACAGATGGAAATATTTCACAGCACAAAAGAGAGCTGGAGGTGTCTCGGGGAGAGCACTGGGGGACATTCATCTCTGAGACAGCAAGCCTCAGAGAAAAAAGGGAAATCTGCCCTACAGAACCCACAATATTAACACCTTCCCTCATCTCTCTCAGGGAATTGTCTTTCTTCCCTTTTTGCCTTCTCTTCCAAGCCCAGCTTTGAAGCAAGCACTTGCAGAGATGATCAGTTCAGATCAGATTACACACTGCAGCATGGCCAAGTTTCATTTTCAGCTGTAAACAGAAGAAATGGCTGACACACTGATTAATGGGAGTGAGGGAGAAATGAGCCCATTTAGGTAAATCACGACCTGAAGAATTCAGGTATCTTCAGCCAAATGCTACAATATTACATCTTTTTAATGTGTACATGAAGCCCAGTATTACTGGCTGAATCAGTACTTCATAAATAGCCATTCTTCTCTTCTCTTCTCTTCTCTTCTCTTCTCTTCTCTTCTCTTCTCTTCTCTTCTCTTCTCTTCTCTTCTCTTCTCTTCTCTTCTCTTCTCTTCTCTTCTCTTCTCTTCTCTTCTTCTCTTCTCTTCTCTTCTCTTCTCTTCTCTTCTCTTCTCTTCTCTTCTCTTCTCTTCTCCTCCCTGTTCATTTCCACTTAGTGTGAAGTAAAGATTTTCCAGTGGCTAAAAAGCAAAACCAAACTCAACCAAAACTACCCATCTGGCTTTTAAACCACTTGTTGTTTATCAGTGTGAGCAAACAGAAACCAACTTCCTCCAAGGGGTGAGCAAGCAAAAGCGATTTCCTGGAGATACCTCATCCCTTGTTGGGTAGAACAACACCTGAAGGTAGGGGAGCTCTGCAAGCATTCAGCTTTTGGGAAGGCATTCTGCCAGGCTCTAGTTATCTGATAGACTGCCACTGACTGGTCTTAGCAACTGGTAAGAAGCAACTGGAAGGAAAACAACTTACTCTGAAGTGGATCTTAACTCTGTATTCCACCCCTTCCTTTAATACGAAGGTCTCTTTCTTGAGTGCTTCAAGGTCACCTGCAGGAAGAGAATCAAGCTGTCAGCTAGAGATGTCACAGCCAGGAGAGACCAGGCACTGAGGGGAAGATAGAGGTGGGGTTGCTGTCAGAGATGAGCATCCCTTCAAAGGATGACACCTGTAAAATGAGTATGCAGGCGTCTGTGTAAGATTGTGTTGTGTGACCAAATACACAGAAATTCCTGGGTGTTCGTATGTATCTGTGCCCACAGAAGATAATGCCTCAACAAACACAGGTCTGAGTACATATACACAAAGATGTTTATGCACAGACTTGTTGCTGAGCATATGCAGTAGTGTGTGGAAGCTCCATCCATGCCCAGGCCTGGCTGGGGTGAGAAGAGTGTGTTCCACAGCTCCTGCCCAGCTTGGAAGGCTGCCTGGGCCCCACAGGGCTCTGCATGGTTTTGGGCAAACAGGAAGCCTCTCTGCCTCTCCAGGCCCAGCTTCCTCTCTCTGCAGAAAAGCCCATATAAGGTTCTCTCCCCATGCCCCCAGCAGCCGGAACTGCAGTATTGCTCGATTCTGAAGTTTCAATACAGCCTGTTACCCAAATGCATGCACATCCCTTGTGCTCATGAAGTGTCGTTGAAAGGAAGCAAGCAGAGATGGCAAGAGAAACCCAGAAGCTCCTAGAGCAGTCTAGATGAAGGAAAAAACTCTCAATATTTTCCTCTGTTACATCTCCTTCTTTTTTATATATATATAATATATAATACATATATATATATATGTGTGTGTGTATACCTTAAAATAAGAAACAAGGCTAAGATGACTTCAGAGTTCCTCTAAAACCCACTGCAGCATCCCAAGGACAAACTCTCTTTTAATTTGGAGCATGCCAGGGCTTTTGCTTGTTCCCCTCTGTGACCAAGGGCAGAGCCTGTGCCTACCTGTAAGGTCCATAGTGATCGGTCCTGGAGCAGAGTCACATACCAGAGTGAGTCGGGTGACCACCACATTGGGAGCTGTTGGGTCTGCAGGTAGGAAAAGTCAGGGGGAAGCTGTCAGCTTGCAAAATTAAAGGCAAACGGAGGGGAATTACACTGAAGAAACAGGGATGCCTTGCCACACAGAAACTGCATTTCATTAAACACCCAGTAATGCCAGGCTTCCTTAGCACAATAGGTCCACATGTCTACCCAGACCTTCCACAAGGATCCCTCTGGCCTCCATCACAAAAACCTAGAGGTGGTCTTTCCACCACAGAAAATTTCCTTCTTAGAATCATTCTGAGCAACAAGACCACCTTTCAGCATAGGCTGACCCCTTCATAACCCCCAAAACTCCTCTGAGACCCACACATCTCCCACCACAAGCCCTTTTCTGATGCCAGCACTCCCCAGTAATCTTGCTAACTCCTAACACTCAGAGCATCTTCCATGCTTCCTTTATGTGCAGCTTTCCACCTGCCCATCCCCAGTCCTGCAGCACAAGCAGTGCATGTCCCTGGCCAAACAAGGTCCGTCTTCTTTGAAGCAACAGCACACTGTTGCAGTACATCTCCCCAGTCCCTCCCTATCAGTGTGCCCCAGCCTACCTACTACCACTGGTCCATCTCCCAGCAGGGACTTCTTGTACTTTGCGAGGCTTTCATCATCCTTGTCCAACTCTTGCAGCTCCTGCAGTGTTTTCTGGGGAGGAGGTTTGTAATTGAGTTTCCCATCCAGCTCATCATCATCATCCTCCACATGAGGTTCTTGTGTCTTCTCAGTCATGGTCACTTGGTCTGGGTGACAGAGGAGGGGGCAGTCAGTGAGATTGCTGTGGATTGGGAGTATGATGGGGGCACTCACTCTGGGCACAGCGTGGCTCAGTCCCCAACAGGCAGGCACGCACCCAGTGCTGAAGGCCGAAGGCAGCAGGATTCCTACAGGCAAATGGCGACGGTGATCGGCTGCAATCCAGACACTGCTGTGCTGATTTTCTGGCTCAAACACAATCCCCCTCTACCCCCGCTCCTCTCTCCCTGCAGGCACCACGCGCACACGCAGACCTACACCATTCTTCCCTCCCAGGGAGGAGGTGCAGGAGCAGAGGCTGAAACCAGAGTGATTTACAGCCACTCTGCAGCACAGTTGTGGCCGGCAACCCTGCAATTACGAGCCATCGAACAAGGCTTCAGTGCTCGCGGGCTACCTCGCACAAAGAGCCGCTGCCACACACTGGAGCACAGTGAAACATGAATAAAGCCAAGGACAGATGTTTCGTTCACCCTCTCATAATGGGTTAAAAGTCACATTTCACAGAAAGATCGAATACCTGACAGCCACTTCCTTAGATCAGCAAGTCAGCTGTAGCTCTCAAGGAAGCGGGCAACATAGTCCATCTGCTGGCATTCCGTGTGCTCCCACTAACAGCTCACTGCAGGCGCCCACCAGGACTCCTTCCCACTGAGGAAGGAAGCATGATGGTGACCCCAGAAGAGCCAGGCATAACCGTGCTGCTCCAGTGGTGCTCTCGGAGTGGACAGGCAGGAGAGCAGAGCCGCAGTCAGCAGGGCTGGGTCACGCACCGCTGAATGGCACAAGGGCAGCAAAACTGCTTGGGTGGCATCCCAAATGGGAGCCAGAGCCAGGAAATAGCAACCAATGGGCAGCCAGAGCATGGGATGGGGGAACAGGGGACAGGCAGGAGAGGTAAGCAATGCTGTGCCAGGTGCCCCTTAGTCAGCTGCCTGCCTCGAGGAGCCAGCCATATGGTCCTAGCCACCTTCCCACTCTTCAGAGAAAGGCTGAAAAACAGAGCAGTGTCCTGGTACAGTGGCAGTTGTCACAAATGGCCAAGCCATTCCTTGTTCTTTGGCAACAAGAGGATTTGGTCAAGCTACACAGATCATTCAGTTCACCTTCACTTATGCTTCTTTGGGACTGCCTCTACTAAAAAGTCCCCTTTTGCTTGCTTATTTGCAGTTTTCCAAACAAACCATTTGTCCTTCTCTGCAGCTGTGGCCTTAACATTTGCCCCTGCTCCCAAAATTTAAACTGAGAGATAATGGGATAGATTTTTCATTTATTAAAATAGAAAAGAAACACACACCAAAAAAAAAAGAATAAAAAAAGAAAAAACAACTGTTTAAGGTGAATCATCAAGTGGCACCAGGCAACTCTGAGTAGTATGCAGACCTCTCAGAGCAATTCCAGTGCAGGGAAGAAAAATAATCAAGGAGTGGTACATTGGCATGTTGCAAAGGGACAGAGTAGAACTGACCAGCACACAAACAAGAAGATTCAGTCAAGTATTCTAATTGGAAATGGCCATTGCAAGACGACTTTGCAATTTTGTGGCGAATGAGGAACTAGTACAGAATGGGCAGATGGGAAATAAAAGGGAATCTCTACCCAAACAAATCGGAAAAAAAAACAGGTCCCAGCAGCTGAATAACCCTGGCTCAGTTCATGCCCGGATCTAGGAGTGTAAAGTACCCAAATACTATAGGAAAGGCCCTTGAGCTTGTCCTCACAACAAAGGAAACCAAAAGCTTCCTCCTGAAAGCAGCAATTACACATGCCCCACCGCTCTGTGGCAGAGTCACCTTAGAAAGCCTCACAATCTCCTCAGTGCCATTCCACAGGAGGAGGCTGTGATTAGCCATGACAGCCACTGCCAAGTCTTGCCTTCCACTTGGGCTCCAGCTGCAGGTCTGAGCACTGACCTGAGCTCTCTCACAATACCAGGCTGCATCTGCCACCAATGCAAGCACAGACCACAGCTGCCTGCCTGCCCCCATCCTCCCATGTCCACCTCTCGTAGTTTAGCATCGGAGATGGAAAGAGGCATCTCTGCCCACATGCAGAGAAAAGGCAGAGTCAGGACTGGACCAGCTGGCTGCTCCTCATCCCTCGGACCTTCCCTTTGCACCACACATGCCGCAGAGACCGTCCCTGCCAGCCCGCGGGGGTGGCTCACTTGAGGGGGAATGCTTTTAGGTTCTGAAAACTGCCCAGAAAGGTGGACAGACAACCTGCCATGTCAACAGCAAGATCCTGCAGGGAACAGGACCAGCCAGGCTGTCTGGGATGAACAGCCTCTGGCTCACAGGCACCTCAGGATGGCATCGATCAGACCAAGTTCTGGCACTTTTCCCCAAGCCATGGACCTGACGCTGCCTTCCTGCCAAACTCCAAGGCAGGCGGTGACCAAGAGGAAAGCTTCCATCTCAGCAGCTCCTGCCCTGCTTGCTGGCGCCCACCACAAGCTGAGACACATTCCTGAGCTCAGGCACCACTGCTTCCCCAGAGACACCAGGTTGCTGCCGGGGTTCCTGAGTTTCTGTGCCACTGCCCAGGCCAAGGGCTAATATGGAGTCCCCCATTCAGACCAAGAGCCTCACTAAAATGAGAAAATTAACCCTACAATGTTATATGCAAGGAGAAATCTGTGTGCTTTGTGTCTTGCTCTGCCACATTTTTCTTGCCTTTCTGCAGCTCTAGCCCACAGTCCTGCATCACCTGCACCCCTGAGGCCTGGCAGCACCCGTGAAACAGCAGGGAGGGGGCAAGGGCAGGGTTAGGGATCCCTGTTAGAGAGAGATGGCTGCAGGAGGCAAAGAAGGAATCATGCCTTGGCGAGAGGTGCGAGAGTCTCGCAGCTGGGCTCTGCCTGTGCCTGTGTGGATAGACAGCTGCCCTCGCACCTGCAGCAGGAGGGGGCAGTGATAAGGTGGAGGGTAGGCACCCCCTCGACCCCCCCATGACTCCACGGGGCACAAAAAGTGGTGTCAGAGGGGCAGCATTTTACCTGCCCTCCGTCTGCTCATCACTTCTACAAACCAACCCCTGGCCGGGGGCTTATCTCCAGGAAGCGGGTTTAGCAGGGAGGAAGTAATTTTCCGCGATGGGGGAGAAACACACCGGACTCAGCAGCGCCCCCAGCCCTGGCCTCCCCATGCCGAGCCCCGGGGTGCGGGGACAGAAGGGTAGCCCATTGCCCGGGGAGCGCCGGGTACCACGCCGCAGGGACACACCCGCCGCCAGCCCGGGACCGCGGGGCCCTCTTCCCTTCCTTCCCCTGCCCCTCCGCCCCGGCGCAGCGCGGAGCCTGACTTCCCCCTCGGGTGCAGGCAGGGCTCTGCCTGTCTCCCCGGGCAAGACCGGGCACCGGCGGCAGCCCCCGGGAGCGAAGGCGCGAAGTTGCGCGGCGCCAGCGCGGAGCGAGCCGGGGGCGCGCCCGCTCCGCTCCCCCTGCCCGGCTCCCCCCGCCCGCCCCTCGCACTCACCGGCGGAGCGGCGCCTGCGGCCGGGGTCCTCCTCTGCTGTCAGCGCTCAGCCTCGAGCTTTGGCAGTTGGAGCAGGAAGGAAGTTGGTGAAGAGAGGAGAAAAAAAAAAAAAATAACACGCAGCGAAAAAAAAAAAAAAAAAAAAAAAGAGCCGCGGCAGCAGCCCACCCGCAGAGGAAGCCCTGCGCGGCCCCGCATGCTGCGGCGCTCCGCCGCCTGCCCCGCTTTGTCTGCGCCCGCCCGGCGCCGCGCTGCGCTCCTTTTGCGCAGAGGTGCACGGGGCTTTGTCTGCGAAGCTGAGCCCGGCCAGGGACGCGGGAGTGCTCGCCGTGCGCGGCTTCGGGCTGCTGTGCCTGGGAGCGAGGGGGGTGATAGCTTTGTTTTTCTCCCCAGGATTGTATTTTGTTTATTTTCCTGGTGTAATTATGGTCGATTTCAAAAACTGGCGCTGATTTATACCGATTAAAATATGCGGAGAATCAGGTTGTGTATTCCTGCGTACGTGGGAAGATAAGCAGTATTGCAAATGGAGGTTCTTATGAACCTCATTTTTCCTGCTACCTGCTGCACTTAATCAGCTTATTGTTCCCAACTCCCAGCCGTTCTCACACAAGCAGTTTCAAAGATCAGCTACCTCAGGAAGAAAAAGCTCTCATTTCCCAGGGTTGCTTAAATGATCAAAAAGATTTTACACCCCTTACTTTGTGAAATATCATCAGATTTCCTCTTTCTTTGCTTCTCATGGAGTGCCCACTTAGTTCATCAGTCACATAAATCCTTCATGTACATAGTCATCAGAGCACAATTTTCGTTTGCAAACAACAAATCTGGGCCTGCAATGACTGATAGACTGCTCTTAATGCATTTACAGCAGCAAAATAAGCAAAGCATATCTATTGCCAATGGGCTTACATTCACTGCCTCAGATGCACATGTCCATTGGAAGTGTTTATTGTACACAAATTTTTAAAGGTTGTAAACAACTGAGGGAAAGGGATCTTCTTTAGGGATTAACAGATCTCAGAAGAGAGGGAATGATTTTTCCAGCCAGATATTGCTTTTGTTTAGGTTATGGGTGGCACAATGATCTTTACTTCATGAATTTCAAGGGAAAAAACAGAGCATATATCTGTCTGACAATGGATTCCCATTTATCAGGGGCTATAGCCTCAGAAACATTTCAAGCTTACATTAATTAGCTTCACCAGCAAGAAAAATTATTTTATTCTCTGCCACTCTTTTTCACTGCTACACTAACCCTTCCCTTGGGCCAGCCAAGGGACCTGACTTGAATACAGTAGATAGATGAGTTCAAATGGCACCAGGGAAAAAACATGTAAGCAAATGTGTAAGTATATATTGGTGAGTTTTCAACCCAGATAGGTTTCCCCATACTTGTTTATAATGGACAAATGTGGTTAAAACTTTATGCCAGCACCAGTGGCTGAGTGGGATGGGGATGAGAAAAGGACAAAGCAAATTCTTTCAACTACAGTGCCACTTTACGGCAGCTCATATTTTTCATGTAAGCAGTCCTGGCCTGGGAAAGCTGTGAATGGTTGGATGTGTTAACTATGGGAAGATTTAAGGAAGCCCCTGTGTCTTGTGCCACAGCTTCTTGTTTTGGTTTCTTTGCTATCTGGGCTAAGTCTCTGATTTCAGTTTAGAAACTGAACACAGTTAGCTGGGAGGAGGTGTGAGTTGAGGTTACTGCTCACTCATGGCTTGGTTTGAAATTTCCTAGGTTTTAGCCACTGAACAGTGCAAATGTAAGTAGTGTTATTGCATTCATTCTTGCTGAGGAATAATCAAAATTAGCTTGGTCTCTTTTGTGGGTTTCTTTTTAGTTAAACAACAGACTGCATGTGCCTTTGTGTAGCTATTTACACACTATTTCTAAACACATGTGAGCATAAATTAAGATCAGTTTATCCACAGATATTCATAAAGGTATAGGGATGTGTAGCTGTGTGCCACCATATGTATGTACGTTCAACCTACATGGGTTCATCTGCCTAGCATGCAGAGGAAACAGATTTTACTCCTAAATTAGAAATTCGTCAGTATGTAATCATGGGGACATCATGTAATTGCTCTGTTCCTCCTCTTCCTATTCATAAGCAGTGTGAGAAGGAGATGTAGACGTTGGAATCGCACCATGCCAAGCAGATGGGAACTTAGAAGCCAGGCATGATCCTTTGGGTCAGCATATCCAGCATCCTGCTGGGGAACCACGTCACTGCTCTGCTGGAAGAAAGGAAAGGTTTGAACCACAATGGAGCAGGACATCACTGAAAGCACATCTCTACCACCGAGTATTTCATCTTTGACAAACTGATGCCCTGCCATGAAGATCATCTCTTGGCAGACATTGCCCAACCCCAGCCAGTTCTTTTGTTTGTGACAGAAGGAGGCAGGGCCAACAGCTAAAGTATACCTGCTTTATTGCAAAAAACATGGTAAAATTTCAAATGTGTTTTTAGCTGGAAAATAATATTTTTTACTTAAAATATTTTGATTAGGTCTTACTTAATTTTACCCCACTGATAACAGCTGATTGTACAATTAGTAGACCACAATAATAGGTGTGATCAACCACTAGTGTCTAAGTTTATTTCAAAAGGTTTATGCAAAATTTTAAATGCATATCCTTCAACTACACAGCCTGTACTCCCAACAGTCATATATGTCTGTAGCACCCTATTGGAAACAGTAAACCTTTACTTTTTTAAAAACTGTAAGGTTAAAAAAATTAGGCATTTATTTTCCTGTTTGAATTTGGATTGCTGCCATTAGGTATCCAGTATTTCTAGATTTGAACTTTTTACAGTGGTGGTACATTGCAGCTTTGTGCTGCTAAATGTCATCTCCATCTTCCGTGGAGCAGGTCGCACGCTGCATTTGAGGAACAGAACTACTTTACGACCTTTAAAAGTGACTAATCATGAAAAAATTCACCTGTTAGAATCTCTTATTTTCACCTACTTGTAATTTCCAAAACTGTCTAATTTGGAGCTGAAATTTCCCAGGCTGAAAGCTCTGAGGGGAAAAATTAAAAGACATTTCAGTCCATGTAGGGAATCCAAGTTTGTAATTTTAAGAGGCTCAACAGAGTAATACTTTTTAATGCTGCTCTTGTAAAGTGATTTGTTTTGGAACAACTAATTTGCATTTTCAGTGAACTCAGTACATAGTGTTACTAACATTGATTTCTCTCTAATGAATAATGTTGCTGAATGCTGTCACTGTCATCAGTTTTGCCTCCTCCTCAAGCTTTTTACAGTCTCCAGGAAGGCTACAGGTGATACTCTGGGAAGACGACCTCACAGTTCAGCAAATTCACATCAGCAGGTGCAGCAAGGAAAGTGTCAGTTTTGGCCGTGAGTGTCCCCTAGATGGTGTCCCCAGATGGTGTCCCTCACTACATGCAGAGATCCTCTTCCCTGCAGAGATGGGAGGAGGTAAGCCGGTCCTGAGGCAGTCACGAGGGGGTGGGAATGGACAAGGTGACAGGTCAGGGAGCTCCAACATGAGCATTCTGGGCCATGTGGGGGAGCATTCACTGCACCACGAGGTGCCACCCAGCTCTGGTTATCCCAGCACTGCCTTCTCTGACTCTCAGTTAAGCGGGATAAACAAACAGGATGATACAGCCAATGAAGCATGAATTCATCTCCTCTGAATAAAACACAGGCACAAGTTGCCCCAGGATTGGCTTTAGAAGTCAACATCGTAAGGTTGATCCTGTTGTGCCTAGGACACAAGACAAAGTGGTGCCTGTTTTCTTCTTACTTGTTGTTACTCACCCCTTCTGAAGTGCTGCAAAGGAGTGTGCAGCCCCTGGGGTGGGAAGGGAAGAAAGGGATGGAGGCTAGATAAAATGCCAGGCAAGTGTTCAGCATGAAGAGCAAAGAGAGAGAAGGCACTTTGAGGTGCCAACACAAAGCCCCTGTTAAGGGTTTAACTGGGTTTTCCAACCCCAAGTCCCATGAGAATCCCTTCAAACCACCTAGCCACTGGACTTGAGGGCTCTCAGCTGGATGAAGAGCTGACCCCTGAAGACATGACTGTGCTCCATCTCTCCAGCTCCTCCAGAAGTGATTTCTTTGAAAGATGGAGAGATTGGAGATTTAATACTTGTCTAAGCAGCTTTCAGGCTTGTTAAAGTGCTAATCCCATAACCCCTGTCACAAGCCTGAAGGTGTGCAAAGACTTCACGTGTCACTTCACAATCCCCTGAGGAAGCAAGGGAAACAGGAAGACAGAGGAAGGAAAATGGTTTTGTGAGGATGAGAGGGTAGGGGCAAAACAGCCAGTTTCATTCAGAGTCTAGACTGAGGAAGGCTGAGGATGGACTCTGTGAAGGAGAGAGAGGGAGTTAGTGGGAGGGGGAGAGTGAGAGGACAGGGCTTGGTGAAGGGAAGATGGTCCCTGTCGTGGGGGAGCAGGGGTGAATTCTCTGCATCCCCTGCACTCCAGAGCCTAGCATGCAGGAAAGCAGCTTTTGCTCTCCATCCCTCACTTGGTGCCGTGGCAGAAGTCAGTGTTATGCAGGTGAAGGTGTCGTAGAGAAGTCACCCACCAGAGCTGGATTTAAAAGGGGACTGGATTATTTTAGGACCTCTCAGAAAACAGGTGGTTATGTAAGGTCAAATCTCAGCAAGTGTAATCAAATCTCACTTCTAAGCTGATCACCAAGCAGGGTGTTAGGAGTTATTTATTCAAGCATTCCTCCCTGTGTTGTGACTTTCTTCTGAAACAGCCAGAGCTGAAGCTGGGACTAAATTAGGAGAGCTGTGGCATCCTCTCTTCCTCTGCTGACCTTGGGAAATCTCCTTTGCCAGCCACACCCTGACATTCCTGTGCTAAATAGTACTCTCAACAAGGAACTCGATTGCATACCAGAATTTATGGTTTCTAGTGAGGTTGTGTCCAGCCTCTGGCTATGTCTTAGGTGCCTTATATACCCTGTAGCTCAGGGCATGCTGCTTGCAGCTATATAACATCTCTCAAAGCCATGAGACAATAATTAGCAGCTTCTCTGTGGCAATGTTTTTCCTTTATTGCACTTGTGCTGTTCACATATTATTGCTCTCACAGCCCTGCCTCTGTAAACCCCCACAGTGTTATTATGGTGGATTCTTGTGGAAGAACTGGTGTGAGAATTGCTGTTCCTCCCACTCCTTCTTTTTCTTTTATATTGCAGACTTCAGTGTATAAAGGAGAAAAACAAACGTGGTGTTCAACGGAAGAGCCAATGGCTATTAAATTCTCAGTAAATATTATCTAGTTTTACATATTCACAGAAGATTAACAAGCAATGAATGTGCAACATTTGCACATGATGAGCGTTCTCCTCCCAGATCTAATAGAAACAGACCCAGAAATAACCCATAGGAGTTTAAGTGGGTCTTGATGAAAATTGTATCATACCAAGGGAAAGTATGGCAAGAAATCATCATACTGGTCATTTTCACTGTCATCATCTGCAGCATTGGAGAGAGTCCTCAGAGGAGGATGTTCCTCTGGGACCCCATCTTTGCCCTTCACAGCTGGTCAGTGGGGGAAAAATCCCCTTTTTCCCTCTCTTCTTTTCCTTTATTTTCTTTTTCTTTCTAGAAATAATTTTCAGCATTACAGTCACCATCAGCTGTCAATGGCCCACAAATAAATCTTCATGTATACAAAACTGTCAGAACATCCTTTGTGCAACATGTGCATGCTCCACATGCAATGATGACTACTAAACAATTCACTGTTTCTATGGTGTGTTTATGATGCTTGACTGGACCAGAAAGCAAGCTGCAATTCCAGGTCCTTGGCACAGAGATATCCTTAGCAGCCTCCCAGCAAGAAGCTTCAAAGCAATTTGTATGTGTGTACCTCCAGTGGGAAACAAGAGTGTAGAGGTTCTAAATAAAAAGGCCATTAAAAACAAAAACAAATGAACAAACCAACAAACTTTACAACATTAAGCTCTACAGTTGTGCAAGATCCTGTGGGGAAAACAGAAGGCTTAGTACTAGCAGTACACCTAAGTAATAAAAGGAGAAAATATTTTTTTTTAAATTTATTCAGATTTTCATCCCCTGGCTTTCTCCTTTCCACAGTTATTTCCACTAGGGATCTGCTATCACATGGCAGCTAGAGCATTTAGCATCCTGTGTCTGGGAGGTGAGCAGCAACCCAAGAGACAAGATAATGGAGCTGGAAGAGCTGCCTCCTCTGCCCATTAGTCAAATGTTCCCAAGGAGAGTGTGAGATGCTCCCCAGAAGCAATAATTTCTTTCTGAAAGCCTCAGCTGTTACATGAAAAAAAAAATCATAATAATGGTGGCAAAGGGCTGAATGGAATGAGATTGCACAGCAGTGCTTTTATGTGGTAGGAGGAGGAAGGAAGAATGTCTGTTGCATGGTGTGAAAGCCATGGGAAGATATGTGCCCCCTTAAGAAGAAAGAAAGAAACATTTTACCAAAATGTTTAGGAAGGCCTTCCTTTATTGGTCTGCTGGTTGCCAAGGAGAAAGAATCAATCATTCAAAAAGAAGAAGAAAAAAAAAAAAACAAAAAAACAAACCATGAGAAAAGGAGCTGTCAGGAAAGAAGACATCTGGAGCTGAGTTGTTGTATACAGTTTCTTCTTCTTAGCCCAGTGGCACTGAATCATTTGCTTCACTGTTTTAAACTGAATAGATCTCTGGAACGATCTGATTTTCTGATTTCTGTTTAAATAAAAGCACACTTTTTTTTTTTTAACAAGGTGGTTTTACTTCTCTGTTTAGTTCAATGCATGATTTTAGGGAGTGCTAGTGTACCATTTAATCACTGTTCACAGGTACATGGCATGTAATTCATACAGAAGGAATCAATTATGAGAAAAGAAAAATCTGAATAAGACTCTTGAGACAATACTGTAGAAACTGTGATTTTTTTAAGGGCAACCACAAGCTCTGATTTATGGCAGTCACAGATAATCAGATTAACTACCTGGGTTTGATAAAAAAGGGAAAAATGTTAAGTTCAATATATAAATGTTGAGCTTGTTCTGTAAACGTCATTCAGGAGAAAAATAATCTTATAAATTAAAAAAACAGATATTTTAATTGTAGGCAGAGTGAAAAGAAGAAAGAAAGGATGCTTTTTAAAATGATCTAACAAAGTCAGTCCTATTGTGTCATTACCAGCAGCCTGGATGCAGATATTAAGCAAAGTTAGTGCACAGAAAGGATGCTCGCTAATGATATTGCTCTCTCTTGGGACAGCTTTGCAATGAGCACGGGGATGCTCTTAAACAATGAATCACAAAGCAGTTAGAAATGACTGAGCTTTTTGTGCTGCATGGCCAAGAACATCAGTCTCCTCAGCAGATGCCTGCATGGCTGAGTCTCATCTGCAGGTCTATGAACCCTCTCCACCATCTCTTCCATACTTACAAATAAGAACAATAAAAATGTAGTTCTCTCTCTTGAGATCTGATGGTGAAAAGGGTTACCAAAAAAAAAAAAAAAAGCGAGAGAGAGAGAGGATTTCTTTTGGTTTTCCTTTCCCTAATTTATGCCAATCAGGAAAACATTTCTGTAAGTTACTAAAATCATGCTAACATAGCATGTGAGTGTGAGATGCTAAGACTTCGTTATCTGTTCCAAGAAAGACCGGACTCATTACTGAGAGGAAAATATAACTCTGGTAACTAATGAAGTGTAGGACAGACTACATGGTTTTATATCATCTGCTATAAAAAGCACCAGAATGTCCTGAAGCATTTGTGCCTGGAAGCCTGGGGCCTGTAATGGTGTTCTGACATGTGCAAGTAGAGCACCCTTGACTGAATAAGAAAAGCAGGGACTTCATTTTTCCTGAAGAAGCTTTTGCAAAGGCCATTTGGCTTGAGGACTTAGTTACGTCCCCAATACCTAGTTTGTAGCACAGACAGGGCCGTTGCTGATAGTTCAGCAAAATTCTGTCACTTGATTTATATTTCCTCAAAGGATACTTTTCTACAGGTTGGTCATAGAACTCTCCCTCTCGAGCTCTGGTAGTGGAAAAACAGATCTCAGCCTCTTTCCTTTCTGCCCTATTGCCAGAGAAGTCTCCAGGGTGTGAGTGGAAATGAATATCAAGATCAGGCTCTTCTGCAAGCTGAGCTCAGTGACACTGAACATAACTTTTATATCGGGAGCAGGCACAGATTCCCAAAGTCAGCACACCCCGTTTATTGCAGGCTGTTACAGATGCTTCATCCTGGCACCAAAATAACTGTGCAAGATTTCCTGAAGGAAAAATGATAAAACTCTCCACAAGCGTGCCTTCTTCCTTGCATTTTTAATGGATTGATTTGCATGTATTCAAACAACCAAATATCTGTGCCAGGGAAAGCCCAATCCCCTGTATCTGTTTCTCTTTTCTACACTAGCACAAATGACATGAGGCTTAGGAACATGGTCAGCACTGCAGGAGGAGGATTACAGCATGTGAGTCCTCGTTTGCAGGCACCTTACTACACTGAGATTCTCACCAAAATGCTGTTGACATGACAACCTCACTGATCTTCTATGAGACCAATAGACAATCCCATTCTAAATCCAGGTCCTACCATAGTTCCCTCACCAGGGATCCAGAGGCACTTGGTGGGCTGCCTGTCTTCAGAAGGGAAACAAACATTTTACAGCCTGGTTAATTCTATGCTCACCTCCAGTTAGGTATCTTTGTGGCAAGTGATAAATCTCTATCAATAAGGCACAAAATCTCCCAAGTATGTGGCACAAGCTTGTAGAGATACATTTCAAAAGTTATTGTGGCCCACGCCAACCACAGCCCTTATCAGCTGCATCCCTAAGTCTGTGCCTCAGCTGGGATTTCCTCCCACAGTCCCATGAGCTCAGTCAGCCTCTGGAAAAATCGCTGTCTTGTAAACTTGTGTTTTCTTTGTCATTCAAGTGAGCTGCTATTTCTGGCATAACTACTGTTTCCATGGCTACACCAGCTCATAAATAGGGTCAGAAACCTTGGAGATGTTTTTTAAGTGATTCCTTGGAACAAAATATAATCTGGCTGGAGGTGATTAAGCTCCTGAGTTTTCCTTTGAGGCCATGAGGACTGCACTCCTGCTACCACCTGGACACCATGGTTTCTGGTGCAGCTCTGCTCTGGATCGAATGGCAACTGTTGGGGCCAAAAAAGTTGGCACTGGCTTTCCTGGGGAAGAAAAGCCTGGGCAGGAAGGGACAGGGACTGGGTTCTCAGTCCCTGGGCAGAACTTGTCATCCATCTGGTGCAGCGGCCAGACACGAACATGAAGCCGGTGCCTCTTGCTCTGGTAGGAAGCTGTGCACCCACAACTCTGCAAAGTAAATGCCACCCACTTTGTGAGGGGAAGGGAGAGAAAGAGTATGGATGGAGCGAGAGGACTGATAATCCTAGGAGATAAGAAAGAACATGAGAAGTGGGGCCCTTTAGGGAGTTTCTGTCACGTTTTGTCAGCGGTAAAAAAAATATCTTCATGTGACACCATGGGATTTTTTTTTCCCACAGTCCACTTTTTGTTAAAGGGAAACGAGACAGATTTCATTGGGAAAACAGGAAAACAAAGGGAGTATTTTGAAAACAAACAGCCTGAACATATGTAAATTTTTAAGCCTCAGGAAAGAGCACTAGAAGGCTGTACAGCTGATTTCTCCAGCAACTTTACCTACATAGAAGAAGGCAGAAGGGGAGGGAGAGCCCCTGGAAACCTGTGTGCAGCAGATGGAGGCATGGGAATGAGCAGCAGGGATGGGAGTGAGTTTGCTGCCAGCAGGCTGCACCTCTTTATATCCACACAAGCAGGTCCCTGCCCACAGTAATCACTTCTGCTGTCAGATGAGGATGAGTGCAATCAATCTCCACACATTTGTATACAAGTTCTAGTCATCACAGGGAAAGAGAGGATGCCAACAAGATGCTGCCCCCGTTCTCTTTCCTGTGCCCAGAAATTACTGCACAAGCCTCTGAAAGCTGTGTGATTGTCTTAAATGTGTGGGAATGTGTGTTTGCTCCTTCTCTGCTAGATTGAAAGCCTCTCAGCTACATCTAGGATTTACTTCCCAGCTTCTCAGTGCCCACTCAAGGGCTAGGACCTTATTGATTTTCTCAATGTAAGCTAAGAGTCTCACTGAAGGATTTATCTTGTCTAACTTCAGCCATCTGAAAGGTCAGAGGCCTCAGCTATGAGACTCTTGCTCAGCACCAGCGCAAGAGTTCCCTGGTGTTCCCTGGTGTTCGCTGCCAGGGTCTGTCACGTCAGTGAGAGACTGTCCCTTCTTGGTCACACACAGTCACACCCCTGGCTGGCTTGGCTGCTCCAAAATCCCCTCCTCCAACCCCACCCAAAGAAAAATCCCATCCATCATAAACAAACCCACACTTTGGTTTCCTTCTGCCCTTGTGTTGCTCTGATTCTCCTGCTGCTCCTCCACTTACTGGGATTATTTTCTGTCCTGACAGCCCTGATCTTATGCAGTGAGGTGGATGCTCAACAAGGGTAAGTGTGAGGTGCTTCTCTAGGGCCAAGAACCCCTGAGCGTTGTTAAACTTGTGGTTGTACCTCCAACCAGTTACAGACCATGGCTGAGGCACTGCTGCAGCTGAGGATGATCTTCCAGCACCTTTTTGCAGGACTCTGGACCTCCTCTTTTCATCCTGAGACTGCACCAACTCTTTCCACATCTCTGACACTGATCTTCCAAGCAGTTACAGCAGGCTGTTAAAACACATGGGAGATGCCAAGGACTGGGTATAAAATAGTAAGCATTACCACACATGGAGTTTTGATGGGCTGGAGTATGGGCTGAGCTCTAGCTCTGGGGGCGCCTCACAGTAGCAATGCTACTGGTACCCGGATGAGACCTAGCTGTTACCTCAGCCCAACACCTTGGATCTCAGGAGTGACTTCTTGGCCACCCACGTGCAACACAAAGGCTCCCATTCTCCCCCTGACTTCCCATCTGCTTCGCTAGAGCCCTGGCAGTGTCTCAGCAGCATTCCCTATGACTCCCTTGAGCGGACTCAGCTCTGTTGACACTGGGCTAGCTGCGTGCATCCCTCTGTAAGGTGTGTCTTTGCCCCTGCAGCACCTCTGAGAAGTTTACTGGAAAGCCCTCCAGGCATTCACCAGCACAGGAGAGGGATAGGGAATCCTCCCTTCCCTGAAATGTGCAGACACGTGTTCCCAAGAAGCAGCACCACTCAAAGGGCAGGTTATTTTTTTATTTCTCTTTGCTTCTCAGAGATGTCCTCCCAGAAGCTCCAGAGAAGCCACAACCTTCTTGCAGAAAGGGGCACATCACCCCTCAGGCCTGTGCCGAGGCTGTGCTGCTCCTCCAGACCTTGCTGGAGCTGTGCCTGCACAACTCTGGTCTCACAGTGCTCCCCTCATTTCACCCCTGCCGTGTAGATGCCCGCCCACGACTGATGCCCTGATGTCACCTGGTGGCAGGGTATATCTGGAGGACAAAGGACACCTCGAGACTCTTTCTGCTCAGGCTGGAGGACGGGAGTTGAATGATTTACAAGAGGAGCCCTTGGCACTGTAAGTGTTCCCCAGGAGCTCAAAGCAATAGCAAGGGGGGTAGGGGGATTAAAAAGAAACTGTCTGAAAAACCCAGGGGAGAGAAAAGTCCAGATAAAACTCCATGGGGGAAAAATGTGGGGTTTTGTGCTTGGAGAGTGTGAACAGATCCATTAGCTGGGAGAAGTTGTGATTCTTGAGTGGTTGTTTTCTGTTTCCTCTATCATTAGGGCAGGTGCTGCTGCAGTGATTTTTCTCAAAGTTCCCCAGCTGTATGAGCAGGGGCTGCTCAGTTCCTCATTCTGGGCACCCCTCCGCTGGGGCTCCCTGGAACCCCCTGGGCTTGTGTCCTCAGCTGGCTGAGCCTGCATGAGAGCAGCACTGGGGGGCTGCTGAGGAGCAGCTGGGACAGGCAGCTGGTGTTTCCTGCCCCAGTGCCCAGCCACACCTGCAGGGCACACCACTGAGGAGCTTATAACGTGATGCTGTACCTCTGCTGTTACTGAATCCCTTCTTTCAACGGGGATAGTCTTTCCAGTGATCCCCATTTGGGAATATACTTCTACTGGAATGAGTTTCCGTCTCTTAGAGTGCATCCTCTTTCACCTGTTCTTGGTCTTAAAACTGCTGCCAGAATGAAGGATTTGAAATCCTGTGTAAGACACAGGAGCAAAAAGGGCTGAACCCGCATGGACTTTTCCCCATCACTATGATTAGCCACCTCAAGCAATTGAGGCTGGAGCTGTGAGACTCCTCAAAGGTGCTGGATTTGATACTCCCTGACAAAAGCCTGAAAGGATGAAGCTACTGGATCTGAGCATGCAAGAAACCCATAAAAAGAAACATGAGCACAAGGATGTTTCTCTCTGCTCATGGAAAAATATCTGCATGGAGGGCCACGGCTTATGGAGGTTGTGTCTGACACCCTGAGGCAGCGTAAGACAACCACGCATGGAGGAATCTGTGTTTTTGAAAGCTTTGGACAGGGAAAGATGAATTCCTACACCAAAACGGTTTGAAAAGAAGATCAAGTGATGCGTCTACATTATCTGCCAGGGACATTTTCCACAGAGAGACAGAGATTAAGGATGGGGCAGATTAAAGAGTCAGCATTTGTCAGTAGTATTCAAGCCCCTTTAGATTTAAGTAAAACTAAAAGAAGGATGATTAACCTAGCCAACAACCCCGAGGTGGGATTTCTGACGCAACTGAGATAAGGCCATTAATGTGTATTAGATATAATTAGCATTCAGATGCAAGCAAAGCTCTTACCTAGTGGATTAAAGCCTTGACTGAGCAGAAATGCTGTCAGGGGCAATTAGGTAACACCTCATCAGAGGAGGGAGCAGAGGAAGTACATGGCAGAGGATCTTATGCCTCAACAGTCTTTTCATCCACAGCCATCAGCTCTTGCCCAGGAGCTGCCTGCTGGTGTTGGCAGAAGTAAAAGAGCTCTGGCAGACCAGGAAACACGGGGAGAAGGCAGCATAGCACTTGCAGAGATCTAGAGGAGACTCAAAACGTTTATCAAACCACCTGTTTGATCTGGTACCAAGGACTATCCAAGTAACCAGGTATGGTAAGACAAAAGGCTGTGAAATTCCCATGGGAAGAAGCTGCTATTGGCATTTCTTTCATATCTGTGATCCTGGGGTGCTTGTCTGGCTGTGTGTAGGAGCAGTTTGTTCCCAAGGTGTGGGAACTGGGGCAGGTTCCATGCTGTGGGGCTGGGCCCACTCCAGCATGAATGGAGAATTCTTTGACTCTAATGATGGCAAGGAAGTCCCACCAGCTCCGCGGTGGAAAGGCAGCTTGACTTCAGTAGCAAGAGGAAAGTTGTTATGTAGCATTAAGGTTGCATTCCATTCTCTGTTGTTTTTTAGTGATGCATGGAGAATACAGAAGTAGATTAGTAATGAAGAAGTTAGATTTGTCCCTAATGTTGGAAATGTCTCTAGCTAAAAGTTTCATTGACTGCTCTTTACTGAATTCATGCAGGTGAGAGAGGATGAAGTGTGATTTGTGCAGATCCTTTTTCCTACCAAATCCTGGGTTATTGAATATCTGGGAAATGGATACAGCTACTTCAGACTGGGGCAAAAAGAAACTTCAATGGCTGAATCTTTCCATTAGCTATTCCTCTATTGAGTGTCAGGGACGAAATGTGGACCCAAGGATTTAAGATGTTTTGACCCTCAAAGACATATTTGTGGTTAAGGTAACATGCCAGTGCATAGTAAAGGTTATTGAAGCAGGGCAGGAATTCAGTTGGAGATGGAGGTCAAATGCATCTTTCAAGTTTTGGATGTCAGTCCTAAGGGGTGGAAATCTGTTAGCTGGATTGTTTTTTCTGTTGTACTTTTGGGAGTAGCCCTTGAGAGGGGTGCCAAGTAACTTGGATTAACACAGTGCTTAAAAGTGGATGCATGTCTCTTTTAGTTCAGGAGCAGGGATCTAACACCGAGACAGACAACCTACTGATGAAAATTGCACCTGAGACAAACATAGACTTTGGCACATTAGCAGGCATGCTGTGGAGCAGCTTTCTGATGCAAAGCATGCTGTAGTAGGGCAGTATCATCTGAATTTTTCCCATCCTGAGTTACAGAGAGTGACCAAATTCTGTCTTTGTTTTGGAAGCAAAATGCCTTCATCTCTCAGTTTGGCCCTAAAAATTTGTGAGTCAAAAGATTTCATCTCTCCTCTCAGAGTGCAGTACAGGTCATACCTATCACTGCACTTCCATTTTCATTCTGTAAAAGAAGAAGGTGACAGTGTTTGCCTGTCCTGCCACCATGCTGTGAGGAAAAAGAAAGTTGTAAATACTGGGCAACTGTTCAGGCACTGCAGAGATGGCAGCCAAATAAGTAACTTCCACGTTTTGAGCTGATCCTTGTGTTTGTGGGCACAGTGTGTGCTTAGGAAGCGTTGTGTTACACGCGGGGGAATAGCATCTGTGCATACTTCAGCTTCAGACACAACCATCTGCTGCTCCATTTGGGGCTGCTGGAACCTGTCCAGTCTCCTGCTCGGGATATTACAGCTGAGACAGAAGCCTGACCACAAGCGACAGAAGAACTAGCCTGCCTCTAGGTGCTATCATTTGGAACCATCCTGCTGGCACCACAGATGGAAAGATGCCCTGGATGAAATATTTCCAGACTGCCACAGATACAGAAATATGGCTCTTCACCTTGCATAGATGTGGAAGTGACACAGGAAGATTGCTCAGATGATCTTTCTCCTTGTATATAAGGATTTGCTTTCCAATGCTTTGGCTATTTCAGGACAAAGGAGTGAACTCTCTTTAGACTAAGGAAAAAAATCTTTGATGACATTTATAGTTCTGAGATTAGAAGTCCAGAGTGTCACGGCAGGTGAAGTTGGGGATTAAGCCAGAGTACTATGGTGACCTAATGAGATTAGTCTTTAGAACCAAATCCTGAAGTTAATTCCATCAGCGATTACATCAGCCTGGATGCACGAGGATGAACACCTGGATATAACAGTCATGACGAAGAACATGTCTTCAAGGAAGAAAGAAAAAAGTTACATTTATTTTTATCCATAAATGCACTTGTTCAGACCATTATAATACTAATGGCATACTAATTAGCACAAAATTTGATGAAGAGCTGGAAGCTTCCCTTTGGGCACTGGTGAGAGTTATAGCTGTCCTCTCTGGGAAGGAAGCAAAAGGCTCAGAGTGCAGCAGTTCTGCTGTCTAAGACAGGAGACATATCTCCCGAACAGAAATTGCTCCCTGATAACTATTTATCCCCTGTGGAGTTTGGCTCGTACAGTGTGGTGAAGAGGAGTCAGCACATGTAATATAACGCTCAAAAGTACAAAGTGGGCACATCCTGGAGAAAGTTACAGGCTTCACTCCTCTAAATCCTAAGAAATTTGTGAAATTAACTTCTGCTTAAAAGATAGTCTCTAGTGTGTTGCCTTAGCCTTCTGTGTAATCTTGCAAAATTATCTTGTGCTATTTCCCATAAGTTTGGTATTGACAAACGTTGGGCCCTAATTGCAGCTCCAGCCAGACAAAGGACCCATCTAGCCCAGCATCCCATGTCCATCAGTGTTCTAAAGGTAATGCTTAGGCACAAGTATGAGAACAGGTGAAGTATATCATGGTGATTCCCAAGGACAGGATATTTCTCTAAGCCATACACGTGTCTTCTGTAGTAGTGGCTCCTGTAGTAGTCCGGTTCATGAACCAGTAAGCAAAAACCCCAGCAATGCTATTCCAAGGCTATCTAGGAAAAAAATCCCAACATTGGCATTAAACTTCCTATTTTATCTAAATTGTGGGGCAAGCTTCTGCAGCAACCTGTCTCCTAGAGTGCAACTGTGTTTGAGACAAAAGAAGGTATTAGTCTTCATGGCTCTGCAAGACATTGCACCATGGGGTAAATGTCTTTTTGGCCCTAGCTCAAATGCTCTTTGTTTGGCTTCTTAATTCTAGCATGCCAGATGAAAGGCAGCGCTACCCTGCCTAATTTGTACGCATTACAATCTTTCATTATCTTTAATGCCATTATCTTTAATCCTGTCACAATTATATTTTCCATAATTCTGTCATCTGACTACTGATACCTAGAAAAGATAAGCAGAGCATTGTGTCAGTCCTTGCTGTTATCTTGCAGACAGAGGGATCTGAGAGAGGCACGTGCCTACTGCACACAGCCCAGCAATGAGTGAGACCCCAGCCGCCAACCTCAACACTGGAGATGCTCCAACCGGTCCCACCACACCGCGCAAGGGGCCTCCCAAGTTCAAGCAGAGGCAGACAAGGCAGTTCAAGAGCAAGCCCCCCAAAAAAGGAGTAAGAGGGTAAGGGAATTTTGGAAAGAAAAGAAACAATGCTAGTTGAGTAGCTCCCCACTGCTACATTGTGCTTCTGTGCATCTTCCCTTGGGCAAGGAGCCAGAAGGTTTCCCCCTGCCCCCTCAACTCTCCAGCCTGGAGCTGCTTCTCTTCTAACCCCTACCCACAATTCTTCTTCTTTGGCTGGGGGTTTAGGGCATCTCCCCTTTTCTTTCTGTCCCAAACTCACTCCTTACCTGCTCTTTTCTCTCCTAGGTTTGGAGATGACATCCCAGGCATGGAGGGGTTGGGCACAGGTAAGCTCTGCAAGATGTTGTCATGTCCTGCTTTAGTACTAGCGCAGACAGACTTGATCATGGGAGAGGATTCTGGGGTGCCTCTGTTTCCCTGGCCTGTCTGCAGCTCTCAGGGTCACCAGAGAACACTAGTTCTGCCTCCCCAAACTGCCACATTCATGCTTATGCTTATATACACTATGCGAAGGAAAGGCCATTTATGTATGCTTCAGCTTCAGACTATGTCTACATTGGGCCACAGAAGTGCTTGTTTGTTTTCTGCTAATACTCTGACTAAGAATTTCTGCAGCATGAGATTCTCAAATAAGTGCTAAATGCTAAGCTATTAATACCAAAAAAATCACAGAAACTAAATCCCAGATGGCTAAGTATTTGTGTTGTCATCAGAATCCTAATTTTAAGAATTTTATGTACCCATCTGGGACTGAGAAACATGCATTGGATGAGCTGTAACCAGTCAGAGCTTTGAAGTATTGGTAGATCCTGAATTACAGTATTACAGATCCTGAATATTGTAAGCCAAATTATTCAGCATCTGATCTAAAACTGCAGATGTCTTTGAGGAGATCACAGTTTGGCTACAAGTAATTTTTAAGAACAGGAGAAACCACATAACTGGAATTAAATTTACACCAGTTTACATAGTCACTGAAGAGACTAGGAACTGCTGGCTTGCTTTTGCTCACAGAGGGAAAGTACACTGATCTGGTTTGGTCTGACAGGTAGTACCAGATTGGAAATGCTCATTTGCCCATTTAACCTTCAAACGGAATCTCATTCTTGTTAACATTTCCTGAGTAAATCAGCCTTTCCATTAATAAAAAATAAATCCAAGGAGTGCATTGGACTACGAGAACACATTTGTCATTTTCCCTCTTTTGCAGATATCACTGTGATTTGCCCATGGGAAGCTTTCAGCCATCTGGAACTGCATGAGCTGGCCCAGTTTGGGATCATCTAAGGTGTCAGCATCTCTACTGGTGTCACCTGGTGACTCCACAGATCCCAGCATGGTCTTTACCACCTTTGACACTTACTTTTGGCCCTTGCTTATGAGCAGGGTGGTTTTGTAAGAGCTAGTTATGAGAAACTTAACTTTGCAGATTAATTTGGCAAAGAAGTTATTTGGGACCCTGAGCAGACCTCATGTTCCATGTGATGAAAATACTGAAAAAGGTGTCAATGTCTCCCTGCACCATATTCTTTCTTCTCTCACTGTCACAGATCGTCAATATTTATGGTGATACAGAGAGGCTGTATCTGAACTTTTTCCCTGATTAGCTGAGATACTGTGTGCATGTATGTACAGACCTAATTAAATCAGCCTATTCTGTTTTCTTCCTTCCCTCCCTTTCTTCAGCTTTCTACATAGAATTTCCATGGGTAGCTCCCTGTGTTATTTGGGTCACCAATTATTTGCTAGAGTACATCTGTAGAGAACAGCATTAGAGTCACCAGTCCCAGACATTAGGCTGTTTTCCTTAGGAGATCCTTCCCCAGCAGCTCACCATAAGGAACATGCTGCTAAGATTTACCTCATCAGCAAATGGGGAAAAGGGCTTGCAAATGCTGTCTCTGCTGTACTGCCCACAGGCTATGAACCATGAGAGTTTGGCTGTTCTCATAACGTTAAATGAAAATGTGTGCGTCTGAGATCAATAGCTAAGTGAATTAATCCTATTATTCATTCCTTTGTGATTGCAGTTGCAAAGAAGCAGCCCTCCAAATGATGCTGCATTTCCTCTCCTTTGATGGGAAGCCCTGTGTGACACTTGTCCCCATGCCAATACATATTTACATGAGACATTTGCTCCCCAGGACATGCTTGCTGCTTATTAAGACAGAGAATCGTTATGATCTGTCACCAGACTGTGCCAGCAGTCCTGCCACATGCAGCAGAAAACGATATTGCAGTAATTGCTCCCTCTTCTCTGTATTTAGCATAGGACAAGTCTCCCTTCACCCTGGCCCTCATAAATAGGAAGGCTTTTCTCTCTTCACTCCCTGGCAATTTCAAGCTCTGGAGCTTGTTTGGACAAGCAGGCAAACGGTGTCCCCAGAGAGAAGTAACAGCAGAGCAAGCGGGGAGGCAGGGGAAGGGTAGGATGTGTACATGCAGGCAAGCACAGAGCGAATCCACTTAACCCCATCGATCTGTGTCTGCTGGTCTCTGGCAGCCTGAGTGCTGCCGAGCGGTGAGGCACCCACGACCACTTAAATGCTCAGGGAAGGCACCCAGATTCCCTATGGCCCTGGCATTAAGGAAGGGCTTTTAGCTTGTTTGCAGGCAATGAGCAAGTTTATTGTAGCTACATAATATTCATAAGAGGAGATGGAATTTTTAGTCATTGCCTTTAGCTTAAGAATCCTCATTGCAGAAGAACTGCCTCCCCCTATCTTATCTTTCCTGTGCTGAACATGTTCATGGGAAGAGGGAGTGATTGTGGAGAGGAGAGCAAATCCTGTCTAAACGATTGATCCCCACGTGTAAAGCATTGCTATAAATCCATGGCAGTGCCATAGTTATCTGCTACTGTTATTCCAGAAATAAAAGCTAGCAGTTTTCATTTAAAATATAGCTTGAGCACCAAAAGCTAAAGGAAATTAATTCCTGTTGGCAGTCCAGAGTACAGCTTTTATTATTCAGCACTCCTGCCATTAGCCGCAGCAGTAGGGCGAGGAGTGGTTCAGAAGCGCAGCACTATCGCAGCGCAGAAGTCGTGTACCATTTAGCTAATTGCAGCCCACAGCTATTTCCTTGGGCAGAGGCAATCTGTCCTTTCCACTTACTTCCAGCTTCTCCTGCCTTTCTCACCTTTTAATGCTTTTCTTCTTTCCCTAAGTGTTCTTTATATAAATGAAGTTTTATTTAGCTTTTATGATAGGGAACTGATTTTTTTTTTTTTTTTTTCCAAGTTCATGTACTAGTCCTCTCCTTCTGCAGTTAAATGTGAATGTTTGTATGGCAATACTCTCATCCTCTTCCTCCCATTATGCCATCCTGTTACATATGATCCTTATTCCACCTTCTCAATCTGTCCTCTTCTCTCTGGAAAAAGACCCATTAGATCCAGTTTTGAATCCTTCAAGCTGGATGCCTCTGTTTTAATGGAGTTTTCCCTTTTTTAAGCTTTTTTAAGTGGGACAAAAACAAGAGAAAGAAATTTTAAATAATTTTGTTCCCTTTTCTTCACAGACCTTGGGAAAACAGTCCACAGACAGTGAGATACTTTGTCAGAAAATACTGTGGTAAAAGCAAAATTCTCCTTAGTCCAGGGACTGAAGCTTTAGCAAATCAGAAGGTCCTGGTATAGTTCCACATCTGATTGCCATAGCCCCCGTTCCCATCAGAGAACTTCTCATTTCTCCTTCCTACAGGAGTCCAACAGGAATGCACACATAACCCAGCTCTCATACCTGGCTGATGAGCTGTATCAAAAGATGGATATGTTGAGCCAACACAGTTTGTTAGTTATTTTTAAAATAATTTCTATTCATTAATAGGAATCACATTCATTCCTTTACTTGTAAGGAATTTTGAGGATTAGAAGAAGAGTCTTAAAACACACTCGCAGTTGCTTTGTCTGAGGTTCTGAGTTTTTTCTAATGAGCCATAATTCCTGAAACTTCCATTTTTCAGTGAGAGATGGCTGTGGTGCAAGAAAGCAACTGTGCTAAAGCAGCTTGTTGAAGGATTTCAGTCTATATGCATTGTAATATGTTATTCTCTGTTCTTTTACTATAAAAACACGTCAAAAGGAATAAAAAATAATAAAAAATGTTTTTAAAATCTTAAGAATGTTGTCTGACTTGCTTACAAAATATAGCCAGGGAAAGGCAGATGACTTAGCTTTTCCTTCTGAAATCCTTTCCTTTCTTGGGGAAAGCCCCAAAAGTCACTTATCACCTCTCATTAGAGAAAAATAGCTATTTATCCCCGAACAATAGGCAATAAAGACTGGCTGTGATATCATCTGAGAAGCAATTTTTTCCTGAGCGATGACTGGTATATTCTCCCAAAAGTGTTGCACATATTTTCCTTCAGGCTGAAATCTTTCGGCCAGTTACATCTTCTAAGACTCTGTGCAAATGAATGTCAGCATGTTTTCTACTCTATAGCAAAAAATTGCTGAGATGTGAATGCCACTTAGCTCCTTCTCATTGTTCCTCTCATAGCTGCAAACACTCCTCTCCTCTTGCTTCTTTCTGTTGCTGAACTTTCTAGGTGTCCACAGGGGTTTCAAGATGGTCAAGCGCAATTGCCTTCTTGTGTTATTCTGTCAAATCTCAGCCTTAGAAGTGTTTTCTTTCATGCCACCTTTGGAGTTTTTTTTTCCTGCAACTCATTACTGGGTGTCCAATTATAAGTCTTTTGACTTTGAATGTTCTCTATCCTGTGAGATACAAATATGAGTTGTCCTGGACTCCCTTTGTGAAGGCTTTTTATAAACCCCTTCCCAACCACATTTTGAAAGCCAGAAAAACATCTTCTCATGTAGTTATGTCCACTTAAAGCCATAACCAAATTTTTAGTCCCATCCTCGCCGACCCCAGGTTCTGACTCTAGTGAAAAAGTTAATTAAACCCAAATCTCTGCAAAAAAGAAGAATGAACCTTGTGAAAGGTGAGAAGCACTTGTCTTGCTTCTCTCCCTCCCTCACCCTTCCCCCCCTCCAATACAAATCACCTCAGGAATATCAGTTAAAAATAAATAAAATAAAATAAAATAAAATAAAATAAAATAAAATAAAATAAAATAAAATAAAATAAAATAAAATAAAATAAAATAAAATAAAATAAAATAAAATAAACCCTCAGTGTAAGCTGGATTCTTCAGGAGATCTGAAGAACACTAGTGCAAAATTACCATCCTCCAACAGTTTTCAAATCAGCACCTCAGTATCAAGCCACTGTCACATCTTTCTGTGGTATTGATCAATAAGGTGTAGGCTAAAAAATGTATTCTGGCAATATCACTCTGTGTTATGTGGGGTACTTTTCTATTTTATAAATGAGATTTTGAGAGTTAGGTAAATTGAGAGCACCCACCACCTTTAAGTCTTCAACACTTGATTTTTCAGAGTACTTAACATTTTATCTTGAAGTTTAAAATGCAGCTGTAATTAGTTGTGGTTGCAGCTGTAAGTACTCATTAGTGAATCTCATTCTCACTGAGTCAGATCTCACTCAGACAGTAAGATCCAGGGCCTCAGCTTAGAGATCTGAGGAACAAGAAGTCTATTTTTGAGAGCATTTATGTAATGCTCCATAGGGTGGGCAGGTTATTCCAGCCAACAGTCTGTTTCAGCATCACCACACCACTGTGATGCAAATCTAGAAAGATTTGAAAAAAAAAAAAACCCATAAGATTATGCAATTAAAATAAAAGATCGTATCACATGCTTATAAATGTGCTCAAGTCTGGAATTTCCTCATACCAGACTGCTTAACTTTGAAACCTTATTCCCAGTCCCCATAGTGCTGTCAGGGTTTTTGAAGCTGGGATCAGCTTAGTACCCTAATGTTAGGCACCTGCACCTCCAAAGTTTGTCCTGACAGCCCAAGGCAGGGAGCATTTATGGCTCTGAGCTTTTTCCACACCAACTGTGATCCACTTGGAGGGAGTGGGATGGCTGAAGGCTCTGTGCTGGGGGTACAACATAATGATTGAATTCTGTCAGCTGCAACTTTCAACTTACCTTTAACGTGTGCTCTCACTTTTTATGTTGTTCCTCTTCTTGAAGTTTAGCATAACTATGGTGAGAATTTTGGTGTTGCTGCTCCTGCTGGGTGAAAAGAATACCTTCTGTATCAAAGCCTTCAGGAATTTTCAAACACATTCTTGCCTGTAGCATTCTTCTGAGGGCCTCTCACATTCCTGAGGCTGTAAATGAAGTGGCTGAGCTTAGCAATCACCAGCACATACTCAGCATACAACAGAATGTCTAGATGTCAGAGCAGACAAGGGATATGACAGAAATAGAAACTACACTACCCTGTGAAGAGTAGGACTTTACACAGGGGGGCACTGGGAATGAAGAATGCTTTTGGTACCCTGAGACCTTGGCTGGGACAGTGGTCAGCACAGGAAAAATCCACAGGAAGGAAAGATACCTTCAAGAACATGGAGAACACCGAGAAGGAATGTGGTGAAGCCCCAGAAAGCTGCTTGCCAAAGCTGTACACTGGGCTTTGCCCTGTGGTCTGTGCCAGACAGGGAGGGTATAGCAGCTGACCAAGGAGCACTTGCAGGAATTCTGAGCCTGTTATGATACTGAAGAAGAGCATCCACACAAGGCACAAATAATTTATAAAGCACTGAGCAAGCTGAACTCGGTCCCTTACAAGAGACCTTGCTCTCTCTGGGCAGCAGTGGCTGCACAACCATCCAGAAAGGAAGAGAGCTTGGAGAAAAACACATCAAAGTGTGGGAGCTCCAGACTACTACTACACTGACCCTGTAATCATGGGTGACAGAGTAGGTAAACAGGAATAACATCAGTGGGAAAATCTATGTCTTGTGCTATTAGGAGAACGCGATAAACCCGTGTTTTACTTCCCCTCACCTCTGGACAGGACACCAAAAGGAGCAACAGATAGAAATCCCAGGATCATTAAAACCCCCACCATTGAAGGCTGCTGGAACACATCTCTTGGAAGTATGACCTAGGCAGGTTTACAGAGGCTGTAGAGGGGCAAACAGGCTATAGGCAGATGAAAGGCAATTCCTCAGCCATACAGAGGTTTCTGCCACACCAGTGTCCTGAGGCACAAACTCCCATTGCTTGATCAAAACACCACATTGGTTTCTCTAGGCACAGGGAGATGGCAAACACATTTGCTTATCTCACAAGAGCTATCTGGATTCAAGCCAGCTCAAATCTGTATCATCCAGACAGCTGCTGGCATGGGCATAGCAATCTTGCATCTGTCTGCACCAGGGAACTGGCTGCAGGTCTGAAAGTAAGGGAAGAAAAATAACAGAAGGCCAAACATGGAAAACAACAAGTTGTATGAGATCTGGCTTTAGCAACTGCAGTTTTACCAGAAACATTCACTGGGATCAAGGTCTTTCCATGCTAGGCACTTTGTAAGTACATCACTGTGAACTAATGAATTAGTTATAACCCTGCTCTCAAGCAAGTGCTTTACTCCAGCCTGAGGATACTGAACTTCACTAATAGGGGGCCACTGCAAAGATGCATCACAGTCAGTCTTGAAAATGTCAGTACATGGCCAGGTCACTTATAGACAGCTGGGATGAGGAACACACAGATGGAGGCATCGGGGAAAGTCCTTTCAAACACAAACCTTAAGCTACATGATCTGGTAAGGACCAGTCTCAGACAAGAGCAAAGGGAAAGCAAGTCAACAATTACATTGGAATGAAATATGGTCAGCAAAGGAGGCCATTTTGAACTAAAGCTGCCTGTACTGAAAGAGTACCACGAGGAGCTATATTATGATAAATCTGGGAGGATCTTAACACCATTGCATCCCCATCCACAAGGCTCCATTCAGTTCTAGGCATTTTGAAGATACAAGTTGATAAACTGTTCTGTATTTTGAACTCACGTAGAAGGGGAATGAAGAGTATACAAAAATGAAGAAAGGAGGAGTAAGGACTTCACAGGCATCAGTTGCTCCAGCATGCACAGCCCCCTGAAGTACTCAAGTGCAGTTATGATTCCCACCTGGAGGTAGCTGTAGGGCATAGATAACAAAGGAGGACAAATATTAGTGATGATGAAACAAGGAAAAACTGTCTGAAAGTAACACCAAATTATTAAGTAGCTGTTGTCAAGAAGTCCTGACAAATACCTTCCTTGGGAAAACATGGGCCCCATGGGAACTTGGGAGGCTCTGATAGTCAGTACATTTGTGACCGTGTTGTAGAAAGCATCCAAGAATCCCCTGCAGAGAACATCTGGTACAGAACAGGCGTAGTTGCTGCAGGAGTCAGGGCAGTCATGCCGGGCCATCTCCATTGCTGTTGTCTCTCAAGCTATACACTAGTGAGGTACAGAAAGTAAGTTTGCTTTTCATATTAAATTAATGCTCAGCCATTACAATATCAAAGCTAAATACATAGGAAGCTCTGTTTAACAGCCATCTATCTGTAAGCTTCTAATAACAAGACAAAGTAAGATGCCGGGTTCTCAGCTGCTGAAAAATACATATTAAAAAAACAGCAAAAATCTCAAGCTCAAAACAAAGAACACTGATGCACACGAGACATTTTCATTTCACTCTTCAGTGACAACTGCTTCTTTGGAGAATACAGTAATATTTTTCTTCTACATCCTACCATTAGTGCCAGATTTCTCACTTTAGAAGGCATGACATGCACTGGGTTGTGTGTAATGCCATGCTATGCAATGTATTTTTCTTTGCTTCAGTCTGGAACCATTTCCCTGAAATGGCTTTGAAGCTTTACCCCAGCCATGTAAACTTTTTGCATTCATTCATAGTAATGCCTAATCCCATTTTAATCTTAATAAGCTCTTTAGTGCAATAATATCCTATGGCATTAAGGCATACAACTTAATTCCTTGAATTAAAACCAGGATTGTCTTTGGAGTTTTTGCACTCACCTCCATAAGCTTTGGATTAGGTCAACCTCCAAAAAAAAACCCCAACCTGCTGTAAACCAGTGAACTACCCGATTGAAAAGGCTTTATGATTTTATATTCTCTCACAGTAGCTTTTCTATGTATATAAAATCTGCACTCATAAGAACTCCAGAACTTCAAGCAGCATTTATCCAGAATAATTAGCTTCCCTGATGACAAGATGCTGTTGATAAACTCTTCAGGAAGAAATATTTCTTTACTCTCACTTCCCCAGCCCAGGGCTGATACGGTGCTAGAACATGAGAAGCTTGAAGCCCTTTGGGTGTCTGCTCTCAGAAGAATATTTCTTGATCTCTCCAAATGAGCCACTAATGAAGTGGATTCCCAAGTTCCTTCAGACAAAAATTATAGAGACAAATTTAATACAACTAAATTGCAAACAGAAAGAAGTTGTTTCTAGTTATAATTATTTAGTTACAGAGGAAATTTAAAAACACCTGTTTCAAAGGTCTGAGAAAAGTCATACTGTGGGAACCACCTGGAATTTCTCTCTGAACCTCAAATAAATGTTCCAAGTATTCCCAATAGTACAAATCCTTTGGCTTGTTTTCAAACTGTAATTGTAATTGTGTAATTGTGTAATTGTGGCTGGGAGCTACATAACAGTGCAAAATCTCTGCCCTTCCCATGTCTTCACTTTGACTTTACTTAAAAATGAGAAATCTGTATCATAGTCACTTCAGTCCCCTGAGCTTTGTGACAAGGCACTGAATGTACACAAAGAGGATAAATCAGTCCAAAGCTCAGACACAAATCCAAATCAAGGGTGTTGCTGCTCACTGACTGGGTTAGAGAAGGTGACCTCTTTGGCTGCTCCAATTGTCAAACAAAGTACAATTCATGGTGACTTAGGCTTGCACATAGCATCTCTGCTTGCAGCAAGCTCAGAGCACAAGAACAACTCGTTGCTGCAGCTCAGCTGCTGAACAGTACTCAGTAACCCAAAACAGTTCTGTTATTTTCATCAGAGGTCCTTAACCCCTCTTTAGTTTACTAAAGAGATGGTCAAAAGGCCATTTGATCAGACCCAGAAATGTCTTCATGGGAACGTATTTCTGATAGGAGATGAGTCTTTCTTATATGCAGCAGAAAAGTAAAATCATATCTGATGGCTGGTTTGGCAAATTCAGATAAGAACCACATTGCTAATTTCTCAGAGGAAATAATGAAACTCAGAAACATTTTTTCTACATTATCTGTGCCCTGTAGATCTTCAAACCAAGAGTGTGTGACAGGAAGGTGGATAGATATGCTGAGGGTAACATCGGTGGCCCAAGCATTTCAGAGCTCTTGTGCAGAACCACTGGAGAAGCTTTCAAGTCAGAACTGTACAGGATGTCATTAGGAGGATGCCAGCTGTGTTTGACAGTCTAGTACCCATGCTTACCCACTGGTGCACAGGTGGGATTCCATGAGCAAGAACTGGGTTTGAATGCAGTAACCTGTATACTCACAAAAAAGCACTGGGAAGGATGGAGATTGGCATGTATGTTAAACTAATGCCACTGAGCCTGACTCAGGCACTACAAATTTTCTAGCCTATTGCTATAGTACAGGCAATTCATTGATGCCTGCTGTGTGTCTAATTTAAATAAGAAATGTGCAGAAAAGTACAAGAGTTAAAAGTCTCTACCAAATCAGAAAAAAAGCCCTTCAGACCCAGTACTTTGCTCCCAGCTGTAGCCAGTAATGGTTGCAAAGGACAAGATCCAAATTACATTTATGACAGCATGTCACTCACATATCTAGTAGCTTCCAGTGGTTTGCACTCAAGAACATCCTGAGCCAGAGATGATGTCTTTGTGTACAATAGCACTTGGTAAATTTTTCCTTCATGATGCAGTAGAGACACTTTCTGAACTTATAGAAACCTCTACAATTTATGGTACCATTAGCTAAGGAGTTCACACAATAAACCCTCATACCTTAAAAAAAGAAATTAATAGATCTGTGGCCTTTCTCTCTCAGAATGCATAAAAACCTCCAACTTGTTTTACTTGATGCTGCCTGCAAGTTTCCTCAGTGCTTCCCTTGGAAGAGACAAGAGTACTACAATTTAAAAAAGTAACCTATTCCTGTTAATTTTGGTGCTCACAGGAAGAGGATGTTGTGGTCATTCAGTTTTTGGCCAGTGGTAATCAACTTCAAATGGTGGGTTCCAATTTAGAATATTGTTACTTGAAAACTATTAAAACTCCATGTTATTTCTTACCTAGAGAGGTTGGGACACCTTCTGTATTTAAATATGGGGGAGGGTGGTTTTTAAGTCAGTGTTACTTAGGAGCAGTATTTAAAGAATTCAGAGAGGACATGGTGAAGATAAGTAGAACTTACTGGAAGTTGGTTAAGTAAATTTCCTGTGGGCAGATAAAATAATCTTTACAATTACTGTGTTCTAGCAGTAGTTTCAAGATTAAAAAAATACACTTCACAGCCATTCTCTACACAGAGGATCAAAACCACAGCTGCTGAAAATTGACATTGTTCCCATAAGTCATCATACATTTAATGCATCTGGTCGCAAGACTGGCTTTCTGGGTCCTTGGGAGAAGCTCAGGTGGTCTTGTGTGCACTGTTTCAAGGAACTGTGTTTTATTCCAGCAAGTAGTCTCTTTCCACATTTTGTTTTTGAGGCATCACCATTCCAAGTGTCAACCTCCAGCTTCTCCAGAGTGTTGGCAGCTGATCCCAGCAGTAAAACCCATTTAGGCTCGTTGAAACAATGGGGCTGAGGGCTTTACTGTGGAAAGAGATAAAGTTCTTAGCCTTCATTAAATAATTAGCAAGAAGGAACACTTTAGAGAAGATGAGGTAGCTGTTGGTTTAATATTTTAGCCATCTATGGCAAACCAGAGGAGACTGCCTCATGCTCACTAATACCTTAACTGAGCGTATTACATTTTCTGGATTACTCAAAGCAAAGCTAAGCTGTGCACTGTTTCAAGGAACTGTGTTTTATTCCAGCAAGTAGTCTCTTTCCACATTTTGTTTTTGAGGCATCACCATTCCAAGTGTCAACCTCCAGCTTCTCCAGAGTGTTGGCAGCTGATCCCAGCAGTAAAACCCATTTAGGCTCGTTGAAACAATGGGGCTGAGGGCTTTACTGTGGAAAGAGATAAAGTTCTTAGCCTTCATTAAATAATTAGCAAGAAGGAACACTTTAGAGAAGATGAGGTAGCTGTTGGTTTAATATTTTAGCCATCTATGGCAAACCAGAGGAGACTGCCTCATGCTCACTAATACCTTAACTGAGCGTATTACATTTTCTGGATTACTCAAAGCAAAGCTAAGCTGGGGAATTATTGCCTCAGGAAAGCTGGCAGGACACACCTAGGACAGAAACTGGGTGATCAACCCAGCAGGTGCTGTGTCCAGCAGGTAGAGTCCATACTTGATATAGCAGAAGTAGAGGCAGTACTGCAGATTCCCAAGGGATTCAAAACAGAGAGATGCTACTGATTACTTCATAGCAAATAAGGTTTCATTAACAAGGGGATATCCAGGGCACCCCTATTGCCTCAGAGCAAAGTCCAGCTGCAGAAGCAAGGCCATGTCTTGGATTTGCAGTCAGCAGTAGCATGCACAGACTGTGGCAGGAGCTCTTGTTCCAGTACTGGAGTTGGCAAGGCTGCAGGTGTGGGAGGTGGCACGCTCCCCATGCCCTGTACTCAGCTGCCTCCTTTAAGCTCCCTTTGGAGGATGGTGATGGCGGCTGCCAAACATGTCCTGCTGCTCTCGTGGGGCTCCTGGTGTGTTTGTACAGGCTCTGCCTGCTGTTCCTCCAGGGGTTTCTGTGCCTGGCTTCCCCTCTGCACACAGTGCTGGGTGCTCAGCTCCTGGCCATGCCAGACTTCAGGAGATGTCAACACAGATCTCCTTATTGAGGATGCAGCCACATGGTTCGACAGTAATGTCTGTGCTGTATTGTGAGAACTGGAACTATAAATACAAAAAATAAGGGTGACTTTGGTATGTTTTCCCCACTTAAATTTTTATTGGACTTTTTAGAGCCAGATATATCAGAAAGCTCCTTTAATGACAATGGCATTCTTTAAGAGTCTGTGCAAAAACTGAGCCCTAAAACCTCTGCCCTACTACTAGCTCATGCTTCTCAGACCTTGAGGCAAAATCATTCTGAGTGAGGCTGTGCCAAATGAAGACCCTTCAGAGCTTCCCATTTCTGACTCTGAAACACATGGAAGTTCCCCATTCATAGAAATATTTACAAGTTTTTCCAAAGCTGATGGAGGAGGAATCTTAGGATCAGTAGCACCTGCAGAGCATAAGGAGTCCAGCTGCCTCCCACAACCCACGCTGCCATGCGGGAGGGGAGCAATACCACAGTACCTGGGGGCAGGAGCAGCACAGAGGGGTCCAGGATCCTCATCCACAATGATGTTTTTGTGTCTCAGGATAAATTCTCCCTACATGGAAGTATTTCCTAGAGTAGGAAAATGAGTAGTAAGCCCCTCTCCAGCTGCTGGGATGGGCTTGCTTGGGAAAATGCAGTGTTATAACATGAGTTTCATCTTTTGGCAGCTGGTTGCATAAATAACTTTCTCTTACTGGAAGCAAAGACAATGGTTTTTTTTTGGTTTTTTTTTTTTTTTTTTTTTTTTTAAATATTTTGTAACTTTAACACTATCAAGTATTATTCAAGTTCTCCACAGCTGCAGAAGAAAACAGCTGCTAGGTCCTGGTTTTGACCAGAGAAAGTCATAGTCATGACATTGAATTATACAAGCACAAAGAGATACAAATAGCTTGTTTTTATTTTGTTTTCTGAAAACTATAAAAATAAACATCTTCAAGACTATGAGATTTTGCCAAAAGTTAAAAATATAACTGAAGAATAAAGTAGCAGCCACACACTGTTCCTAACCCAAATTTAACATTAAAAAAGCCCAACCTAGCCACAGCAGAGGAAATCTAACCAGTGTTTTCTACTCTACAAACTCACTTACCTCTCACCTCATAAGGAAAATTTTTGAATGCAAAAAGAAATTAAGAACATAATTCATTATGATACTCTAAATGTCACTTAGCCTTTTTGTTGTCTATCAGGTTCTTTTTGCCATACATACTCCTCTGTTTTGACCCCAAAAACACACCTTCTGTCTCAAATAACCTATTAAAGCATTTGTGAGGCATCACCCTGATTTTTCTGCTGAAGGGCATGCTGTGTCCCAGGAACCTGCAAGGCACATGCAAAGAGAATTATTAAATAATTTTCAGTCTGTGGTCTACAGTCTGCAGGGACTTCATGAACTATTTCTAAAGAATCCAGGACAAACAATCAAAGCAAGCAAGATGCTTGTCACTATGCTTTGTTTTCATGGTCAGTCCATTAGAAAAAAAATTTAAATGTTTAGGGAAAAGATAGAAGAAATCATACAATGTTGGAGGCAGTCCAGAAAAGTCCAAGAAGAGCAGGAACTTGTTTCATACATACTAGTTTCTGGACTGTAAGTGTTTCTACTAGCTGAAATGTGAACCTATGGTGATTTTATATAGCTTCTCATCAACATTTTGCTATCCATGCAGAATTCTTGCTGCTGCACCAATTTTCTCAGCATCATCCATGCCAGATAGCTTAAAGCTAGTGCAGTGGTTTCATTACCTTTTATGTGGTACTTTATTTGAGCTGTTGTCATTTCAATGAGCCAAGAGGCTTTGCTCTTACCTTAAAAGTAGGAACATTATTGAATTTTTTGGTTTTTGCATTATAGATCTGCTATGCTGATTTACACAGCCAGCCCCAGATCTTCTTGACTTATTAAGCATCACCAGATCTACTCCATAATGTCCTAATCTGGGTACAGCTATCTTGCAACGGAGAGACTAAAATAACCTCAGCTGTGTTAGTATTTGTCATGTTGTCTGTTATATCACAGCTTTGTCTGGTGCAGAAACAGGCAACAGAGCCTGGTGCAAAGGTTGCAGTGTTAATGCCCAGCAAAACAGTTCTACCTTGGGAAACAGCCTAACACCTCAGCACAGCAGCCTGGTCAGCTAATTCTCCTGCAGAGAAATGGATCACCAGTGAAACTGCTGTGCTGTTCTCTGGGTTCAGACTGCTATCTCAGCACTGCACTGCTCAGGTATGGCAGCTCTAACTGGAGCTAGCCCAGTACATCTGAGCTATGAAATACAGACAGGACACCCATGTGCTAGTCCCAAAATCATCGAAGGCATGTGGAGTATTTCACACAGACCACATCACCTCTAGACAACATGTTTCCACAGAGAAGAAGAAGAGAAAATAACAAAATATTTTTCCATCTCTTGTGCTGTGGAAATGTTAATCCAAGTTCATGGTGTTTAACAGGCTACACAATTAGGACAGCTGACCTCCAAATGTTTCTGCTTATTGATGCAATGCCATAGGATCAGAGCTTGCCATCAGTAGGCACATACTGTCTGCTCACCTTCCCTTTTGTAAAATGAAACTTTTCACACCCTAAAGCATCTTCCCCATCAGCTTTCTCACTTTCCCCTCATTTCTGTGCCATTCTAGAAAGATGGTCACTGTTCCTCCCAGCACTGGCGTCATATTGCTGCTCACAATCAGCCTGCATTCTACAATTATGGGGTGTAATCTCTGAGCTAAAGAAGACTTCTGCCTGCACTGTATCTTACAGAGGTCTTTCTAAGACACAAGACCCTTCACAGCCTGATTATCCCAGGGCATCCACATCCTGGATGGCTGAGTATTAAATCAGAGGCAATCTTTACTGCAAGTCACAAACTCAGACTCTGTACCAACACTGAAATTCATCAGCCCTGCTACCACTGGTCTTCCCCCAGGCCCTAATCACCCCAGATGGCTATGGGCACAAGGATAGCACTGGGAACAGCAGCAGGGATTAGCCAAAGGGGAGGACAGGGGCAGATGTGGCAGAGGGAGAAAGGGAGAGAAATTGTTATCTGGAGTTCATGTTCTGCCCTAGATGTGGCCAGCTCTGTGGACATGGTTATGACAGATTCACAGAACAGGAAAAATTGAGAGGAGCCCCTTTCCTGGGTGGGGGGACAGCCCCTGCAGCCCCTAGCCCTTTGATGGGGATTGGGTTAAGCACCCTCTACACGTCATCTTCCCATGCTTAGTTACACAGGCAGCATGGTACAGGTCCCCAAGGATGGGTTTCACCTCTCCTGGCTTTAGGTATCTATAGCATGACTGCCAAGGGGGATCAAGTCAATAAAACTGCTGGAGCTGAAGGAGGTATTCATCCAAGCACAGGCATCTGCTGCAGCATGACATGAGCTGTGCTCTATCTCAGCTATGCTGATTAACCCTTCTGGAGCAAGTAAAAACACTAAAGGTGCCAAGCTCAGACAGGGATATTGCATTTGATTAGAGGTCAGTGCCATACTCGGAATCCAAAAATAAAGTAGACTAGAATGCAGTGAAGACCAATCCTGGCAAAACAATGACAGTGACAGTCACACCAACACATAGCTGAGGAATGTGGATAAAAATAAAACCTGTGGGAACAAAACAAATTCTGAAAGCACTACAATAACCATTGGTTAAATAGCACAATATTTACTGGCATTCCCAGAGCATCCAAAAACCTTTAGCAGGGTTCAAAGCTTTGCTGTGCTAAGCATTCCACAACCATATAATAAAAAGACCCTCTTGACCTCTTGAGATCATGTGCAGGAGCAGTAAGATCCATGTGTAGTCATCATCCATTTTCTGTGACTCTTTTTTTCCCCAACCATTCCCAAAAGTTTCTCAGCATTGCCCATTTCTCTCAAGGGATTGTGCTGGAACACAGTAACATGATTTGGGCAAGCATTTTTGTTAAAACAGCATTGCCTCAGAAAAAGGCATATATTGCTGCTTGCAAACTTTCTGACATTGCAAGGCCAGGTTTGTACCATGACATTTCAGATTTCCTTTTAGATGATCTCAGGTTGTTTCCACATGTCTCAAGAACTTCAGACAAGACTCTAAAAGAGATTGAAGTTACAAAGAAAAATATTAGAATTATTTTTAGGTTATTAGAATTATTATTAGAATTATTATTAGAATTATTATTATAGGTATGTGAAGAAACTTCTATATATATACAAGAACCAGAACATTTGAAAGAAAATAGGAAAGGAACATATTTACAGACCTTCTTTATATCTCTGTGAACACAGGAAGGGATTAAAACATTACTACAGGCTCAAAGCAACTTGTTAAGGAAAGCAGAAAAATATTTTACACATTTTTTACTTTTTCTGTGTACTAGGTTTGAGTTCAGGTGTGTGTCAAGTACCTAGCTCCACGTATCTTCAAGAACTCTTATGTTCAGTCTTTAAAATAAAGTCTTTTAAAACATTTTTAATCCACACAGAAGATTCGGAATACACAAGGGTTTCTTTGCAGTTGCAAATGAAATCTTCAAAGAAAGCCCAGGAGGCTTATTAAAGATGGAACAGGGAAAAAAAAAAAAAAAAAAAAAAAAAAAAAAAAAAAAAAAAAAAAAAAAGCCAAAAAAAACCCTAAGCATGGACACAAGAATCAGTATTGGCTGCTGATTCACAGGGATGTGACGCTGTGAGATGGCCTGAGAGAAAAAAAAAGTCTGTAAAGAACAGAAAACAACAAAGCAAAAATAACCAGATTTAAAGGAGCTTGCTTGACTTGGAGCTTCTCAAATACCTGTAAAAATTCATAGAGATTTACCAAATCCCTTAAGTGAGCCAGTTGTGTAAGTATCCAGAGAGTATATTATTTTTATTTAGCTAGAAGTATCTGGAATATATATATTCTTAAAACACTTTGCTTTCTGTAAAATGGAGGATGCACCTTTGAGAATTGTGCAATCAAAGGAAAGCATGGAAATTAAGTCAGGAATAGAAAAATGTGTCAACAGTTGCATCAGAGAGAAACAAACTGTTACTTTCAGTGCAGCATTTTATCCCTTTGTGAGCTATATTATAGCCAAAAGAAAACAGCAAAGAAGATAATCAGGTCAATTTGAGACATGATTTATTTTGAACCTTCTCTGTAGCATGTTTAACATAACCACGTTTCACTGTGCTGCTAAGAATAGTCCTATGGAAACCGAGAGAAATCTAAAGCATGTGTGCATGTTTGCACTGGGTGAAAGGCACCTCAGACAAACCAAGTCTTCATTTTTGCGACATGAAGTGACATTTAGACTCCTCCTTTGCCTCCAGGGACAGAGTCTTACTGAGTAATGAATAGGTATTTACATCATTAGCACTGAGGAGAAAAACTTACAGGAAACTTGGACTTCACGGAGGAAAAGGCTGTTCAGACTGTTGGTTACAGCTCTCAGTAAGCAAATGATCATGCAAATTGGTTCAATACAAGCAGTGATACCATTTGGCTGGCTTTGAAATATTTAAACTGCATGCTGGAAGGTGTTTGAGCATTCACATCTCAGCATCATGCCTAAATGAAACTGCTGCTATTTGCAGCACAACTAGCATTTGTAGATAGAAATGCAACAAGAAGAGCAGGGCTGGTCTTCACTGCAGAGTCAAATTAACTTTGTAATGTTGTAAGTTGAATGTTGCCTTTATGTTAAGTCCTGCTGACATACACACGGTGAAGTGGTTTACAGAAAAATCTCCTGTATATTTTCTGGTAATTGCAACCCAGACCAAAATGATTCCCACAGTTCTCTGCCCCAGCAGTCTGTTAGAAGCTCCCCTTTCTCTTTCATCTTACAGCAAAAGCAGCAGAAGTAAAAACTTTCTCTTTTTTCCCCCTAAAACTGTGTGTTTGTGCACATTAATAGGGGTTTGCACACTGCCAGATCACTCTGCAGCACAAGTTTAATCTTGATCACATGTGGGCATATGACTGCATTTCTGTCAAACCAGACAGGGCACATGATGGAGTTTTGCCTGTCTTTTTCTGTTTACATGAAGTTTATGTCAGCCAGGGGAGAGTGGATGACACCTGATCCCCCACAAGGCCAAGCAGTATGAAGTTAACCCCTTGTATTACTCTGAACGGATCCGAGAGGGCAGAGGGGGTGTGTAGCAGGTCAACACTCTGCAGCCTGGGGCTGTGCCATCCTGGATGCCATGAGGACAGCCCAAAAAGGAGAACTGAACGAGCCAGTCAAGGCCTCACAGCAGGACACAATCCCAGATGTCAGCTTACACTGGCAGCTTTAAAATGGATTTGCACTTGGCATCCTTGCTTGAGCCATGGCACACCAGCCTGTGGTGCTACTCTTTATTGCTTTACCTCACACGACATCACCGCAGAGTGAAATAATTTAAAAAAATAGTTCTAAAATAGCTCTGCTCATACACTGCCAGTGTTCCACTGTATGGTACAAGGCACACGGAGAGCATTTGCCTCCCTGGATCAAGAAGAGAAGCTGAGATCCATCTCCTGGCCTTCTCTGACAGACTGCTACCATCTCGTGGCCATTCTTGTTCTCCCTGTTGGCAACAGCACCCGACCTCTTGAAAAGCCAATTCTGTTTTCCCCAGTCCTCTTGGCTGTTCCACTAGAAATAAACGATTCTTTGGGAAAGAACTAGCAAACCCAAAGCACTTTAGGTGTACTGTGACACTGTAGAAAGAATAAGATTAAAGAAAAATGCGTCCAAAACATTTTTCATAAAGTTTACACAACAATCTGAAAATAGCACCTATAACTTCATTTTGCAAAAGTAAATAAAGTTCTTTTAAGAAAATATAACACAGATCATTTAAAAAAATATTAATTTGTGAAGAACAATTTCTTCAATATCAAACAAAGCTTTAGTGCACTCATCCTGAATTCCCGTCATCCTTGATTCAATCAGAAACAAATTAAGACTTAGAGAGAAAAACAGTTTGCAATATAAAGCTTCAAGAAAACATTTTAAATCAAGCTGCTACTAACACAAGCATTTTTTTCCCAAGAAAGAACACAAAAATTCTCACCAGAGGTACCCAAATTTCCTGGGGATCCCAGACTAAAGTTTAGGCTGTGAAGTTCCCCCTGTCAGCAGCAAACTTTAGAGCTCATGTAAAGGATAATGCTGCCCAGTGGACAAGACAGATTTATGACATAGTTTTCATTGGCAGTTCTTCCACTCCAAACTCTGGGCAGACACTCCTACCTCCTATCCCTGCCCTCTCTGCCTCTTCTGTTCACCTCTCTAAACAAAGGGTGGACTCTTAGCAAAGCACTGCACCTTGCACATGATTCTGATCAAGATGATGATTTTTTTTTTAGTATCATAATGATAGAATTAAAATTGGATAATTGAAATAAGAACATATGACTGAGTTTATTTGGTTTGTGATGAGATTACAGAAATGATTGCTTATACAAGGGAAGTAAATTTGATCATTCAACTGGCATTCTGGGAAAAGAAAAAAGCAATTCTGGAAATCACACTTGCCTCTCGGGACCATCTTCCCTACAGAGAGAGAAACTCATCCATTGCTTTCCAGAGCTGAAGGTGCAGAGTCTGACTCTAGAGGGGGTTGTATAACCATATGTGGAGTGTGATTATGACAGGGAGGACGAAACTTTCCTAGGTGTATGAAGAACCACTGGTCAGTCCCTCGTGTAATGTACAAACTGATACAACCATAACAAATATAACTCCTGATACAGAGGTCATGGCATTTGTCCTGTGGCAGCAAACAGCAGAACTCCCATGACTGTTTCATGCTGGAGACCGTTTGTGCAGCTCGTAGGTTTTCTGTTACATCCACGATCAAGAGCACACAGTAACATGTTGAGCACTCTAAGAAGGTTTGAATTCTCCCTCTTCTGCTCAGTAAAGAACACATCACCCACAGCCCCTTCTGGGGCCATGTATCCCCTTTGTGACTTGCTTTGGGCAAGGTCCAGGGGGCTGGAGAGTCATGTCTACCTGCAATGCAGAGAAATCCTGGGGATGTATATTCACACATAACCAACCTGGACTCCTGTGTCAGCCAAGGAACTCACCACTGGTGCCTCTATAACCAGTGGAGGAAAAGCAGGTCTTCCAGAGAGCAAACCCAAGCAGATCCAAAATTCAGTACTCTGAATTATTCCTCATGAGTACATGCCTTCATGGACAACAGAGGAATCTGAAGGAGTCCAGCCAGTTTGCTTAGGTGGCTGTGACCTCCAATGCCACAATTATCCCTGAACTCCTGTGCAAATGGACCTTTCTCTTGGGCTTTCATCCTATAACCCACCAGACTTTCCTGCTCATGCCTCCTCAAACAGCTGAAAAGCAGCCTGTCTCAGTTATAAGGGCATATAATATATGCCAGGGCATATATATATGCATATATATGCATATAATCCAGGCATGGCATAATGGTGGAGTACATGGATTACAGACACTAGATCTAATTCTTCTGCAGGCCATAAAACAGACCAAAAGAGGCAGCTCTTCTCTGGAAATAAACAAAATCAAACTAGCCTCCTATAGACTTTCAATTTTATTTTAGTATTTAAATTTAATTGGTTTAGGATGAAGATCCCCCCTAGCTAATTTGTGACAGAAGACACAAAGTCGGCACTGTTCTTACATATTAAGCCCTTTCAATTATTCCCCTACATTTTCCCTGGAAAACCTCAGGGTGGAACATAAGGTGAGGGAAAATATATTAGTGATCACATTACTGCAAAGCTGTAAACAAAACTGGAAATTGATCTACTCATACTTAATGGTTCTTGACATAGGTGAGTATTTATCTCAGTCTCACCTTGCAGCTCACCCATAACAACCAGTTTATGAGCCAGACCACACTTAGAGTTAGTTATCCACTACAGGTTAAAAATGGGTTCATCAGTTTTGTGTTTAATTCCTTTACTTCTCATATATGATGTCATCTACACTTGAAACCAGATCCTTCAGATGAAAAGCTTTTGCTTATTATGGGTTTTTTTCTGTTGTGAAAAGAATTAAATCTAGAAACCAGACCTAAAGCAATGAGAATTTTTTTTCTAGTAAAAAATTAGTACTACTAGTGCTGGTACCTGATTCAGACCCAAAGCAAAAACAAAGTCACATGAAACCAAACTTCTATCTTTTGGCCTGATATAAGGAGATAGTAGGAAGGATAGGGATTGCTTTGAAAAGGGATCCTTTCATATCTATGATCCTATGACAAGTATTTAGCTCCAAGCAGTGTTGCAGTCAGTGCACAGTACCAGCAATCCCAATCATCCAATTAATAGATATTTTTTCAAAGCCTTTTCTCTGCCTATCCTGTTTTCATTTGAGTGGCTTTTCCCAGCTTTGAAGAATTCCTTGCTGACAAGCAAGTAACCCCCCACCAAGTTCAGATGTCTCTTTGTTACCCCTAAAATGCAGTTTGTCCAGATGTAGACCTGGCTTTCTACATAGAACTCCTCCTTGTCACTGCTGTCTGTAAAAGCCTATGTTTGCACCACACAAAAGCAAACAAAATAAAACAAATCAGCCATACATGTCAATTAGAGAAATTGCAGCCACAGCTAAATTAAGTGAAACAAAGCTGCAGACATATAAGGTTCAGACTTTAGTCCTGAGGTCTTACAGATTCAGTACAAATCTCATGTCCAGTTATTAGCAATGTCAGTATTGTATTTCAGGGCTACAGGGTTAAATATGAATGTCAGTTAATAACTGATTTTAACAGTCCTGGTGCAAGCCTATTTTGAGATAGTGAAGACTAAGGCAGTTTGTGTGCTTTATATATACAACAAATTGCAATTCAGAAATAATAAAAAAAAATTGGAAATGCGTGGAGGTGGGACTGAGACACCTATGACCTTATTCTGCTACCTTTTTCAGAGTGGATACCCACTACCCCTGAATCATTGTACACTACAACAGGTTTGGACACAATGCTGCCATAGCAAAGTCCTGACAAAGGAGGTTTTATCTAGAAGTGATTTATCTAGAAGATGTGAACAGCCTAGGAAATCTTGCTGTAGGCAAGATGTAGGCAGAGGAAGCACTTGCTTTGATCTCCTTTACAAATATAACTCAAAGCCTGATGAATCAATGTGATTTCCCATGTAATTTTAAAGCACATGGGAATAAATTATTTTCCTATAGATGGGGAAGGAAACTAGTCACAGTTACACATCTGCCTCATCTTCTTTAAGTTCTGTTTATCCTGTTACTTATCCCAGAAGTCCAGCTCAGCTCAAGCCATTGTTCTCAGTGAAAAACAATATGAACCAGCTTAAAATGAATTTGTTGAGAAAATATGAGCAAAGAAATATAAGAGCCAAAAGAAAAAGTGAAAAATATGAGAGCTGTGTAACTGCAACATCAACACTGAAGTCTGTGTTGGAAGAATTTTTTTTTTTTTTTTGCCAAAACTTATAAACAAAACCTGGTCAGATTGGATCAGTTCTTGAATACAGGCTTCTCTGCCTGGCAAGGATTTGAAGGGAGTTAGTTGCCTTATTCCACTGTCACTGGTTGAGTATCAGATTTATTTATTCTTTCCTGTGTTTGCTAAGTTGATCCAGTTGCCTTGGATGAACTTAAAACTTCTGGCAGTTGTTGATTTTGGTCCTGGGATACTTTTACATGGATAAGAAATGATTATAGTAGTTTTGCAATCCTAGGATAACTGGTACTCTTTGGCATTAGTTCATTTAGAAATTAGCTGCTTTGCAGTATAGGCATATTACCTGTCATGAGTAGGTTGCCACACCTGGTGGCCAGGAGAACTGGTAAATGCTGTGTGGGAAGGAACCTCTGTCCTTTGCAACTGGACATGCTAATTTACTGCAAGGATATGATGTGGAGGAACACTCTGAATCTCAGCTCCCTGCCTTTTTGCAAACAAGGGCAGTCTTTTAGTTGCTGTTCTTTAAAAATGCAACTTTCCACGAATTAATTACTAACTTGAATTTTGTGCACAAGCAACTGGAAGTGGTTCTTATTTCAGCCTGTACAGCTCTCCAACGAAGTGGGTGTTGTGGTACTGTGATTCTCAGCCTTCATTAATGAAACTTTCCAACCAAGGAGAAGAAAACTGCTGCCTTGAAGTGTGGCCAGTTGTCCCTCCTGCTCCTGAGGAATGACATGCAGGCAGTTACAAGCAGTTAGTAATTCCTGGGAGAGCAAGTCTCAAGCTGCAATAGAACATGGGTGCTTGCTTGGCACTGAATATGTTTTCTAGGTGATAATAATACACACAAACTCAACACATTTCTTAAGCACCTCCTTTTAAAGCATAGTGTGGAGAATGTTCTAAGAAGCTCTACTTATTTCTAAGAGTTCTAATCAAGACACCAGCTGCATTACTGGCATGCTTGGTGAGATTAGGCATCTTCTCCCAGCAGTTCCTGGGCTTTGATTTATAACACTGTGAACCAGATTCACACCTGATTCGCTGCAGGCCTTGCACTTGCATTATTTGACACTGCCTCATGCTACAGTGCTAACCAGCATCACACTGTTTGTCTGCTCTCTGCCTACTAATTCTGTATTTGAGTATGGCTGACCCCACACCAACCTCCACACAAGCACAGACACACACAGTGGTACTACTTCCAAGCAAGCAATATGCAGGCAGGGATGTTTTAGTGCTTCACTGCTGACAACTTTAGCAAGTAAACAGCCTGCATAAACATGGCTTGTGGCCACTGCTGTACTCAGAAAACAATGCTAAGAAACAGCATAAGAAATGACTGGTAAAGGACTGGAAATAAATCCAGTATTTATTTATTTATTTATATAAATAAATCCAGCAAAAACAGTGTGAGGCAAAATAGACATCATTATTTCTCACTCACTTGGATGTTCCAGTTCCCTGACCAAGACACCTGCTACTTTGCCCACTACTATCCTTACACCCACAGGAGGTGGGTGTACAACCTGCAGGAGTGCCCTGTGGCCATCTCTAAAGGTCCAGTGGTGTCTAAATTCTGCAAGATTCACACCTTATGCTGCTCACTGTGAAACACAGTGTATATTTTAACTATCACCACCACTAACCCCCTCCAGAAGTGGCAAGGGCACTGAGCAGAAGGCTGCGATAATGTTAGTGAGGGTACATCCAGGAGAAACTAAGAATTCCTGGATAACAAAGGGCTTTATGGATTTCATTCTTGGTGACTCAAGCAAAGCTCAACTCCTGCAGGACAATTTTGTCTTGAAAGCGGCACCTACGTTGAATCCAGGTGGTTTGATTGTGGGAAATCACCACCGCTCTTTAACAGGCCAGGAGCTGTACTTCAAATACAGATCTATCATGAAGAAAAGTTCCCCTTCCATCTGGTATAACCAAAGCATGGTCAAAAGGTAATCTCATTTTCTTTCCCTTTAGAATACCCTATTCTCCTTTCCACCATATCTTTGTTAGTTTGATGTCTCTATGTCCCTTATTGTTTTGGTATTGTTTACATTTTTGCACTGCACCCAAGCCTTTCTGACTGCTTTTTTAGGTTAAGTTTCTTTTCAGAATGGGTTTTTTTTTTCTTCAGTATTGTGCAGGTTTTCCTTTAATATATTTTCTCCTTTCTGGTAATAACTTCAAAGCAAAAGAGTTTTCTTCAATACATTTTCAGCATATTTCTCCCCATGTCCTCTGCAAAAATTTACTTATCAAATTCCTTGTTTCTTTCATTTTCTTCTTTTCTGGCATACCACCACTTTCGAGAATGAAGTTAGGTTCAGAATAGATCCCAGATGTCCTTTTGACAGCAAAGATTGCCAAGTTTGCTGTATGTTTTGCTACAAATGGCTTTCATTTCTTGTGCAGACTTCCACTCACAAAGACATTGATGGATAAAAAAATTAAACCTTCTGGTATTAAACTAAACCCTAAACCAGTAAACTAAATCTCTCCAGTTTAACTTCTATACCAAATTAACACCAAAAAGACTCTTGAGCAGAAAGTCAGTTTCAGAATTAGTACATTTAATGTTTTTCACCTTGTTACAGCCTGTTTTGTATAATGTTTGTGTTCTTTCAAATGAATATTTTGGCCTGTAAATCCCTAACTTACAGGAGACTGATGCTTCAGGCTGCAGACAAAACACCCCTTTCAGTATGAAAGACTTGGAGTCCACAGGACAGTATTTCCACAATGTATTCTTGGACTATTGTGTAAATAACAAGCAGGTAAAGGAAGTTTCCCCTACGCCTTTTCTCCTGCCTCATTAGTCCAGCTGTGAAAAACATAATAGTCTGTAGGTTTATAGCAATAATAAATTTGATAGTGGCTTTCTCTAAGGAATAAACTAAATTTGTGGTATTCCTTTTAATTATCTATGCCTGAAGGAAGATGGTAAATTCCAAGGTCCTGAATTCTGATGTGTTAAACTGGAATTCCAGGTAACTTAGAACTATTCAGGTATGCCACAATTTATTATATCTTCTCTGTATCTCATAAAAAAATGCCAGACTAAATGTTAGAAATGTTACTAAATTAGACTTTCAAGGGTCACACTATTCAATTTAACACTTTTTTTTAAAAAGATTGGACACAAACCTTATAGTCAAACCTTAACAGGCAGTTCACTGGAAGAAGCAAAGCACTGTATCCATGCCAGGTGGCCTTTCTGAGGAGGAAAAAACTGTAGTGATACAGAGCTTGGTCTACTGCATTGCTCAAATCAATACACTTTTTTTCTGCAGCATTACATTTTGCAGATCAATCTAGGCACAATAAAAAGTGTATTATTTGGTTTTGTGTAAAACTTCTTTCATTAACCATGGAAGGCACTATTCTGATTGCTTTTAGCCAAAGTGGTTATGTTCAGGGTCACTGAAGCAGAGCAAGAATCTGTATGCTGATCAAATGATATATCTATTAAACACAATCAGCTCCTCCTGTGTAGACTGTGAGTCACAGGGAGATCAGAGGTGCAGGTGATTTAGAGGTGAGCATTGTGTGCTATAAGAGCTGTGGCCCTAAGGTTGTCCTTTATTAGGGAATAAAACTTCTGTACGCTTCTCTTTTGGGGAAACATTAATAGGTTGGATCTATAGCATCAAATTTAAGATGTCCCTAGTATAGAAATCAAGATCGGAGCTACACAACTGGTGCTGAAATGAAAAGAAATAAAAAGACACGTGCATAAATTTTGATTAAATATTAGGAAAAAATTCTTCACTACGAGGGTGAAGACTCATCAGAACAGGTTGGCCAGAGAAGCTGTTGATGCTTTATCCCTGGAAGTGTTCAAGGCAGGTTGGATGGGACTTGGAGCAACCTGGTCTAGTGGAAGGTATGCCCATGGCAGGAGAGGTAGAACTAGGTGATCTTTAAGGTCTCTTCCAACCCAGACCACTCTGTGATTCTGTGATGGTTCTATGATCTTGATGCATCCATTGTCAGAGAACTAGGGCAGATGAGCAGTGCAGACCAGAAATACTCATTTTCCCTGTAGCTTAACCCTGATCATCCAGAAGGCAGTTTTTGTTCCAAAGAATGTGGCTTTCACCTGTCAGCTTCTGCAGTACAGTTGAGCAAGCAGTCACAGGGTCAGGATGGGGAGGGTACTAGCATTAAACACAAGAAGTATCATGCTCTGTACTTTGGTGTCAGTCATACTTTGTAACACCCGGTTCAGAGTGTTCAGGAGCTGTGTCCTCCTCTCACACACGCAGAAGAGCCATCACAGTGTCACTAAGGGCCCATTGCCTACATCTAAGCTCATAGACAAATGTAGCCTCAGATTTAAGAGTGATTTCACAGGAGGACAAAGAGATATTTTATTTTCCTGTAATCTATATTTACTTGTTTTGCTGAGATAAAAAGGGTTGAAGCATGTTTTTCTCCTTGTTTACTTGGTGTTTGTTTATTTGGTTCTTGTGATTGACATACGATTACTCAAGAGGTTTCCCACAGATATGCAAAGCAAACTCCTGTGAGTGAAGGACTTTTAGAAAGCGTGGGGATGAAATTTAGCCAACAATAATAGTTCCTGTAAATCGCTGCTTCCTGTTTGTGACATAAATACTGTAAATAAACAACAGAAAAATGGAAAACTTAGCAGAGAAGGAGATGAACACCACTTTGGCCACCTAAGAGCCTGATCCTGTAAGGCTATACTTGCCAACACCTATAAACACCAGTATACATTGCAAAACTATTTGTCAGGTCAAGCTTCACTAGGTCCTGTTCTGTCATTTTGGTGCTAAAATATAAGTGAAGACATATTTCATGCCGTGAAATTGTATGGATTGCATTCATGCATCTTTCATGCCATGAATAAAGTTCTTTTGCTGGATGTGTACCAGAAGCAAAACATGTCAGGGTGATGCTGTTACTATGTAAAGCAAGTAACAACAGTTTATCAAATCAATCATGATCCCTTCAAGAAACTTCTTCTCTTCCTCTCATGATTATGTATGTGCATTTTCCCATATGGATCTACTTCAGCGGCTAAGTAAGTTTATTAGATCAAAAGACTTAACAAAATTTCTGTTGTTGATCCTGATGAAAGTTGTTAAAGGCATTTGAAAAAAGGTGAACAGCAAGGAATATCACAGCTGCAGTATAATTTTTGACAGAAATTCATGCTGGAGCTGTACATAGCCCTCAACTTCATTTTGCTGATGTCCAGCCTAGAAAACTATATAGCCTCAAGATGTAAAACAGGAGCACTGTTATTGTTGCCTGGAGAAAGCAAACTGTTATTTGGAAAGAAGTCACATTGATATTTCAATGGGTAATATTCTTTTTATGTACATACACTTATAATGCTGACTGCTTTGTTAATGCTTTCATTGGTTCAAGAGATAGACCAGCATTTCTCAACTTTTTGTATATTATGCCAATTCTTCTTTTCAGAAGCCCAAACATATGAAAAACAGAGCAGTGGCAATTAATACTACTGAGAAAGCATAGCTGTCCAGTTCCCAGACTAAAAATAAACAAGGCATACTGAGTAGGAAGTGAGCTCCTTTGTCAATATGTTATGTTTGTATCCAGGTTCATAAATATTTGCTGAAAAGAACAGCATAAGGGATTCAACCTTGAGCAGCTTTTTTACGTGTACTCCTTCTGGCATTGTGATTATCATGTTTATTTGCAATTGTTGGTTTGGTTTGTTGTGGCTTTTTAAACTTGTAGCTGTAATATTCCTTTATGAATCAAAATGGTTACCAAGACACCATAAAAAATACCCTAAAATATCAGGAGAATATTTTCACAGTATGGCTAAGAACAGAAGTCATAAAAGCAAAAATAACCATATTTTTCATCCCAGGAGGAACATGGCTGTTTGTTTTTTGTCTGATCGGAGACAGATATATGAAAATATACAAACAATATTGTCACCAAAACAATTTTGTCACAAAAGAATTTTACACAACAATTTTGTTACCAAAAGAAAAATACCAGCCTTTATATGATAAGTATTTGCCCATTAGTTATTGAACTATTACCAAGATTCCCCTGTCCCAGCCTGGTGTACACTCCCTGAGCAGACCCTAAAGTGGCTAACTAATAGATAATACCTTTTTGTCAACCAGTGTTTTGGAACTTGTTAGTCATAATAATTCATTCCTGTTTCTATTCTTTTTTCAGAAACTCAAGGCACTACTCTGTTTCACAGACTCAAGGCACTGATATTCAACCTAAGATATTTCAGGTACCTGAGACAGTGAAAAAAAAAGCAAATATTACAAGTTTGTTTAATTCTTTAAATACCAATAAGCCATTTTTTTCTATAACCTCAAACCTCACTAAAGAGTATGTTCCACAAAGATAAGTACGGAGTTCTTTGGCTGGACTTCCTTCAATCTCAGCATTTGGAAGAGCTCATTTTTCTGTAATTTAAACTGTCTTCATCACATTACTACACTATGATTTACTGATTGACAACAATCTCACTGCAGAAAAAATAAACCCAAAGCAAATTCCAAAGAGGTTAAAAAATATTTTCTCCTATTGGCAGTAGGGTACACACATTTGTAATAATGTGCTCATTGGGATAAATATTATTAATGAAGTTCAATATCAAATGTAAAAGCCACCTCTTTGCTTAGAATAAAAGGTTTTAAAAAATGTTGTAAATATTCTTTGTTTCTCAAGGGACACACCACCCCATACACTGTCAGACCTGGCTCATCTCACCTGTTGATCATGGACCTCACCCAGTGGTTCTGTGAGGGAGGTGCTTGCAGTGCAGCACCAAAGCCAGCTGCAGCTATCCTGGCCCATGTCCAGCTGCTGAGACACATCTGCTGGGTCAGGTCGTGCGGAGAGAGCCCAGGGGCCTGGCCTGCAGCACTGATTTGGGCACTTGAGGACATGTGGTCCTCACCTGCCATCAGTATGGGGGCTGTGCCAAAGCATTGGAGATCCAGCTCTTGAGAAAAAAAGACATATCAGCCACTCACAGTATGCAGGGAGAGATGAAGTTAAAAGGGAGTCTCCTCCTCCCAGACTCTAAGTCTGGGCATAGACCATTACAGCTGTAATTGTCTTCGGTGGAACAGGCAGTCCAGTTAAGTAGAGTTCAAGTACAGTTTAAGTACGGTACAGTTGAGTATATTGCTGTGTTATGATCAGCAAGAGCTTGCCTGCCAAAGAGGAGATTAATAAAGAACGTCTCTTTAAATGTTTTTGCAGGTTTGGCACTTCCTTCCCCAGCTGCAGATTTCATTCCTAGATATTGTGTACGGTAACCAAGGGATGAAACGTAACAGATCACATTCTTCTAGGCTTTCCCAGAACTGGCATTGCTTAGAGGAAGTTTAACAAACAAACAAATCCCAGCCCTTAATATTTTGTTTCTGTATTTTATAGCCAGACTGGAGAATTATCCCACAGAATCATATGTGGGATAAAGTGTAGTAGTTTACTTTTGAAACAGGAGGGTAAAATCAGCAAAAAATTTTTCAAAGTCCCAGTTCATCTCATGCTTTCCTTAATAATAATATTACTAAACTGCTGAGTGTTTGCTTTAACTGCACAAGGAGAAATCAAGAACTGCAGAGTAGTTAATTCCACTTTAAAACCACATAAACCTTCTTAATGCATGCAAAAAAATATGTCCGTTTCAGGAAACAATTCCAGGAAGCAATGCTCACACAGGAATTTAGTAGAAGCTGGCTCCTGAAATGTGCTCTCTTTTCCCAACCACAGAAAACAGGACCCAGCAGCCCAAACACTTCATCCACTCTCCTACCTCCAGGTACACACAGGTAGAAGCCCTGCTTTCTTTCTCCTCTCCCTTCCCATTCTTTCTCCATGACACATGCTGATGATCATTCCCCTGCTCACCTCATCCCCATCAGACTAATCCTCCCCAGCCACTCCATCATCAGACTTTGGCACTGAAAGCCCAAAAGGCAGTCAGAGCACACCTGTAAAATGTCCCCAGGAAGGAGAATGGAAAGGCATACTGCATCCTGCTCAGCATTCAGGCACAATCTTCCCTGCCCAAATACCTGGAAGGAGAAGGCAGAGGAACTACCTGCTAGAGAGGCAGCCAAAGGTGTGGAGGGAAGCCTCCAGAATCAGAAGATCAGCTGGGACCAAGGGCAAGTCTTGAGGCAAATTTTGACTGGATTTCTCCTTTTTGGCAGCTATGGCATCCTAGGAGGCATTAAAAGCAGCAGAGACTGAAACCCTGCCGAGGAGGAGACATGGAGCTCCTCAGGAAAAACTGTAAAGTGCTTCTGCCACAGGTGCACAATCAGGCAACCAGCTCTGGCCAGTGAGACATCACACTCCAAGATTAACATTCCCAAATGGTGTATTTTAAACATTTAAACTTTTTAATCACCTCCTAAGGGCACAATAGCTGGCAATTCCCAAATGTTGGAAGTCAAGCAGATGAGGTAGCAGACCAGCTTGGCTGAACAGGGATCTTCTCCTGGGGGAAAAGGCCAAAAAAGGAAGGTGTGTGCCCAGTGGAAGCAATGTCATGTTATATGGTGTGCTGGTGTTGGAACAGCTGCCCCTCTATGGGGACAGTGGTTCCAGGGAGAAATGCTCTGGCATGGCAGAGCAGACCCAGTGTGGCAGTCGTCCTGATTACCCCAGCAAACAGGACCCCAGTGTGAAAGCAAGGATATTTTTTGAAGGAGCTGTTGTGCCTTCTGCCCATGGCAGTGAAACAGCAGCTTCACGTGTGGTGCTGAGATCAGCTAAGGAGCTGGTTGACCACGAGATCAAAATTATATACCCTTTTTCTCCCGAATGACAGAAAAATTAACATTATGTTGCCAAACTGCAAGACTCCCCCTCCTGGGAGCACAAACACACCTCCTGCCAAATCATGTTACTTCACTGGAACAGAGGTCTTGCCTCAGAAGTCTCTTATTCCTCAGTTTCCCAGCCATCAGCCCCAGTGCTAGAAGATGATCATGTTCAGCCCCAAGGCTTCCTTCTCCACTTTCAGCTCAGCAGCTCTGGACTGCTGGACTTCATCTGCTGCAAGATTTCTGTCCCTACCCACCAGAACCCTGCCTAAGCCACCCATGATCTGAACTCCCTTGATCCACACCCTTGTCCCTCTCCATGCTGAAGTTATTCCACACACAGAGGCACATAGGAAGGCAGCCCCCCACCACCACTTGCATGGCTCTGTCCACTGAACCTCTCTTAGGGCTTTCTCCTGTATTTCTTTCCACATACCTTGTGCTCTTGGATGTGAGTGCCAGTATTACAGGCTCACAACATGTGTACCACATGGGCTTTCTAGACCACGCCTAAGCATGGAATTATGAGGTGAAAATCTGTGAACAGCTTCACAGCTCGGTGTCCTGCATATGCATCAACCCCCAGCACACAGCCCTCCTAACCCCCTAAAGGAGGGCCACAAAGACTGGTAGTAGGATAAACAGGCCCAGGAGGACTAAAGGAAGGAGAGTTTTGCCCCTTACATAACTCGAGGTTTCAGCGGTTCCTGTAGCAGCAGGCACCTTGGCACCTTGCACCGTGCCTGCGTAAGCACGGTGGCTGCAGGCGAGGGAACTTGGGCGACACTGTGTCTGGGAAGCAGAGGAAGGGAGGGATCAGCGTCCAAAGTGCAAGAAGGGCCATGTTGGCAGTGAATTCCGGCAGTGCTGAAGTACTGAGATCCATCCTGGGATGGTCAGTCACCTCTAAAGAAGTGTCCAAACAAAACGAAACAAATTCATCTAAGCCCTCAGGAACACCCAAGCTACTCTAACAGCACAACAATCTGGGTGACCTTAGCCCGGTCAGTTTTTCGTCTGGTTAGCACAGCAGGGAGAAGGAAAGGAAACGCAAGCCTGACCCTGGCTCAGGTTGTGGAGCTGGGCTTGTTGGTCATATGCAGCTGACTCGCTATCGGGAAAAAGCACTATTCTCAGAAACGAAAGAGAAAGCAGATAAGTATCTCTGCACGTGACAAAACAGGCTGTGACACCAGCCAGCACGGGACCGGCAGCAGCCACAGAACCGCTTGGCTCCTAGAACGACACCGCATTCCTCTCCAGCGCCTGTTTCAGCTCCACACCCACCCAAATGGGCAGCCCGTAAGTATCCTCCACTGAAACCCCACTTTTTTAATGTCATTGGCACTGGGGAGAATTGCCGGGAGAAGTGGTGTTGCAGGGTGTAGATGTCTTGGAGGGTCCTTCCCCTGCTTTAAGACGCTTTAAGGGCAGCTCCCCCACAGTCGGCTCCATTTGCTGCTGGTTGGTTTCTGTTTGCCAGCAATCCTTAGCTTGTCAGCGGCCTTTCTTCACCCATGGTTTCTCTGCAGCTAATCCTGCCTGAGGGGTAAAGATGATCTGGATAGCTGGGGTGGGGAGGTGGTGAAGGGACAGGACAGATGTCTTGAAGTGTCACGTCCAAAGCATGATACTTTCCCATCAGTCTTGTACAGCATTTCTTCCCTCAGCAGCCAGGGACAGGGGAGGTGAGAAAGTCAAATTGTCTGGGGGGCTCTTCAGTGCAAAAGGAAATGCCCATTCCCTCGGCTCTTTGTACTCAGCCCCACTGCAGCGGCATCCAGTGGCTGACTGAGATGCTCGTCCCTGCAGAGACCAGATCCTGTGCCACAGCTGTGTCCCTTCTTGTCCCCTTGCCCAGGTGCTCTGCCAGCTGTTTGCTGGAGGAGGGCACAGCCCCAGCCTGGCAAGGTTGCTCACCTGCCTGTGAGTAGCAGAGGAAAGGGCTGTGCAGTCCTGAAAGCACAGAGCCTTATCTGGGAGCCTTATCTCCCACACAAAGACCTCAGGGAGCCCCTGAGCCATTCACATGGGGCCTCTTTCTGCCAGGGAGACTGAGACTGTCCTATGGTGAAACCCAGTGCTTCCATCAATGCCAGTCCAGGAACAAGCAGGCTGACTCCAGGCTGGGGCTCACTGTGCCATGTTCAGGTTCCTCTTTCTTACACCTTTCAGGAAGAGCCACAGAGTCTCCTATCCAAAGGCACAGACACTCCTTAGAGGCAGCGAGACTGCCTCTGTCTGGGAAAAACCCAAGCTGGTACACTGGGTGAAAGCTCCTTCCTCTTTGTCCCTTGCTTCTCAGCCAGGCTGCTGCCAAACCTACCTCAGTGATGAACTGCAGAGCTCACAAATGTCCTATCTGTGAATGCACTTTGGCAGGGTGCCAGGTCTCAGCCTTCGCTGCCTCCAGGCCAGTTCTCTATCCAGCTGGCACAGGGCCATCCCAGGCACGTTTCTGGTCCTATCAGTCACACGTAGGGACAGGGATTTACCTTCTGGGTTGGGCTGGGCAGGGGAGGCAGCAGGAGGCAAAGATGCCAGCAATTTGACCGTGAAGAGAAGGACATCACTGGGAAAATATGTCCTTACACACATGAGCCTCAAAGCAGAGGAGAGGGCAGAGATACCATGGGCTTTCCCCAGGTCCCCATCCATGCAGAGATCACACAGCAGCGCAGGGTCTCTGAGGTGGCTGTCCTCCACCCCTGCCGTTTGTTACCATAAACCTGAAAGGAACTTAATTCTTTGTCCCCTCTCTAGTAAACATGTGCAACTAGGACAATTTTTAATAGCTTTTACGCTTTATGGATGCCGAGGGAGTGACCGTGAGATGACTGAACAAAAAGCCACGTTACTACAAGCCTGCCTTCCTTAGGAAACTGGTCTAAAGAAATACAACAGTAAGGGCTGGTGGGTGAGCAGGGCCAAGAGTCAGCTGGGCTATAGTGGTCCCAGACCTGAGATCTAACAGAAATCCCTGGAGACCTGGTCAGCCAGCCAAGCTCCAAGTGCAGCTTGTTCTGCCTCTGAGAGTAAGGCAGGACAGCAGGAAGAACAATGAGTGGTGAGAGCCCTTGCGAACAGGGAGAGGAAGAGCAGCAATGCCTGGGTGCAGGAGACCATGTGTAAGACAGACAAACCAAGGGACAATACTGGGGGAAATACAAACCATGGTGAAATTACATCTGCTGGAGGTCTCATTTTGCAGCACACTCTGTGCCCAAGAATAGATATTTTCCTGGTTGCTTGTGTCTTCATTGCAGATTCAGAAAAATGGGCGTCCTCCATGTGACCTTCCAGTCTCTCCAGAAGCCTTTTGAGAAGAAGCCCTCCAAGGGAGGCTACAAGAAGTGAGGGGAAAGTGACCAGAGGAAGTGGACAGGTTGGTGTCTGATGCTGTGTTCTCCCTTCCATGCCATGTGTGTGCTTTTCCTGGGAGAAGTTTGGGACTGAGAAGCTTCATCTTTGTGCTTATTAAACAGAGGTTCCTCATGTCCAAGTTTCCAGGGAGAAATGAGGAGTGGGAGGGGAATGCTGAAAGGTCTCTATTCACCAGCACTGCCACCAGGCACTGAGTAGAGTGGAGTCTCTAGAAGGACGTCCAGGATATCACAGATTCACAGACTATTTTGAACTGGAAGGACCCAGAGTCCAGTTCTTAAGTAAATGATATATCACTGGGTAATAGGCAGTGGAAGGGGACAGTATGGCCAATGTGAACTTCTTAAAGGAAAGTGGTAAATGATTCTCAGCAGATAAAGCTTGTCAGAGGGTGGAAGAGTTAATTGCAAAACCTCAAGCCCGAGGCTGGGCTTGAAGCCAAGGTCTCTTGAGTCCTGTGTTTATGCCTCTCTGCAGACCTGGGTGGATGGTGCTTCAATGCCATGTGGCTCTGCAGCCAGTGATAGCCTTTCCTGATGTCACATCCCTGTTTTTCAGTGTGAAGCAGAAACCTGCAGGACGGCACTAGAGGACAGTACACATTCTGGGGAGAGTCGGTTTGCCAACCAGTCTGAGAGAGGAGTAAGGTGGATGGCAGTCACAGGTGTGTCTCAGTAGCACCCATGTCAATGGGCCTTAGAGGAAGGCGAGTGGCTGCACATGGATCCAGGGTGCTTCTCTGAGCTCGCCACCTGCCTGTCTGTGTAGGGCACTGGTCCCCAGGCAACCAAGACAGAGGAGCACAATGTCTACCAGCCTCAGTGGGTAATAGAGCTCCAGGTATTCAGTCCTGCTGTGCTCAGAAATCTACAGGCATGCAAGAACTGAATGTGAAGCTCAGGTGCTGGGAATGGGTGGTACCAATGGCACTGGGTGTTCCAGAGCTATAGGACAAGGGCAGGGAGGCAAGGGGAGCCCTGCAGTTCAGATCCTGTTATGTCTGCACTTTATTCAGTAGTCCAAAGATCACAAGGGATGTCCTTGTCTGATAAAAAATGAAAGAAAGTAATTATCCCAGATAGCTCTTATCCTGCTTCTTACCAGACAGCAGTTTTTCTCTCCCCCCATCCCTGCAATTTGTTTACAAATGCCTCTTTTCCAGTGAGACCATGATGCAAAGGACGTGTGGAGCTGAGTCATACTCTCCTCCCAGTACTGGTCCACACATGGGACACCATTAAGCCACCTTTGCTGTGACCAGAAGTGCACCAAATGCACCCTCCTCAACCCAGTAACACATGTGCAGCACGGTCCTAGGCAGGACTGAGATACTCCTGTTCCATTTGCAAGGGGAGACCCTAGACCCCAGCCATAAGGCTCAGAGCCCATCTTGGGCAGGGTACCTTAAAAGGCAACAACTGAGGGGTTCCCCCTTCATGTTTTGCAACAGGCATCCCCACAGCAGCTTTTACCATGGTATCAAGAATGCATGCAGGCACCAGGATGGGTCGGCTGCAACAGAGGCGCACCAAGAACCTGCTCCATGTGCTGTCTTTACTGGAGGCTGTTGGGAACTTGGCCTTGATGGCCTACGCACTGCTGTACGAAGCCGGAAACCTGGTGAGCCTCCCTGACAAACGCATTGGCTTTTACAACTTCTGCCTGTGGAATGATACAGCTGGGGAGCTGCAGTGCCTGGACACCAAGCATCTACAGGCAATGGGCATCAGTCTACTACAACTGGGACTAGCGAGGGTTTGTGTGTATACCTGTCTGGTCTTCATCCTCTTCCACCTCCCTTTTGTTTTACATGTGAATTGCACAGGGCAGAGAGAAGGATGGAAGATGATGCGCATCATACCCTTCATCAAGATGATAATGCTGTCTGGAGGCCTGGGTATGTTTCTTTTACAAACCTCGCAGTGGATTCATCCCTCTGATTTCACTGGAGGCTTCCTGGCACTGCTTGGGACTCAGGCTCTGCTACTGCTCCAGATTCTCACTGCCACTGTGTACCTCCAGCTGGGCCAAGCACACACATAGATGTCAAAACCATTTAACTGAGGAAGCCCTGCCCACTAAGATTTGATAATGAAGAAAATGCAAGAACTATTTAAAACAGTGATCCAAATAGAGCTTTACTCCCTAGCAAAAATCTGATTCCCAGTCCAAAGGCTCATGTTGAGCTAAGCTCTGGTACAATGCTGTGTGCAGCATTCCTGCATCAAGCTGCAGCAGACAACAACAGCCACAGCACTGAAGGTACAACAGCATGTAACACCCCTCAGTTTGGGGCACAGCATCAAAGTGACAGCACTTCTGGCCTCAAAGAGCGGTGAAGGTAGCAGAACCAGCATACAGTGGACACAGCCCTCTGCTCATACATAAGTAAAAAAAGTTGCTAGTATCTCATAGTATGTGATTAAATCTGCAATTAACTAAGAAAATGCTTTTAATACCTTTGCCCTACCATATAACAAAGATAAAGGGAGTTTAAAAACAGGATCTGTAGATTATATTTAACTAGGAACTAACAAATTTTCAGGAAAATGTAACCAAACAGGTAAATTCTTTGTAAGCAGACTGGATATATATCACTTAAAATAAATAAGCAGCCAATCAACAACCAACCTTCAAGGCTGTGAAGAAAGCCATTTAGGATGATATAGAAATAACACCATAAAGAACCAGTTTTGGAGTTTGAAAACAAGATAACAGACTGAGCATGCACCAACTAAGAAAGTGCAATAAAAGGACAAGTGATGAAGACGATTAAATGACCACCAAAAACCCTTACAGGGGGTAGTAATAACCCCTAAAGGACATTAGATGGCAGAAGAGACTGAAATAGTTAACTCCGGTTTGTATAATTTTTCAAAATAGGCGTTTTATGTTATTGATTTTTCTGTGTAATGAATATGTAACAGCCTTGTAAGTATAAACTGCCTTAATTCATCCAGTGGCTGGGAGAACTCATGTAAATAAAAAATGGCTGCTTAACAGTGATATTTTTTGCAGTTGAGTGAATTTGTTTCAAGGGACATGAGGGTCTGTTTTCTCTTGTTCTCTTGCCTTGGTGGGGATGAGGCTGGTGGTGCTGATTTGACTGATTCTTCATTTCCATACACGTTGTCACAGCTGGCCTCATGTGGTTTGTTTGTCCTCTTTTTGTATCGGGAAGAGGATACTGAGGTATTTCATCCCTTCCTAGACCCCCATGCACACTGCCATGGGGTCAGCCCCCTCAGGGCAGTCCCAGCCCCTGCCAGTCTGCTCCCCCTGCCAGATGTCCCCCACATCTTCCTCAGCATTGGGAAGACTGCTGGAGTCTGGAGGCAAACTCAGCACCAGGCCCAGTGGGAACAGCCTACCAGACCCCACTGCAGCTGTGACAGAGGGACCACAAGGACAAGGGGGCCCCCAAGGCTGAACCGTGACCATGTAGCTCTGCCAGCAAAGGTCTTCCAGGTCAGCAACTCCCTGCTCCCCTCCATGCCCAACACCAACCCACCAAAGGGATACTCACAGAAACACAAATGTCCTCTTTAATCTGTCCATGCTCTGAAATGTGAAACAGAAATGAACACATCCTAATCTGGAACCAAATCCCACCGAGCCCAGCACAGAGTGGGAGAACTGAGTACCTCCTTTCTTTCCCCCTCTGGCCTTCCTGGGTATCCTACAGCAGATGGATGCACAGCCCTCCTCCCACGGTTCTCAGGGCTGCGGGAGGAGACACCCTCCCTATTGTGCCCTCTTCTCCTGGGAAGTCAGAGATGTTAGCTGAAAAAGATCTCCCTGACGTATTTCAGGACATCGTCCTCAGAGTTCTTCCCGTCTGTTCTCTCTGCGTCAGCACCAGCACCAGGAGGGCATGGAAGTGCTGGACCACGGTCACTGCCTCCATCCCTGTTGGCCGCACTTCCAGGAACCTCGTTTGGTGTTGGCGGGAGCTCCTGCTCCTCTTCGCTCGTGGACCGGGCATTCTCTTCACCTTCCTCGCACTGTAGATTCTAACCAGAGGGAAAAAGACAAGTGCCGGCCGTGCATGACTTCACGGCGGGAGCACCCCAAGGGGTAGGAGCGCAGCCCACCATCGCCGTGAGCCACGCCTCGCCAGGCCCCAGGCCCGGCAGGGCGCAAAGGCAGCCGCGCTGCTGGGACAGAGATGAGCGGAGCGGGAAGGCCATGCGGCACCCGGCAGCGCCCTCCGACCCGCCTAGACAGGGGCCGCCAGGGAGCCGCCGGCAGCAGCGCTCCCTGCCCGTCCTCCGGAGCCCTGCCGTGCTCCGGTACGGCCAGGGCCGCGTCTCCACCTCCGGAGGTCTCGGCTCACCTCGGCCAGGACCGCCAGGGCCACCTCCACCAGCTCCGCCTCGTTCATGCAGTACAGCGCCGCCGGCCTGGGCAGTGAACAGGGGACGCTCAGCGCGGGCAGCGCCCGGGCTCGTCCTCCCGCCCGCCGCCCCGGCCGCTCCCCCGCCCCAGCGGCGCTACCTGCGCCCCGCCGCCGCCCGCCGCCGCCGCCCGGCCCTGGGCGACGGGGCCGCCGCCGCCCGCTCGTCCCCCGCCGCCCCCATCCAGGCCGGGAGTTGCCGCTGCCGCGCGCCCGCCGCCATGCCCAGCCGGGGCGGTGCCGCCGGAGCGCCTTCCGCCCGTCACACCGAGGCTGCTTCCTCGCCCGACCGGGAGTGCAGGGGGGCTGGAAAAGCAGCCCCAGGCCGTCCTTAAACTCAAGTCACGACAGAGCCCCGTGTGTGAGCAGGCAGGCAGCTGGGCCAGCTGCAGAGCAGACGGCACGTTTGGAACGACGCGTGACAGCCTCCGAGCCCCGGGGGCAGCCGGACGGGCCGGGCCCGGCGTCGCCCCCGAGCGCTCGGTTACGGTGCCGCGGTGACGCCCCGAGCGCGCCCGCCGCTGCCGGGGCGCCCTCTGCAGGCCCGGGCGCGCAGGGCAGCACCGCTCCGCCGGAGCGGCGGGGACTTGTGCCGGGAAGCGAGGAGAGAGGGGAGCCTGGGCCAAGGATGGGGTAAAAGCCCCTCTAGGAATACAGCATGTTGAGCATTGTCCTAGCAAAACAACATGTTCATTCCTTCCCTCCAGGCTTCTGGCACAGTATCAATGTTGTGCTAATGCATCCTTTTGCATAGCAGCCTTGGACTGGCACGTGTTTTTATACTTTCTTTCCCTGTTTGGGGGGTTTTGTTTTGCTTTTAGTCCTACTTATGAAGCAAACCTGAAAGTAGTCTCTCTCCAGAAATCTCAATTGACCCTCTGTGAAGGATGGAAGATAACCAGGAATGTTGCTTTCGTCCAGATGTTGTGTTCAACACTGGGTTGAATGGAGCTTTGGACAACCTGGTCTAGTGGAAGGTGGCCATGCTCATTGCAGAGTTGGAACTAGAAGAGCTTTAGGTCCTTTCCAACCCAGACCCTTTTGTAATTTTGTAGTTCTAGATTCTAAAACCTCTATGCAATGTAGTCAACGCTGCAGGGCTTGGAATACAGCTACATTCTTGGCATTTTGATAGGCAAACAAAGGCTCCCATTTGAGAGCTCTCTAAACTCTAAGACTAACGCTGGGAATTCCTGAAGCCAGTTCGAAGTCAGCACTTGGATTTGAGGGGACATTAGCTCAGGCTGGCATGAAGAGCAGCTGCACCATTAGTATCACATCCCACTGAGGTGGAAACCCTGTACTTAGATGTCAGTCTGGCAGGGGACCTGTTAATCTTGGAGAATGGAAGGTGGGGTTATCAGATGAGTATAGTCAGCAGGAGCAAGTCACTCCATGGACAACAGGTACCTGTAGCATGAACATGCCTCTAGTGAGGATTTCAGTATCCAGCAGTGTTGCCCTTGAACTGCTGTCTGAGTATGACTACCCATATGGCTCATGAATGGCTGTTCATTTTCCAGCAGGGTGTATGCTCTGTCAAGGAACAACAGTACCACAAACTCCCAACACAGGCCAAAGACATAAGCAGCAAAAAGCTCCATGGCAAGGTGTAAGCAGATGAAATGTATCTGCTTAGTCCATTCAAAGACTATGCAATACCTGAGCACAGCACCTGCCCTGATGTTGGGGGGCTTAGGGGGAGAGACAGCTTCAGTGTCAGAGAGCCCTATACAGGGCCAGACTGGTCTTGGCCTCCCTCCCCCTCTCCACCATCAGGTAGCATTATGTAGCTTCTGAACTCCAACACAAGTATTTCAAAGTCTGACTCAGGATTTCTGCTCTGGTTGATAGCAGATATCTATGGCAAGGTAACACAATACATTCAAGCAAATGCAGTTGTTTTTGGTCCTGGATGTCTGGTTCACCCTGGTGTGCAGGTGTGGTGCTGGAAGCACCTGGTGAAAACACAAGGGCTTTTTTGCATGCAGGAGACTTGGCACATCACTGCCCTCACCACCCTCCATGTTTTGTAGCAACTGCTGAACAAAGCATAGAGTTCAAATGCAAGGGAATATTTTCTTTTTACAGAAAAAAACAAATAAAAACAAATTAACAAAATTGTAACAACAAATGTTATACCCAAAGAATACTCTGGTTTCTCATCAGCCTTTCCAGTTTGAGTCATCTTATTGTCATGCACTGTGCTGCCTCATGCTTGCTTCCTCCAGCCTCACCTTCTTCTGCAGAACCCTGACGTGACCACAGCCTTTTAGCCACGTGCTACTCAAGACTCCCTAACAGAGGGAAGTCCAGCTGCCACAATGGATTAGTGGAGACTTATTTTTCAGTGCTGCCACTGATCCAGTCCCATACTGGCATTCTGTTGCACAGTGGTTTGGCAAATATATTTATCAAGAGGCAAAAGCTACAATGAGAAAAGGGATTTTGCTTTGCCTTCTCTCCCATGCAGTTTGTTCCTGTGAGTTAACACTGGTTTTGTCAGGTCTGTTGTTCTTTCCCCCTTCAGTACTGTCCAGGTTAAGACTTTTGAGCCAGTAAGGTTGTTAATTTAATTTTCCCATCCATAGAAGCAGTGAGGCAGGTCCCGCAGTCCATGGCTGTGCTCCAATCCACTGTGACAACAGGAGCTCGGTGTCCTCCCAGAGAAAGGCAGCTCTCCAGAACCTTTTCCTCACCATTTAACTAAAAAGAAGGAAAGCATAAGATTTTAAGGAGGTAAGTTTCTGCAGTGGGGGCAATACACCCAACAAGACAAGCCAAAGCCTGATAGAGACTTCATATCTCTAAGAACATGCATAAGTAAGCAGAAAATCAGTGAGATACTGAGATGTGTGTAGTACACACATGAAAGGAAGCTTCCAGTCTCACTACAGAAGCACATGCTCTCAAGCAGCTCAACTTCTGACATCAACTGAACTGCACTGGTTGAACAAGGCAGGCTAAGAGCATACACGAATGAGAAGTACATAAGCCTAAGCTATAGCTCATGTTAGTTCAAGTGCTCTGAGTGCCCCAGACGCAAAATAAAAATTCCATCTAATCTGCCTTGCAAGAGCATGGGCATGTGATCAGTAACACTTGTTACTGAAGCACAAGAATTTGGGCACGCAGATCTATTCAGCCTTACTCTTCGTTTAATTTCAGTACATAGTAAGGGAAGAGGATCAGGCTGGGTCTAACATAGAATCAGCAGGCACAGAAGGCAGACTGAACATGAGCACCAGTCAACAATCATACATTTTGCACTGAACTGCCATGCATCCATATATTAAACAAGTAATTAAAACTTTGTCCGAGTCACTTGGACACTAAAAGCTAAGCTTTAAGAAGGAGCACAAATACTCCAGCTACATACATAGGACCCGAACACTTGCTGTACACTAGACACTGCTAAAATGCACACTGTGAAACTGAGCGGCAGCTTTGACAGAGCAGGGATGGATATGTACTGCTTAAGAACTTCCAGGGGCTGCTGCTGTACACTTGTAATTAACAGAAGCTTGTTAATGGATACTTAAGGGTACTCCCCATCACTTCTCAGACTTACCTTAAAAATTACTCCCCCAGTAGAAGAACACGTCAACATGTAATTGCCCTCAGAGTCAAAAGCAAAAAGCCGTCCTCGTGGGAACTGGACTTGCTTGTAGCCACTGTACCCAGACAGAATAAAAGGACCTGTAGCTTCCCTGGGAAGGTCATACTCAGACACCTTCAAGCCACTTTTATGGATATTCCACTGAATAAACTAGAATGAGAAAAAGAGATGACAAAAGCCTATAATGAAATTAACTGGGGTACAAGTGGAGTTGCCATTTTTTGATTTTAAGCAAAATACTGGTATTCCTCACAAAAAGAAGATGGCATTTTGACATCTATATCTAAGTGGCTATATTAGTAAAACAGGCTGCAAAGGCTGTAAGAGTGCCTTCTATCCACGTAAAAGATATGCTCTGCCTTCCTCAAGCACTACTGCCTTTGTATCCTTCCACACTGCATGCAGTACTCTGGTGAGAATTTGCTTAACTCCTCAGCCAAGGTCCCTCCCTGAGTCACACCTCTACTGCTGAAGACTGAGGAACTGCAGAAATCAAAGTGTTTATTACCAACAACAGGGAGCTGCTGACGAGATTTATGCAAAGTGGTCAAGGATATGCTTCCTTGTGAATCCCAGATCTCAAATGTGGTGATGTCAGGGGCAGAAAAAGGTTATCCTCACATGGACTATCTAGGAAAGGGATGTTACCAACAGTAGGATTTGCACACAAGGTCAAAGACAGCTCCAACTATTAATACATTTTTCAGTCACTCTCTCTGCAGATTGCATGGAGCAGGGTGGTACTGCACCACCCTGCTAACCTAAGACTGCAGTTAGCAGCCCACATTTCATCCAGAATCTGAGCGTATCTTTACAGTTGTCCCCATCATATGGAGAAGACTCCAGAAGTGACTTCTCTGCCAACTGACCAGTAGGAGGTCATCCATAGCCTACCTTGCCATCCTCGCCTATGCTGTAGACTGTGTTCTCATCATAGCTGAACTCGACGGAGTAGACCTCTCCATCATGTGCCTTCCAGCTCATGGCGCACTCATGCTGCTGCATATCTGAGGGGAAAACCAGTACTGAACACTCGTACTCACACAGAGCTGAGGTGAGGAGAGGGAGGCCTTTTATGTTCCTGAGGTCTCTGTGCCAGCCCTCCAAACAAGCCTGGGGGAGCCCAATCCAGTTCCAGCACCCTGTGCCTATACTCCTGCTCTCACTTTGGCCACAAAAATCACTGTCTGTAACTACTCGACTTTACAGGGCTGCTCACACAATCACTGTCAACTGCAGGCATTATGCATCCAAGCACCAGTGGCACTCCTCCTCCACTTGTTATCCTGCCCATCCTCCCAGCTGCTGACAGCTCTGTCCTCCCAAAGACCTGGGACTGCAGCCTCCACCTGAGCCAGAAGCAGATTGCCCATTCAAAGGCAGGAGGCCTGGCCTGCCTGTATTGCAAGAGAATAAAACCTGAGAAACACAAATTACTCCCAAAAGGAGGACTGATGTGAAGCCCTTGCATTTAAATGGAAGGTCTCACATGAATTGCTTTCCTCATGACTCAGCCTCTAGTGGTACTGCTATCTGGCACAGCACAAGACCACAGGGCTTAAGGGCAAATTCAGTCTCTTCTTCAGGAGGAGAGAAACAACAAATCCAGCAGCACTACCAGGGTCTCCAGCCAATGTCCTTCAGAAAAAGTCTATGTCAATTCACTCCTGAGAGCTCCTGTGGAGACAATAGCTTCCACCTTGGTCTCCAAGCATATCCTATAGCTGCCTCCCTGCTATGGGCAGCCAGCTGAGGACTAGGGACCATCTCACTACTCAGTTTCACAGAAACATTTAAGTTAGAAAAGACCTCCAAAATAATCAAGCACAACTGTTACTTTAACACTGCCAACTGCACCACTAAACTATACTCCTAAGTGCCACATCTGTAACATCTTTTAAATACTTCCAGGCATGGTGACTCCAGCACTTTCCTGGGCAGCCTGCTCCAGTGCTTGACAATCCCTTTGGTGACAGAAGTTTTCCTAATATCCAATCTAAACTTCCCTTGATGCTGCTTGAGACAGTTTCCTCCTGTCTGATCCCTTGTTACCTGGGAGAAGAGACTGACAACAAACTCCTTTCAGGTAGTTGTAGAAAGCAGTAAGGTGTCCCCTCAGTCTCCTTTTCCCTAAGCTAAAGAACCCCAGCTCCTGCAGCCACTCCTCATGTGCTCCAGACCCTTTACCAGGTTTGGTTTTGTTCTCTGGAGACACTCCAGCCCCACAATGTCTTTCATGTAGTGAGGGGCCCAAAACCCAACATGCTGTTTGAGGTGCAACCTCAGCAGTGCCAAGTGCAGGGGGACAATCCCTCCCCTCATCCTGCTGGCCACACTATTTGTGATACAAGCCCGGATGCCAGTCTTGGCCACCTGGCCTTACAGCTGGCTATCAAGCAATACCCCCAGGTCCCTTTCCACTGTACCAAAGAGACGAACAATCCCATCCGCAGCCCCGGTGACCAGAAGGTTGCCATTGTGGTTGAAGGCTGTGCAGTTAATAGCAATGGGCTCAGGCTCCAGGGAGAACTGCAGCTGGAAGGGAAAATCTGCATTAATGCTGAGAAATGGAGCTGGGGGTACTGAAGAGCTGAACTCCAGGGGAAGGAAGAAAGAAAGATGGTATTTAGTAACAAGAACTCTGGTTTGGAGCCCTACACCTCTAATGACTACAGACTTCAAGGTCTGGCAGCAGCATTTTACTGTGACACTAAACCAGCAATTCACCTCAGCCAAGCCACAGCTTTCTTGGCCATGGCCTCAAGGTTGCAAAACCAGCTTCTGGCAGGCATTAGCTTGAGTATGTTGCTTTCTCCTACATGTCAGGGACAGCACTTCACTTAAAAACAGGGAAGGCAAGGGAAACAGCAGCAACGAAAACCCTTCAGTACAGCTCAGCTGGAGAAAGCCTCAGCAAAGCATCATTCAATCCACTTGGGATATTTCCAGTCACAAACTGTGCAGCCAGGATAGAAACAAGGCCATGGACTATTCTGAAGAATTCATCAGAAAAATCCCAATGCACCAATAAAACAAAAAAACTTCACCCAACCCAGCAGCTACTTACATTATTTATTTTTATCCTGAATGTGACAGAGGGGAAAGGAGGAAGGAGGAAAAAGAAGGGTATTGAAAAGAAAGTCAGCATAATTTAGAAAGAGGGCTCCTAGACACTGAAACAGAAAACACTCATTCTCAGCAAGCAGACTGAGAAAGGAAAGAAACCCAGCAAGTACCTGCTGTTTCATCGTCTTAGTGTCCCACAACAGCAGCTTCCCAGGAACTTGGTTCATGCTTTTGCCCCCAGAGTTGATTACTGAGAAGTCAATGTGGGAGACAGGGCTCTGGGCTGCTGCAGAGCAGACAAAGGAGGCACCACTTGGGCTGCAGGCAAGCGAGAGGATCCTGGAACACAGACACATGGTGTGAATCACCTCTCTCCCGCAGCTGCCTCAAGCAAAACACACCTACAAGCTCTCCCATTAAGACTCTGCAAGACAGGGTGCACTGTAAAGGAGGGCAGGATTCATGTGCTTAGTTTTTGAGTGTCTCCCATTTACCTGAGCAGTTTTACACTGCTCAGGCAGGGACTGCCCTCTAGATGAAGGCTGAATAGTTCTGCAGTTGCAGAAAAGCAGCAGGAACATTGAGATGTTTACTATTAAAACCAACACCATTTATTTATATTTATATACAGAAATCAGTATTCCAGAGTTACCTGGGCATATCCTCATCAATGCTGATTTCACAGAGATTCTTCTTTGCTTCAGTGTCATAAAGACGAACTGTCCCGACCCCACTGCCAAGCAATAGCTTGAAACCAGCAAGGAAGTAGATGGGAAGAGTGTGAGTGAGCAGTACAATGATGCTGACCAGCAACTACCAAGACTTAGTAATTTTTTTTTCTATTTATGCATTCAGACTAAATATTACTCCATTATGGTACATCCTGTCTTCCTGTGCAATCACACTGAGTAGGACTACTCCAAAGCTACAGAAGTCAGAGTAAAAACCCTGCTTCCCAGTGAAAAAAAGATCTAATAGGCACCAAGGTGGCATAAACACCACTTTCTAGATCATGGCTCAACCCTACAGGATGCAAAACATGTATGAAGTCTCAATATCTAGGGGTCCAAGGAAAGAGAAGCTTAAGATTGTTAACTGTGTGCTAAAGAGAAAATCAAGCAGAAGCCAACTCCTTTCACCCATGGGAGGATGAAATCATCCAGAAAATGCTTTATCAATGGTGGTAAAATTTCAATTAGAATTTAAGTCATGAAGAGATGCATTATAAAAGAAAATTGAGCAAGCCAGATCTTTGTCACTTCAGTGCCTAATTTGCTGGTGAATCCTAAATGTATTTCAGAATGAAGAATCTTTCCGTTAGCAAGAAAGAAATAAACTCCACAAAGCAGAAGAAACATCATCACAACAAACAAAGAGCAGCAACTGCATTGACAACTTGCTTTCTAAAAGCCAAAGAAGAGACAAGCTGTAGCACCAGGTCTCCACAGGTGGCATTTCAGAGTTAGCAAGCCACATTGTCAGTGACAAAATGTGAAAAATACTGCCTCATTTGCAGGCCAACCTTCTCATACAGCCCTGTATCTGCCAAGGGAGGGCATGAAACACTAGCAACAGCTCAAGGACTCAAAGGAATGCATAGCATTTAAGGCTCCTCTCTAGTAACAGAACTAGAGAAAAAGGGATATTGGAAACATTTAAACTTCCATGTTATTTAAACAAGCTCCAAGCTCCTTATGCACACACAAACCCTCAGCTCTTAAGACACCAGTCTAGAACTGGCCATGGAGATTTTTTTACACCTTTTTAAGCACAAGTAAAATGCCACCCCCACAACTGTTTCCCCTTCTCTGCTGCTGGCTCAGTGTATGAGTAAAGGTCCACAGTTCTCTGCTGCAGGCCTCCCCCAAGCTGTTGTACTCGGTTGTCTCTGCCTATCTTTACAAGTTTCTGTGTGATCTGTGTGAAGACAGGCATTTCTCTCAAAGGCACTACTATCCTGTAGCTGTACCCACACTGCACTTCAGAATTTCTGTTTCAGGGCAAGCAGTGGTGAACTCCTTGCTCAATACAAAGCATACAGTCCCCACTCTAGTTCTTTTTGGACCCTAGAGGCTTTGGTTCCTGTGTCCCCCTAGAAGTGGAAGCTAACTGCTGCCCCAATCTTATGCACAGTGCAGCTGTCTAGAAGTGAACATGCAACACGTAGCAACGTGGCCCCAAGTCATGTGGTGCACTTCCACATGCAGACTACTCACCAGCCGATCACGCTTGGTGGCCCATTCCAGGGACAGCAATGGAGATTTGGAAATGGATGAAGCTTTCGTTTGCATTATGGGGTTAAAAGACCAGACTTTGATGACCCCATCCACATCCAAGCTGGCCACCCTCCGTCCAGAACAATCAACCCTGTGTGTAGAATGAAACTGATGGGATGTTTTTCTCCCTCAAATTCTTAGATGTAACCTACTAATCCTTCTTTTCCTGGCCACACACCAGTTCCTTCTGCAGGAATTAGAACTTCTTTGTACTACTTCCTGCTCACTTCACAGTAACTGGCACAACAAAGCCCATTAAGCTCCAGACATAAGGCATAATGCCCTTAAGCAATATCTGCTTTCCAAGGGAGTTTCTTCTTGGCTAGCATTGCCCAATCACAAATACCTCAGTCCAAAAATCTGTCCTTTTTCACATGTAGCACAAGCTACATGCTATTTTCAGTCACACCAACTTGACTGCCCAACAACTGAGAGTACATGTCCAACGTGCTGGACAGAACAGAGGCTGGGAGAAAGAGGCCAGACACAGCTGATCCTTCTGCAGAGGCTTCTACAAGACAGTCCTCTTCTGCCAGTGCATTACCTGCAGTACATGATGGATGAATGGTGCTCCCCATACTCCTCCTGGCTCAGGACGATGAAAGGCTGTTCCTGCCGAACTCCCACAGCCTCTGCACTGCTGCCAGGCATTTTGGTTGAAGTCTCTGTTTGCTCAGCATGCAGCTCTGAGAATGGTTCTGCCTCAGCTATGCTAGTATCTGTTTTCTTCTCAGCACTTTGGCCCTGAAGGAAGAAATCCTGTGTGAAATACAAGGAAGCAGCTCCATATCAAACTCCTCAGCTACCCCAGCCTGCTGGGAGAAGAAAAAAAAAAAAAAAAAAGCTGCAACAAAACAGGAGCATTGTCAGCCCAACACTCCTTCTGCTAGGGACCTTTCTGAGTAGAAGGATCATGTGTTGCACAACTGCACTATTTAATATGACCTGCTTAGTTGTTGAGTCCTTTATATGCCCCTCCCTGTGCCCAGCTATATATTTTCCTGTAAGAATTAAAAGAACTGCAACATTTCTAGCATACCTCAGCCAATATCAGAGGCCCATTTACATGCCATTAGAGCACAGATTCACAAGAAAATCAACATATTTTAAGGAATTCTTGCATTCAGCAATACAAGTTAAGTCTGTACAATATGCAGTTCAGCAAACCTGCACAAAAACTTGGCTCTCAAGCCCTAGTGGATGGATTATCTTCATCTGCCAGAGATTTAAGACTGTGCACAGTGGAGTCACCATTGCAGCCACCTGACTGATGACAACAGTAGAGCTGACACATGAGTCCAAAAGCTTAAAACCCAATTTGACAGGGCAGACAGAACAAAAGGAGTTTTAGGAAGTGACAGTATCTGGATAAGACAAGATCTGCACTGCAGAAATATTTGGAAGCAGCTTAGTCTTCTCTTGCCACCAGAAGTTGAACAAGAAGCAGATACAGCACATAAGGTGGTAAACCATCTGCTAGCATTCTCTTGATAAACCATCCTCTGAAAGCTAAGTGTCCCCAAAATGGTACTGATGATTATGAACTCCTGTTCTGTAACACATGCTTGCCTAATTTACCGTAGCTTCTCATCAGGACCAATGGATCAAGCAGTGCATAATCTAATCATCTGAAATCACAGAGCTGGAAAAGACTGGGAAATAAATCCAAGAATTATTCTGATAGTTAATGTGGGGAGGTAACAACCAGTGAATGACAATCATATGAAAGAAAACAGCACCATCTTTCAGTTTCCTTTTTGCTCACATGCTTTGAGTACAAGAGAAAGTTAGAGTATCAAGCTTCCTCAAGGGCACAAGGACCAATCTTTACACAGCCCAAAAATCACTGCCTTAACCTGGAACATTATAGAAAAAATTAAGTGAAAGGAAACTTACTGGGAAATCGGGCTTTGCAATTTTCCAACCAATGCTGAAAGAGTTTTAGATGAATCATGAATAAAAAAGTTCTCTCAAGGCCTTGAATGCTGAGTGATAGAGTAACATCTCTTTAACCAGCACTCCCACGCACAAAACAGCCACACATTGGCCAACAGGCAACAGTCCCTCAGCACTGTCTCTCCACAAGGCAGAATGTCTCATACACACAAAATAACAACTGCTGAGATGCTGCCTGTGCTCTGTATTTTTTAACAACATGGCTGCTGAAAGCCAGACAACACACAGGTGAACAGAAGCAGTGTGCTGACCTTCAGCAGTTAAAATTCAGGACACAGTTTTATTATTTCGTTAGATTTTTAAGTAGGGCACACCCCCAGGCAAAACTGCAACAGTAAAGTAAAAAAAAACTCCAAAAGCAAATGTTTCTCGGAAAGCAACAAGTTCCATTCCTATCCAGGAAAATGTTATATTAGTTTTCATTGTCCCACACTGAGCCTGTATAAATCAAGCATAAGAACCTACAGGAAGAGAACTCACTTTGGCTGGATGAGTGAGCCAAGTTCATTACCACTGAGGAATGGGGATTTTAACAAGGTATTTGAACACAACCATTGAAAGTGAATGAAACCTTAATGAAGCCTCAGGACCAGGCTGTTGAAAAACATGGAGAAAAGAGACAATTCTTCTTCCACCTGAAATGCCAGTACTGATTAACTTCCAGGGACACAGAAATAAACCAAGAGTAGAAGGAGTTGATTAATTACAGACATTAACCTTTGATAAAGTTATTTCTGACTAGCAATTCCAAAGCTTAAAGGAAACACTTGCACTTGTTTTACCACTTAGTTTTACAGAAATACAAGCCTTCTGCCTCCCAGCCCTGCAGTGCTGACAGTACCTGGAAGGTCCCTTTTGACAACAGTTCCTTCCTTTCTTTCCCATGCTCTTGCAAGCGCTTCTGCCGCTGCTGCATGGAACTGGACTCGCCTGCCACTAAACCACTGAAGTGGCTCTTCCCATCCTTACAGCTCACTGTTCCTTCTTTTCCTTTGGCACTCTGAAAAGCACAGAAGTGATTGGACAAAGTTATGCGCCTAGTAGGCTGCAGAACAAGGAGCAAAAAAGCAGCAAAGCAACCAAACACTTGCAAGGGCTCCACATATTGATAAGCTCTTAGATAACAATAGCTGTTCTTGTGCTGCATTCAGGCCCAGCATACATTTGCAAGGCAGAAAAGGACATTTAATTTTTCAGGTGGAAGCAAAAGCTTGGAGCAGTGCCATGCTGCAAGTTAACTCCTTGGAGACTGAGCAAGTTTCAGTTGAGAATTACCTGGTGATTTGTTGTTTCTTTCTTCCCTAGCAGCATACTGCCAGTCTGCATTGGAGAAGCTCCACTTGAATGGGTTGGTCTGGAAGGGCCCTTTTTACTTTGGGAGAGAAAAGAGGACAGAAAGCCTCCCCGGGACTGAAGAGAATGTGCTGTACTTCTCTGATTGCAGGTCATATCACTAATGAAAAAAAAACAAAACACCACCAAATAGAGTATGAAAGTGAGGCAACCTGCCCAAAGACCACCCAGCTGAGTCAAGTGGCAGCTGTTTGAAGCACTGGAACATTCATTTCCAAGCCAGTGCACCACTATGCACTAAAAACCTATTTGAAAATATCCTGTTAGTGCCTGGAGCAGGTCATTACAGTTACTGTAACCAAAAGCTCCTTTCTCAGAGATGCCACTGAGACAGTGAGCTCAGACTGTTGCTGAATCCCCTGTAGAGCCACCTAAAACTCCTTCCACTCCATCTGGTTTGTTTAGAAAGACCCTAAGGGAAAGACAGGGGAATTCAGATTTCTGTAGAACTTATTCAGATAGGATTCTCAATTCAAAGCATAAAACAGACCTACTTTGAGAGACATTCAGCATCCAATATTTCACTGAACACCCTTTGATAAACAGCAAGTTATGTTCAACAATTTTATGGCACAAGCCTTCAATATCTCAAAATCCAGACCCAAAGAAAATAAGAGAGCTACAGCCCATTTCTGTGATTATAAACCCCTCCCTTCTCAGTCCACAATGCCAAGAGCAGCAGCTGCTTCCCAGAACACTACTGTGTGACCTCACTCTGCTACAGCTTCCTCTGAGAGCAGAGTGGCAGCAAGGGCAAGGGGAATACAATAATCTTCACTGTCTCTATCCACTCTTCAAGGATGGAACTATTCTACCAAAGCTGGGCTTTGGGTTAAGCAGAGACACGAAAATAAGCAACTGAACTGGTCCCCAGACTAAGACATAAGCTGAACATGCAAGAAATGCCACTTCCTAGGCAATTTTTTCTAATTCAAATGGACAAAAATAAATACAGGAATAAATTACCCCATCCCTCATGTCACACTCCTCCATACACACATATAGCATCAGGGCTTTCCACAAAGTTAAAAAAAAACATATCACAAACTAAACTCTGTAGCCTGTACTGTGCAAAGACTGCGGAGCTGTCACCAAGATAGTTCAATAAACACTTAAGTCTATTTAATCAAACACATTTTAGATTAAAACATTTTGTGTATAGTACCTGCTACAACTTCTATCTGTCACTGGCAACAGGATAATTTAATCAATCCTATTCCTGTCCTGTACTGGGGTAAAAAAATAACAGTTAAAGAAGCTGTATCACTGTATATGTTGCCTAATTTCCAGAGATAGGCACAAAATACATGTAGCCATAAAACACACTTTTAACTGCAGCAAGTTCATGGGGAAATCTGTGCATAACTGAGCCTCACAGAAGAGAAGCTCTTTCTCCCCTGACTTTGCAAAAGCAAGAACACATCCCTGTGTAACAAGAATCCCTTTGGGACATACAGTAACAGTATCTACAAAACAACACAGGGCATTAACCTATGGCACTGCAGGCACTCAAGTAAATTGGAATCAAGAGCCAGTCCACTTCATTTGAGCAATACTGCAGGTACTGCACTGCTTTCAGAGCCCTAGATGCCCAGAACACCTTGGTGCAATGCTGACAGCAGAGCAGAATCACTTCCATGTGTGCTTGGGCTCTCACTAGTTTGCAAGAACCTCCCAAAAGATGGGAGGAACACCTGTCATGAATTCCATTAAACCTACTTAGATCACCATAACTTCTGCCTGGATGTCTTTCTGCATTGAATCCCAGGGCAGGGGACATGGAAATGACCCTCCAGGAACCTCCCTGACCCAACAAAAGCATCAGAGCCTGTCCCCAGCTCTTCTCCTGCAGGCACTCACAGCTCAGAGTCCCCCAGTCGATCCATGTTGGCCACATATGCAGGCAGCTTGTGATGCATAACTGTTTGTTCCACCTCCAGTTCCTCTTTCTTCATGCGGGAGGATTCAGCCTGCAGAGCGAACAGCTACGACAGGAAAAAAGAGCCAAGTAAACACAGGGTCACTGAGATTCACCTCCTTCCCACTCACTGAAGTTGTTTACTCCTTTTATTTCATCAGCTCTAGAAGGGTGGGGAAGGAAAAAAGTTGCTCTGACCGGCTGAACACCACATTAGTCCAATTAGTCAAAACAATCAGTACTTTGGGCACATGAAACTGGAGCCTACTTAAAACCCTTCATCCCTCTCCTCGGGCTGGCTGTGGGGACATTAGTGGTGCTGGGAAACAAGAGCTGGCCAGGGCAGAGCTTGCCAGTCCCTCTCCGTGCAGGCAGTTTGAGGCCAGGGCGATGCAGGCACAGAGCCTAGAAGGTAATCTTCTTCCCACAGCCAAGGGTTTGCTGAAGTGGCACGGTGCACCCAGGTCAGTGAAACCAGGTCACCCTGAAATCCAGCTCCATACCCTCTGCAACTCCTTCCCAAGGATGATAGTGAGATTCATCCCCACATTACAGAGAAAGAAAACCATCTTTTTTTCCCTTTAGTACAGAGGAACCTCATGATGCAGCTTTCTGGAACAGATTTGGTTTATGCCTGTGACTCTTACACAAACAGTTTCTCAGGCTTTTCTGTTTCTGTACATTTGTTTTTCTTTTTAACACAGTATTTAAGGAAAGAAAATACAGGGAGAAAAATGAGCTTTAGAAATCTAGCTTGCTATTTACGTATTTCCATTGTTTCAGCAGCATAAAACAGAATCACTACTTAATTTCAGCTAGCATAAAATTCCATATTTATTGACATCCTTTTTTAAAACCTGTATTCTAGAGGTAGCTGATTCCCCCTCTGACCTGAGGAATGGACTAAAAGGGAAAGTCTAGTTTTACTGCTGTCAATTTGCCAGAAAACTTTTATCCAGACTGCAAATGATATCAGCCATGGTATCAGCCAACTGGCAAAAAACAAACCATAGGTTTAATCTGACAAAAAATAAAAAAAACCAAAATTTGAGGAAATAAAAGTTCTATTGCAAAACATACCTCATCCTCTGTCCCTATTCACTGACCATCTTTGCAGAACCTTCCTGTCAATGTTTGACTGACCTTCTAACTCCATCCAGTACACAGTGACAAATCTTGGGTTTTTTTTCCCAACTGCCTCCTTTTTGAAATCAATTATTCTATTTTACATGTATTTCTAGGACAGTGTTGAACAGCTATTAAAACAGTACAAAGAGGAAACACAACATTCAACAATGTTTTGTAACACAGGAGGTAAAGTACAAACTTTACTGAAGTATTTATACAGAAAGAACTTTTCTTGGTATTTTTGAGGAAGCGAAATTAAAGTTCTGCTTACATGAATAAGCCTTCCTATTTGTATGTGATAATCCACATGTGATCTATAGTTTAGAAAGTTCTTAAACTGCAGATTTCACAAATTTTCCTAACAGAAGTTATACTTGGAAATGACTGACCCGTGTTACACCCTTTCTGTAAGTATCTGCTGATGATACTGTCAAACACAAGACATGGAGCCTGGCAACATTTTGTCTGAACTAACAGACTCTTCTTATGGTTTACTATAAGATCTAGAGTTGGGAAACAGACATTCACAACATTTCCATTAGTTGGTCTAAATTGCTTTAAGTACACATTCAAACATGGCGAGAGGGCCACTTCAGAAATAACAGTTTCTGTCTCTTTGCCAGAATTTACTGTCCATTTGCTTCTATTTCTCTATCAGCTAAAATCTGGAAGTGACTGAATACTATTCACAACATCAGCCATACTTCCTTTCCAACCCATTCTATAACTCTACAACATACATCCTTAACCTGCCACCAGTTTCATCTTGTTTTGACTTTGCAGTGTAACAGAAAACAAGTTTGTATAGTATTCAGTATTCAAGTTTGTATACCTGTCAGACAGCACAGGGAGGAGAGACAATCGCCTCCAGCAGAGGGATAGGAATATTCTAAACACACATTTCACAATATGATCACAACCCTAAGTTTGCTGGAAAGAATTGAAAGATAAATTAAAATAAAATAAAGGACTTAAAGAATCTGCCTTAGAATAACTGCATCAAACAGAACAGTTACAATATTCTCGAATGGATGGAATCAATTTTACAAAACTCACATCACACAGTCAGCAGCTAAAGAGTGATCTCAGTTCTGACCTTATGCCGCAGCGATTCGTTTTCTTCTTGTATGAGACTGGTTCTGAGACATTCAGCTTCGAAGTTCAGTATGACTGGAACTGGTAAGCAATGTTAAAGAAAATCAAGGTGATAACTCGTGTGCACCTGGCTTAATTCTAAAAGCCAGCACTTCATACCAGTCATGTCTCCGTAAAAACAAAGTCCATACAATTAGCAAAAAGTATGTGCACGACCAGAAGACCAGCAACAGCTTAATTACTTAAGCCAACTTTTTACTTTGCTGTTGCACGAACTATTTCATGTGAACTTTGCAAGGATTTTTAGATTATTTCTTTTTAGAGTCAGATGTGGAGGGCAAGACAGATTCTATTACTGCTTTACTGTACACTGAAGAAACAGTTCAAGATGAGCTGTATTCCAGCTGCAGCATAAGCCTGCCCATCACCAAACAAGACAGAACTCTGTAGCATGGGGCTAAAAACTTATTCCTGCCAAAAATCAACTGCTCTATTATAATGAGCTGTCACTAGGCAATGTTGTGAACATAATGTACCCAAAGAAGGATTGAACAGAAGATGTCAGTACAGTTACGGATTATGACCCAAGGCTGTATGACTGTTTTGTACTATGTCAAGCAAAGAGTAAAATCATTTCAGAACAAGATGTGCACAAGATTTCTAGTGACTAGCATCAGGATGATTCAGCACCAGCAACAACCACAATTGTTTTGCCCAGGGAATACCACATATCATCAGATAATTGAGCAGTAACTATTCCAACACCCTCTGGTAAACACCAACTTTCTATTAAGTCTTGGCTGTAAAAAATTACCTGAAAGCAGGAAGTTCCACAGTACTATATCCTTGGCATAATTGTTGAAAGTATAACACCAGGGGCAAGGGAGATTTAACTATTAGTTAAAAAGAAGGATATGCATGCACTGAAATAAGACGCTCAGGAAGTTGTGCAGAGACACGATGAACGTATCTGCCCACTGGCGTGAGAAATAGGTAGCAAAGCTGGGGTTGGAGTCTGGAGCAGGGAGGAAGGGCAGGACAAACCAATCCTTCCACTCTGCCTGGTTCTGGAGCTCGGAGGCCTGCTTGAGGAAAAACTCCTGCGCCTTGTCATTGCGGCCATTCTGAAACACAGCAAGAAGAATAGGGCTCACACTTCCATTAATGCCACCAGATTAGGTCTAGGAACATTTCCTTTTGTTATAAACACAATAACAAGTATTTTCACCACCCTGACACAGCAAGTGATTAGTTACAGATTCACTAGGAAACAAAAGAATCCCAAATACACTAGGAGAAGCTCACAAATGCACTTAATCCAACCTTCTTTCTAGTCACCACAATCCTGTTTAAGGGCCGAGACCAATCGAACCAAACGCACTGATTTCAGTTAAACCAGTGCAGAGTGCACTGACATGAGACATGAGCATTCATACACAGGACCAAAGTATAATTCAAATCACATAATGTCTACAGCACATACAGCTTGTAAAGGTTTCCATCTGACACATTATTCAGACAGGACTGTCACACCTCAGGGTAAACACATGGCAAAACAAACCATGAAAAAGCACACTTCTGGAAAGATGTATTAGATTTTGACTCATCCACCAACACCCAGATCTACAGTCAGCGAATGGAACCAAGAAGAATCAAGGGGAGAACATACTCCATTGACTTTTCAGGGTTTGAACAGAAAAAAATCTCTGTTTCATTTTAAGCTCATTATTTTCTGTCCTACTCAAAGCAAGCAAAGAGACATTCATTTTCTCTCGTATATTTCCTTGTTTCAGTTTGAACCTTGTGTTCTCTGCCAGTATCTAAGTTAACTGAGCAGGACTGAGCTAGCAGTACTGTTATTCTTTCTGAGGGAACCTGTCTTTATGTGAGTGTGAATATCTTGCACCCAGCAAATCATGTTTCCCTGTTGCTCGTGTTTCCCTATCCTGCACACAAGCTCGTCATGTGAGTCTGCATCAAACTCCATGCTACACTGCTGATCATGACACATGAACTGCTTGCTCTTAATCCAGCAGGCCTGGCAGAGGCTCACAAAGGTAGTTTATTGCTTTGGTTTCAGAGACCAGGACCTTTATAAAGTAGCCTAAAAATCAAACACTACCTGAATAGCATGGACAAGGTAGTATCGGAATAAACTGGTTTTCAGCTTGTTCACTGTTGGCCGATACACGTCTTCCAAACGGCTGAAAAGGCGTCGGTCCAGATAACTCCAGTAATCCCGCAGGGCAGCCAGATCGTAGCTCTGAACAAACTGCTGCAGCTGGTCCACTATCTTATCCACCTAAAGAGGGCAAAACAGGGAAGACTTCAGTCATGTGAGGGCTCTTGAGGCACAAGACTTTCTGTAACTTAGTGCTGAGAAGCTTTAACTGCGTAAGTAGTACGGTACAATCCTTATGCATTAGCTATTTTCTAATCCTGGAAACACTCTGCATTTTGCATTAGCGGTCTTCCACTCTGCAGCGCTTTGCAAATGAAGGAAAAAGAAATATGACAGTGCATAGCCAAACAGATTTTGACAGAAATATCACATTTTGTTGAATCCAACTGATGGAGTTTTTTGCAAGTAAGCAAAACTTTCCACCTCCTTTAAAAGTTTCTTGATAATAACAAAAAAAAAAAAGATTAAATGTTTAAAACTCAAGTGCAGCACATGAAAAAGAAGTATTATTTTTAGACTAAAAAGAAAAATACCTGCATTTAGCCAAAACAAAGAGGAAGTCAGTTCTGCTCCATTGCAATTTTTGAAGTACCTTTATCTTTAGTAACATCATCTACTAACAAGGCAAGCATAAAATTTTGCAGAAGGATATTTTTTTGTCATTATGTCTCATTGGAAATCATTTCTGGAATATGAATAAGGCAGAATGGTAGTGTGGGAACAGATTTTTTGTTCAATGGTTTCTGATGGCCAAGACAGGCATCAGAAAAAGAAAAAGCTGCATCCTGTATAAAATTAAACTAAGGTTGTTTAATATGTGGTTTGCTCTCCCTTCATCACTTAGTATCTTAGGACATACCCAACTTTTATCTCTGCAGCTTCCTACAGATATAGAAAACTGAAGTTTGTGACCCCAGCAGACCCTTCTTGGACAAAATGCAGATTAAGTCACCAGCAAAGTGCTGGTGTTTTATAAAATAAAAGCAACATGCTTTATTAATGATAAAAGTAGTGCTTATATTGTTGGTCAAAGAAAAATCTGACTGTTCAAAGCACTACATTCAGTGCCCAAAACTGTTGCTACAGGAACACAAAGCTCACACAATGGACTGAAACTGTATTTTTGAGACTGGCACATTCTGCGCCAATTTCCACGCGTTAGTCAAGGCAGCTGGTACTCAAGACATACAAACTAAAGAGCGGAGCTGTAAAGTCGCTGGATAAAAATCCCATGACCGAGAAAATATGCAGGCAAAGGAATGTCTTCCTGCCCTCTCGGTCCGCGGCTCTCTTCCGTTCTTCTCGCCTCCAAGCGGAGAATCCGCCGGCGGGTCACACAGGTCGGCGCAGGGTCTCCAGACGGCCGGGCTGGCCAGCGGCGCGGGGCGGCTGCCGGGAGCGGCAGCCCCTGGCTCGGAAGGCAGGCAGGGGGATGGAGCCCCTGTCCTGCGCTGACGGCGCCCTGGAGCCGAGCGGGAGGGGAGCCTTCAGCCGGCTCCATCCCCCCGCCAGGAGGCTGCGCGTCCCTAAGGGCGGCAGGGCGGGCCGGGCGGCTCCGGGATGCGGGATCCCGCCTGTGCGGCCGGCCGGGCCCCGGCGCCCAGCCCTGCCCAGCGGGGCCGGGGCGGTCGCTCTAGCGGGGAAGCGCGGAGGCTCCGAGAGCTCCCTCCGCCGCCAGGCCCGCTCCCCTCGCCCAGCCCCTGGAGCGCGAAGAGGCGCCCGCGGCCCGCCCGGGGAGCGCGTCCTCCCTGGGGTGCACCCGCGCCCAGCGCCCCGTCGGGAACGGGGACGCGGTCGCCGCTCACCCGGAAACCCTTCTCCCGGTCCGCCTTGATTTCGGCGTCCAGCTGCTTCAGGGCGGCGGTGAAGCCGCGGAAGAGCAGATACTCCCGCACCAGCTCGTCCGTACGTTCCGCTGCCGCCGCCATGGGGACCCGCGGCGGCGCCGCCGGCTCCGCCCGCCCACGGGCGGGGCGGGGAGGGGTTGACCCGGCCCGGCCCGGCCCAGCACCGGCGGGACTACAACTCCCAAAGTGCCTTGCCCGCCTGCCTCTTCCCTGCCCCACTGTCCACCCTGCAGGCGCGTCCAGCCCGCGTTTTTCCCGCCTTCTGATTGGTCGCCGCCGGGCGCCGGCTGCGTGCCGATTGGCCGTCCGCCACGTGCGGCTCGTGTTGCTTGGCGCGGGCGGCAGAGGCGCGGCGGCGGCGGCGGGGGCGGGGTCCGGGCGGCGCGAACTGATTGATTGATAGATTGATTGATTGATAGACGGAGCGACCGGGCCACTCCACGGGCTCCCGGCGCGGCCCCTCACGGGCTTCCCCCGGCCGGCCCGTGCCTCCCGACCGCAGAAGGAGCAGCAGGGGCGGGCACTCTTACCTCTAGGCTGTGCTTGCGGTCGGTAGCGAGGCAGGGGGCATTAATCCAGTGGAAAGCCGGGAAGGGCATTCCAGGCGGGCGCCTCAGGCTGTGTCAGGCCGGCGGGGCAGCTGCAGCAGGCCCGGCTGGGCCTGGATCTGGCCCTCTCGTGTAAGAGTATGTCTGGTATCGTTGCCCACACCAATGTGTCACAGTTTATTGGGAAAAAAAAGAAAAATCTATGTTGTAAAGAAGCCTGTCATTTAGTAACATCGGTGGGAGCAGAGGAGTCTTAGTGCTTTGTGAAGCCAAGCCCTGGATTTTCCATGGAAATGAAACATAAATCAGTGTAGGGAAAGGTGCAGGAGATGGGAGGCTGGCTTCAGCTGGGTTGCTGTTAATTATTAGTGGTGAATTAGATTTTACTAAGTACTTAACAGGCAGGTATCTCTCAGGCAAAGAAAATATTTCAAACTCCATGATTTTCTACAGAAAGATAAAATCTTGTCAGTCAGCCAGATTTTTTTCTTTTTGTCTACTCACTATGCAGGCTGTAAGATTTCTTTCCCTTCAGTTAGATATTTATTCAGTATAAATAAATGTTACATTGCAGCTTTCAACAGGCACAACTGGAGACTGTAGGAAGACACATGCCAAAGTGAGTCTCAATCCCCTGAGACACCTGCAAGAGGTAGAACACTGCATGGCAAAGCAGCACTTGCCACAGGCACACCACTGGGTTCCTCTGGCAAGACTCTTCAGCAGCTTGCGGGGAAGAGTTTTATCCCAGTCAGACAGCTGTGCCTCAAAGGTGCGGAACAGTGGCTCTTTCTCTCTGCATCATTCTAATACATGAGTGTGTTCAAATTTAACCAGGTTTAGGCTCAAGCAATTGAGGATGATCACTGTGTCTTTATGGGTTCCAGTATGTGTGTAATTTCACTGTATGCACCTTTCCTGGATCTCTTTAAAGCTGCCAACTCAGCCTAAGCGAGTTGTCCAGTTTGTAGTTGCTGGGTCATGACTTTATCATGTGCCTTATCTGTACTTTTCTTACAAGGCTTTTTGCAGCATTTTTATGGCTTTGCATTTTCTTTTATAGTATTTTGGAAACAAACCAAGAGATCCCATGATGAAGCTGATGTCACAGCATTTTGTTCTGAAATCAGAACAGTGAGTTTAGCGACAGAAGGAGTTAGAGGGAAAGGAATAATTCTTTTAGTTTTATGAGGTGCACTTTGTCTTCAAGACAGTGGAAAAATAAGTTCAGGAATAAAAACAAGCACCAGTACTGTTTCTTGGTCTCAACTAAAGGAAGAAACTATTTAAACAAAATTATAAAGATGAAATTTACTCAAAATACTACTGGAAAGACTAAAATTACCATGCTCAAGGCAGAGGAGTAAACATCAGGAGTATCTACTCAACTCTGCAACTGATTTGTTTAGTTCCATTGGTTACCTTCAGTTTTCCAGTTTGTAAAGTAGAGGGAGTAATGATTGTTTAGGACAGAAATTGTCTCCTGAATATGCTAAATACCACTATATGTGTCTTGTGCCTGCTGAGTCCCTTAGCCCTCATGTAGGTTGAGGTAAGAGTTCAGTTTGCCATGTTCTGAGCAAGATACAGGTTAACCTGAAGTCAGCAGGATATCAGATGCCAAGACTAAACAACTACTTCCTTTGCCTGGTTTAAGGGGACTGTGTTCACATGCCAGTTCTTGAAATTGCTTTTTCATAGTGTCTTGTGCCCCTTGTGTGACTCTTGGGAGCCAAGGAAGTTTAATGTCTTAAAAAGTCTTAATACAGAAGGTTGCTTGTAATCCTAATGCTTGGTGCCTGGCTAAAATATCCAGCATGAAAGCTCTGCAAGGTAGATATGGATAGTCTCAAAAAATCTTGAAGTATTTTCAAGCTGTGTATGTTTAAATGCACTGGCCATATGTTTTCAGTAGTGCTTGGCACAGATGATGAAGGAATGATGTGCAGCACTGAAGTTAATATGTTAATCCAGACTTTTGCTAGGACAAACCTTTGCCATGTTTTATGCTGCTGTAATCCAGGTTTCAGCAATGTAGAACATGGCAAAGGCTTCTCCTAGCAAAAGTCTCATGGGAAATCATTAGTAAAATCTTATGCCTTAAGTTGGTAGGCATCCAACAAGACTTCACAGCATGGTATTTCTGGACATGCTCCAAGAAGAGAACGATCCAAACAAGACCATTTGCTGATGAAAAAAGATCAGAGTTAAGTAGCAAATGTCTGTGTGATTGGGTGTTATGTGTATGTATTGCATAATATATACCCAAATATTTATATTCTATATTGAAGTTTACTGTTCTATTAATTCTTTCCCCTTTTCATATGTATAAGGGTAGCTAGTGAAACAACACAGTTGTTTTCACAGAGACATGGAAATTACTGAAGGTAAACATGAAGGAGAAGCAAAGCAACAAAGGCATGTTAAAACATGAATCTAGTTAGAGCAGAGAACAATCAGTTCTGTTTTCTTCTTATGTTTAGTATCAGGTTTTGCGTAAGGCTAAGACATCTATCCAGAAGCTGGAGCAAACCTTGTGTTCTTTGCTGAAGATGAAAGGTAACTGTATGCAAGTATTTGCTTGGACAAAGAGCCTGGACTTGGTTTTTATGTATTTGTTAGAGACAGAAGTACACAGCTGAGCCCATTAAAGCATTGCACCAGCTGTGGCTTTAGTTGTAGCAGTAAGTGAGGGATAGTGAGAAGTCTGTCAATCCACTGAGCACCGTATCTCAGAAATCTCCCTCTGACTCAGCCTTTCCTACCCTCTCCCCAGACTAGGTGAAGAGAGGAAACAAGCAATTCCTGCTACCCCGTGGCAGCAGGCCATTCAGCCTGAGTACTCTTGGCAGCTTCACCCCAGCAGGTGTGGGGCTGGCACGGGTCCCCAGGCTGGATCCTTAGGCTTCCACCTGGAGCCTGCAGGAGCTGTGTGCTCCTCCTGGCCGCAGCAGTGCGGCACAGTGCCAGTCACAGCTGTCACCAGCACCCAGCCCTGCCAGAGCTTAGACTGCACAACAGCACGCTGTGGTGTGAGGTAAAAGGATTTCCTAGGGCAGGAAATTGAAGCCTCTGGTTAAGAGTGTACTCTGATATACATGGTTAAGAGAGATGCTACAGTTTTGTTTTCTTTCAGCTTGGCGGGCCCTCCTCACGCCCTGCTCTCTTACAGCCTGTGACACCTTGGTCACACTGGCCAGCAGGTACCATCTGCATTTGTGGCAGCTCCTGCTGCGGGGCCTCACGCCCCCAACAACGGGCCTTCTCTTTAGTGCTGCTGGCCACTGCCTCTGCTAGCAGCAAGCAGGACTAGGGGCTGATAGGGTAGAGGCTTTGGACATATTTTTTTGTCCCTTCAAGTGTCCAAATTCCTGTCAGCTAGAAAAAAAAAAAACTGCTATTCATGTGACTCGCACCTCCAATAATTTGAATCAATTAGAAGTCTCAGTGCTTAAAATGAGCAACCTCATCTGAACCCACATCCTTAGATAACCCATAAAAGTGAGTTACAGGTAAAAAGAATAGTTTGAGCAAAATTGAAAGGATAACAAGCAGGGAGGCTGGTTGAGGGGAGTTTGAGGCAAGCTTCCCCTTGTATGTACTTGCATATATGTAAAATCCATACTGCTTGTGAATCACAGGCTGGATGTCAGGGTTTTTCACATGCAGTATAAGGTAATCAAAAAATACTGTATTGACTAGTGTGTGCCCAGGGTTTGATTTGCAGATTGTTTTCACCATCAGTTCTGTAAAATCAATGATAGGAAGAAGGCATTGATTCTAAGTTCCTCAGTGTTCATAAACTCCCAGTAGTGCTAGTTATGTTCTAGGGGAGACAGATGTTTATTCTTTCACATCATTTTTGCCTAATGAAAAGCTGTGGCTTGTGAAGAACCAGTTATTGACAGTATTCTGTTTGGTTGGGGCTGAGGGTGAGAGAGAAGCCTAAAGTGCTGTTGATGTGACAGTAACCTTTCTGCTGACAACAGCGAGCTGCAGTCTGGAGGATGGGAGCCCATCCAGCTTGGAGGAAGTCAGGGAGGAATATGTCAGGAGGCAATTCGGCAGTCAGAGGTAAGGGCTTATAACAGTCAAGAAGAGATGATAATATTTTGCACTTGCTTCCATCCCAGCATCTCTGAAACTCTTTGTCATTGTTACTGTATTTCCAAGCAGAGGTTTTTCCTCATGAGGAAAGGACAAAGAGGTTTCACCTGGACTGCTGTAATCCCATGGAGTGCACAAACATTCTAAGCATGTTGTTGGTCTCATTTCCAAACATTGCTTGTATTTTTTTTTCTCTTCTATGTAGCTGATCTCTGGCAAGGATGTCTCATTGCCTGAAAAGCAAAAGAAGGAGGAAGAAGCTGGCTTGGGAAGAATTCCCTTAGGCTCTGGAGTCACCATGACAAGGGCATTATTAATCCAGTTGAGAAGCTATTAATGTGGCTTTTCTTCCCTTGTGTTCTTTCCAGCACTACATCAGCCTCAGAAGATATGAGTGAAAGTGACTCTGCCATCTGGTATTTGCTCCAAGAATGTGAAAAACAAACACTTGAAGAATATGGGAAGCCAGAATTGATCCAGTTTTCAGACACTTTATCCCCAGATCTAGTGGAATTTGAACGGTAGGTGCACCCCACATTGCCTTCAGGGTTTTAACTTGTTTGCATTGTCACTGTGTATCCAGGCACTGCTGTTCATGCAGCCCTGCTGGAGCCTGTGTCTGCCTCACAGAAGCCTTGTGCCAGCAACTTTGGCCCTGCTGGTGATGAAGCAGATCACTTCGTAAGTCCCTGCAGCTTGCACATGAACGGACTCTTAGAGTTGTAGCAGCCCCCAGCTTTTCAGGCCTTGGTAAATCCCTGAGGATTTTTCACTCCTTAAGAAAAAGAAGAAAATTTCTTTCAAGTGTGTCAGTCCCTGTGTTGCCACACTTTACCACTGTATCCCTGCCATGGGGCTAGATTTTAGGAGGGTAAGAATTGCTGCACCAGATGAATTTGCCAAGAGTCTAGCTGTATGTGTTTCAAGGAGGTGCAGGAGCCAGAGGTAAGCACGTTCTGTTTCTCACAGTGATGCTCATCCTTCCTCTAATGGCATTGTTATGAGGAGCTTGAACACTGTTGCCCCTTCCAGAAGCAGACCCTTAGCTCCTGGCAGCTTGGAGTACTTTTTTAGTGGGATCAGAGTAGGGTAAGGCTGGATTCAACAAAGTAAGATCTTATAGTCCTCAGCCTCTGGCCTGCAGAATAGTGGTTGTCTGGAAGATACCAGAAGGCATTCTGCAACAATGCAAAATTGTCTGCAACACTGGGGAAGGGGGAGGACCTAAAAACTCATGTGTTAAACTTAGAGCTAGTGGATGGGAGTCTGTAAATCTTTTAAGCTCCTAAATGCATGATGCAGGACCTAAAAGTCAAAGACTACTGTTCTCATGTCAGTTGTCCATGTATGTTATTTGGAAGTCATAATGCAAATAAGGTAAAATTACTGTTTTTTTCCAAAGTTAGATGTATCTTAAAACCGAGTATTATACTCCATGTTCTTCCCCTTCCTGTCAGAAAACACTAGGAGGTACTTAGGTATTTGGAAATGCAAATACTTGTTGCATTTCCAACAGGATAAACGATTATTGGATTGCCAAGATGAGAAATAGACGCATGTGTAATCTATCCTGTACCATCAAGCAGTCAATTTCACCCTAACCATTCCACAGTTAATAACATGTACTGCAGGAGAATCCAGAGCTGCAGCTGGCATCCTCTTCCATGGTATCACCACCACAACTAAAAACTTCTGCAGTTCCTTCTTCTCTTTTGCTTTGAACTTCTGTGTATTTCTAAAAACCCCTTTGATCACCGGGTTTTTCCTCAAAAGGAGACTGCAGCTGGACCAGCAGATGGCACCAGCATCCCACCCCTGCACCTGCTTTTGCTCCTGTTAGAATTGGAGGTGGTTGTAGTTAAGGTATCATTTAGAACACCTTGAAATGTGCTGAGTCGAGATTTTCAGGATTGGGAAAATCTGCTTCATCAAAGACTGCACGACAGAGCCATAAACACCTGACTTTCATGTTCTTTACAGGCCAGGTAGACCAGGGCCTGTACTGTGTAGACTCTGGCACTTATCCTGTAGTCCTAGGGCAGATTGCATTTGGTTTATAGCTAATTCTTGTCAAAAAATGACCTTTTATAACAGGCATAAAACGACAAGGACTCTTCAGCAAAGAAAGCAACAGCCTTTGGGTGATCATGTAATCACATTATTTGGGAAGCATCAGAAATGCTTTGAGCTTCAACTGACTGGGTTTTTCTCCCACATTCAGCAGCAGGAGATACACTGGTAGGACTTCACAGTACTCTGTCCAGTGCAAAATGTGCACTGTGCAAAATGTGGTTGTCTCCTTCCAGCTGGGAAGGAAATAGTTGACTGGTGCTTCAAGCTTAATTTCTTTAGCAGAGCAATCTAATGGTGGTTCGTGTTCTGCTTGAGAAATTCCAGGTCCTTTGTTTGGAGCTGGACATCCAGAAACCTTAGTGAGTGCACTACCTTACATGAGAATGCTTATTCCCCTTCCGCTATTTTGTCTCCAGCAGTGGTGGAAAATACTCCAGAGTGTGGAAACTTGGGTTTAAACAGGTTTATGTTTGCCTACAAAATTATATTTTTAATATTGGTTTGCTGGAACAAATAAAAAAGAATTATTTCTTTTGAGTTACTTTCTCATACAATACTGTTCAGTTAATCAGGAAATGTGCTTATTTGGGACATCTTCCAAGGAATCATTTTGAGCCCAAACATAGTAACAATGACTGCTGTTTATAGAGCTCTTGGTTTATACTCCTTTGCTCATTTTATTTTCGGCTGAGACTCTCTAAGCATTTAATTAATGTAAAATAACCTTCAATGCAGCTTTCTGAAGTAGACATTATTATCCTTGGTTCACTGTGCCACACACAGTGCTAACAGAAGAAGCAGGCTTGATCTGAGATTTAGTCACTGGGTAGAAATTATGACCCCTGTGTTGCACCACCAGTTTCACTACAGACTGCATAGAAGTCAGTGTTAGGGATGTGTTTCCTTAGATGTAAAATGGAGGAAATGGAGCTCCCATGCATAAGTCAGAGCATCCAGACCTGGGATAGTGTCTTTCTGTCTGTATGTACAGTACCTACTGCATCAGGATATGACCTCAGCCAGGGCTGTAAAGTGTAGTGCAATGCCAGTAAATGTATAAAAAGTGACTTGCAGTGCAAAAGGTTCAGGATACAAAGACAAGTAACTGAAAATGTATTAAATTCCAGAATGAGGTTTGCCCATGCAGCCCGTACAACCTGCAGTGCCTGGAGCTTCTGTTGTGAGGCAATCCTGCTGCGGCTGAGGCTGGAGCCTTCAGGTGAAATCGTCAGTGTTGGGCACCATTCAGTAATTGTATGAAGTCTGGGAGGCAGAAACAGTGAAGTAGTTATGGATCAGAGCTACTCCCTGGTGTCCTGCTGATTTTCAGTAGATGGCTGCCTTATAGCCTGCTCTTAAGAGACACTCCCTTTCCTTTCCTTCCAGATACCTGTATTTTTATAAGCACACAGTGGACCTGCTGATAGAGCATGGAATTGTTTGCACTGGAGAGGTCCCTCTTCCTGAGGTCTCCACAGCTATTTCCCATCTCTGGCAAGAGCTTTCTGAAGAGAGCAGGGACAGCATCTTGCAGTACTGTAGCCAGAGAGATTTCCTCATGGATCCCAAGGCTGCTTGCCCAGAGCCTGCTTGCACTGAAGGTAGTGTGAGGGACAGCGGAGGTAACAGTGAGGAAGCCAGTGGTTCCTCAGTCTCCACACCAGAGGAAGTAAGTGCTCAGCAACATTCAAAGTCTGCCTGTGAAACTCCAAGCCTTCAGATGCTAATTGGCTCTGCAGCTTTTAATTGCAAACATACAGTAGTTGTAACTACATTTTCTCAAGATCACTTGAATGCGTAAGTGGAGACAATAAGCAGTCTTTGAGTAAATGTCTGCACCAAATTTTCTCTTGGTGAGATACCTGGTGAGCTGCAGAAGTGCAATGGTAGTAATCCTGCTAGTCTCCACGGACTTGTGGAGTTTCTGTGCTAAGTAACAGTTAAATTTGCTCCTACTTTGCTCCAGGGACAGGGAGCAAGAGCAAGAGTTATACAGTTACTGTGCTCTGCAGACTCTCCAAAGAGCACAGATGATCTAAATCCAGAAGGGATACCTAGTTTGCCAAATCCTGCTGTGTTTTGGGTGTGTTTTGGGTTGGGTGGGTTTTTTTCATCAAAGCACTTGGAAGCAAAGAGAAAGTATTTTTAGATCAGTCCCAGTGGTACAGGGCCAATGACTGCCTGTACCATGCACCCCTGCAGAGCCAAGAAGTCAGTGACTGAGTAGACCAGGGCATTTATTAATAAGAGATTGAGTAAATAACAGTCAGTTCTATTAATCATTCTTGGAGCACTGATTGCTGAAGTAATTAGCTGCTCGAAGAGGTATGTGTAATTTCATTAGCTGCAAGGAAGGGACAGATGTTTACCTTTAGCATAGAAATAAATGGCATTGGCATGTTCTTTTTGAGTCACAGGACACGACTGATATTGCTCACTGCCTTAGGAAATGTTGTGGGAATGTTCCCTCTACGGTATTTCTGGCACAGAAAGTGTGTGAACTGCATTATGGCAGAGTGAACTGATGAGTTTAGTGGTCTGGCACAAGGAGCATCCAAACTCTAACTGGAGTCAGTTTTGGAGAGACTGTCTGGTACAGCTGAGATCTCCAGCCATAAGCAGCAGTCCACAGTCAAGTCTCTAAAGCACTGATACAATTCATGGTTTTTACTGATTTTCTGGGAGATGTAATGTGAAGTCTAACTCCTAGAGTTTGAAGCATGGGCTTAAGGGTGTAGACTGACCTTGTGTTCCTAGCCATGACAGTTATTCCACATTATTCCTGTCTCCACAAAATCTCTTGGTTTACTCTAGCTGTAACCATACCTGTTAAATGTAAAGAAAGAATATAATGTTTTTAAAGACTTCATTATTAAAAATTATGCCCTAGGTAAAACTTTTTAGGTGGCTGGATATGTTGACATCTGAAGTGATTTCTCTGCTAGGTGATGTTTGAAGATGCATTTGATGTTGCTGCTGGTTTCCTTGACAGAAGCAAGGCTCAGGGAATGTCCAGCCAGAGGTAAATTACAGACTCCCCCTTTTGGCAGACACAGTACGTTCATAGCCCACTGTCAGCAGTCCACGGCAGGTGCTCTGTGAAGTGAGACAACAGCTCTCTTTTTAAATAAATGCTCAGAATAGCAGCCTACAGCAACTGTGCTCACAAAAATACTTCCCTTTAAGGGGAAAAGATGAAATGACTAATGGTCATTTATAGCAGAATCAGTAAGAATCACTTACTAAGAGCCCTATCACTTCAGGATGACTGGGGTCCTTCTGATTTTCTTTGCCACTCTGCACAGCTTTCTGTTTTTTTCCATTTACAATACTTGCCACGTTGTCTTTTTCTCTCTCACTTTCCAGGCCTGTGACCAAGAGGCATTCCCTAATAAATCAGCTAATCATAAGCCATACTCTCATTTAATTAAACAAAAATGATAATTTTTCAACATTTTCTCCCTTGTCTTACCCTAATTCAGTCACATGGAGGTGATCACGTTAAAGTGTGGTTGACCTGAACAGTAACACCAAAGAAACACAGGACCTTTTAAACAATAACATGTCTTTCTTCTTCAGTTCAGATGAGTAACCTAGAAGAGAACGTCAGATACAAAGCTGACACTGCCTTTGATTTTTTCCAGTAGACCAAAGAAAGAAAAACGTTGTTTTCCTCAAGAGGAAAATCACATTATGATTCATCTTTTATGTATTCTTTCTACTTAGTCTTCATTAAGATTGTTTCTCTTTGCAAATAGTGTTTTTAATCTGTGGGGTTTTAATCCCATTTTCTACTTATTTCTCAACATTTAGAGTGATCTTTAATGTGTATCTCTTCCTTTCACCACCATTCCAGGTTGCACTTCCAGAAGGGAATAAATTAAAATAAGGTTGTTTTGGATGATGATCAAAATATACTTGAATGGATGAAAAAGCTTAACAAATATTTATTTATTAAATAACATTTATTAGGTCACATTTTCCATTTGCTTTTAAAATAAGATTAAGTATTCCTTAATACCGCAAAGTATTACTAGAATCTTTAAAGTCTGTTTTAGGTCCCAAATCAGTTTTGTATTTCAATAGTCAACATTTATTGTTTTCTCTTTCTTGCCTGTTGTTCTGCACCTTGTAATTCTGGACAGAGGTGTGATGGCAGAATTTTGTAAAATCCCAGGAAGAATACAGAGGTGAGGTCCAGAATGAAAAGCTTAGCTTTGTGCCACAGTTGCCTGAGAACACACCTGCCAGTTATAGCTAACATGTCATTTCATGACCACAGGTTACTGCATTCACTTCAAAACTTCACAGAAGTTAAAGCTGTTCCTCTGGACAACCCTACCAAATACACTCCCAAATGTCCATTGTTTCTGTCTGTTTTAAATGGATATTTACTTTTCCCCAAAACAGTGTTACTATGCTGTAATGTATCAGCAGATCTCCTTGTTGTGACACCCATTTCTTGTATTTCTCTTCTCTGTTCTTACAAATCTGCCTTGCACTTGGCAAACAGTATCTCATCAATGCATCCATCACAACTCCTCTCTGTCTTGCTTGGCTATTTCCTTTAATATCAGAACCATCTTGAAAACAATTAAATTTTTTTTTATTTATAAGTAAAATATGGAGGAGAGAAAGGAGACCAGAACACAAAATTAAATACAGTATCTGATTCCATTTTCAGTTCAGCATTTGCAATCTGCACTTCTGAAAATCCTGAGGATCACCAAAGACTCTATCTGCAGGTCACTGACTTCCTAAAACACCTCTTCTTCACTAATACACAGTTTTGCCAGGTAAGCCTTGCCAAAGGATCCCTTATAGAAGGAGTAGTGTATTTCAGAGCAATGTATTTCAGGAGCAATGTCAGAAAGGGATTTTTGTATTCAATGCTTCTGATCATATTGTCCAGAATGTCCAAAAAGAACTTGGGGTTCATAATTTTAGATATGTCATTCCAAAAGGCCAGTAGGATTGCCTTTGTAAGAGGTTAAGTGTGAGTGAACACTGCTGTGAATATTATTCAAAATGGCAAATGACATGAGGAATTGTAATTTTTTTTATTATTATTGTTTGCATGAAAGTTCCTTGTGGAAAAGCTTGAATCTCCTCTGAGCAGGTAAAGCTCACTTTCCAGCTGTTCATCCACCCCCAGATGCTTAATTCTGAGCTCATTAGAACCACCTTCTGCTTGTCTGGGTGCCAGGTTCCCTGCCCTGAGCCCTCCACTGGCAGGCCCTAGAAGCAGGATATTTGTGTTCTTGAAAGAGCTGATGAAAAGCTCCTGAGCTTCCCCTTAACTTCAGCCTACTGCTGCAGGTTTGCTGAGCCAGAAGTCTTTGTGTTTGCATTGTTCTTCCTCCCCTTCTTGTCTCCCTGCCATGGAGGTGGCTCAGAGCTTGGGTAAAGAACTGAAGGGAGACACCCCTCAGCCAGAGCGTGCCTGTTTTGGTTCAGCGTCAGTGGTACCTCCACAGTAGCCATTGGTGTGCTGGTTTCTGTTGCCTAGTTCCCACCTGGCCTTTGGGACTTGAGCAGATGCTCCTTTGAAGGAAAATAGAAGGTTTGTGATGAGGGGTAGTTGTGACAGAAAACAAAGCAGAAACTGGTGTTGCACCACTATCTGAATCCATCACAGAGAGAGTGCTGCATGCCATTTGGTTCCCCCATCCTGGACATAGTAGCACTAGAGAAGGACAGAGAATGGCAGCAAGCACAGGAAAAGGCATTGAACACTGTTAAGAGTAGGACTGTTCTACAAAAGAAAAGTCTGGGGGGTACTGCAAGACCATTTTATTCATACATGGTGTGGATTCAGTACACAGAATGATTACTCATTGTGTCTAACACCAGAAGAACTAGAAAGCACTAAATAAAATGAACAAACAACATATTAAAAATATTTGCATGTACAAATTACCACATTTAGACTCCAGGGTCATCAATCCATGGGCAATTACTAAATGTGAAGGACCAAATTCAATTTCCAGTGCAAAAGGGCCTCACAGCACAGTTTGCTATAATGTACAAGCATTTATTGTAAAACAGAGCACACTGTGTGCCCAATTCTTGCACTTTTTTCTAAACTTCCCCTGCTGGCTGTTGTCAGAGACCAGGCACTGATCTCCACAGCTGTCTGTGAATAACTATGTTCTGTGTAAGAGCAGAGCTCTTCTTATGTTTAAGTAAATGACTATGAACTCAGCAGGCCTAGAAAAGAAAGAAAAGCTTTAGGCAAGATATGGCATTTTCTGTTTTTAAATTTCTTTTGTGAGTGTCATGCCTGGCATGGTCTCATCTTGTCCTTCTGCTTGGGGCTGCCTCATTATGTGTGAGCCCAAGTCCATCTCACAGCTCCCAGATGAGGTGGTATGGGAAAAGGTAGTGTCTCTTTCAAGGTTTAAAGAGGCACATTTAAAATAAGACTAGGAGAATGGAAGTGATGGGAAGACAAGCAGCAAAAGAGGCCAAAGTACTGCAAATTGGCAGTTGACTGTGTTGTGTGGATCCAAAAGGAAAAAAAAAAGCTGCACAGGCTTTTTAACACAGGAACTTTTAGTTATCTGTGATAAGACAATAAAAAGGGAATTTGAGCACAAATCACCCAGGCTAGATAATACGAAGGCCACAATCTGTTTTCATTTAGAGTGCAGAACAGCACATCTAGACAGTGTGCCAAAAGAGTAGAAAAAAGAAAATATTACTGACAAGATATTTTTTGTTTTGAGAGCAGAAATTCGGATCCATCTCAAAGCAAACAGATTGAGACAGTTATGAAAGTGGTTGCAGAGCAGGGATAGAAGATGTTCCAGCTAGCTTGAAACACACCAACTCAGGCAGCAGCAGAGAGATCAGTATAGGCTACTCACCTTACCCCAGAAATTGGGCTGCTCAGAGCATCAGAGACTCCTGGACTTGACAGGGAAAGGAACCCATCCTGCTTACCTTATGGGTATGACTGAACCTCTGCAGACCATTCCCCTTCCCTTGATGTGGAACCTGTGCTGGTGCTATGCTAGCACAGGAGTTTGGGCAGTGCTGGCATAAATTATCTCAAGGATAAAGCAGTGTCCCAGTACACTGTGCACACACCTTGTAGGAGATACAGAGGTGGGTAGCAAGTACAGTAAGTACCAAGGTAAGGCATACCACTGAAATACAAAAGCCAGCCCATGGTCTCCTTTCCTTTCATCTGCAGAGCTGATGAAGTGGTGGATTTTATTGGTGGCCATTCATGCCACTGCCATATTCTGTCATTTCTGGTTAACTGTCCAGGTACAAACTACAACAACTGCTGTTGGACTGTGGATGGTTGCTGTTTCAGAGTCACAGCTACTGAGCACAGCTCATCTTGAGCCGCTGCCCTGGCTCTCAAGGCTACCAAGGGCTTGCACTCCACTGGAATAAAAAGCTTCAGAAAGACTCACACAAGAGGAGGAGGAGGGAAATAATTTGGACATGGAAAGGGAGAGCTCTTTAAAGGGCAGGGACCCCAAAATGAGAAAAGGAGCATGCTTCTGCAGTATATGATAGAGAAATATTTCTGAGCATGAGAATAGTTAAGCAATCTTGTAATTTTTCAAGAGCTGTTGTCTTAATGTCACATTATAAGAGAAGCTTAGCAGCAAAGGCAGTAAGGAGTTAATTTAGACAGATCCAAAGGTTTTACCTAAATGAAACTCAGTGAGTTTTTTTTTTCTAAATAGTACTGAGCACGTGTGTGTCTTCAAAGACACACTTTCTTTTAAAATTATGGATTTTAGATGAGTCACTTGACAAGCAAATGGTATTTAGTGCTTCTTAAGCTGTACATTTTCAAACAGCACCTATTTTTAAATGCAGTATTTCACTGAAGTCTTGCATCAATGCAGAAGGTGGACTAGATGGACTGCAGGCATGAATACTTTTATCTTTCAGACTTTGATTTCTCAAGAGCCACTTGTTCTCTGTTAACTGGTGAAAGAGAAGAGCCTTTCCTTCTGTTGCTAAAAGTGGAGCAAAGCCTGAAGTTGGTAGAAGTTAAGGCCTCAAGGAAGCTCTCATACCTTCAGAGCCTGTTATGTGACATATTTGCTACCACAGTCCGTAACAGCTGTCTAGATGATGTAAATAGACAAAGGGTTGAGCCCTGTGATTTTAGAAGGAAATTGGCAGAAAATTTGAGCCATTCTTCATCAGGCATCTCAGGAACTCATCAAGTGCTGGTGGTTGACTCAGAGAGGAGGGAGGGCTCATGCTGTATTTTCTGGTACATCAGCTCTTGACCTACTCACTGTATATTTGAAATTCAATGAAGTCTTCTGGATTTTAACCCTGCTTGACTTTGGGGGGGCTTTCAGGAAGAAGATCTTCACTATGATCATGAGACTGTGATGCTGCGGTGCACTGAGACCTTTGATGATGAAGATTTCTAAACAGTGTCTCCACTAATGTTTTGCCAAGCACTGTCAGGTACACCAGGTACACAGGAGGAGGCTTCACCTCTTTCAGTGAGCTACCTCTCTAAGCAGAGTGTGGAGACACTGTGTTGAAATGGTTTGTTACCATTGACTTCTCCTTCCCTCATTAGTACTTCTTGATATATCAGTTGAGTAATTTATACTTTTTAAAGGTTTTAAAGGTCTTAGCTATTTATTAATAAATGTTTTTACCTATTGCTATTTAATATTTTGCCTTGCTTCACAAAGAAACCGAGGCATGTACAGTTAAGTGACCTTGCCTAGCATAAGGTGTGGGAAGAGCAGCAGGGAGGCCAGATAAGTGGCAATCTGCACACTCCCACAGGATGCAGGTCTCAAACTGCAACCTGCAAAAGTCACCCCCTGACAGTGATTACTTTTCTGGTGCAATTTTTCATCTTGGGCTCACAAGGAAAGAGGGATTTCCTCACAGAGAGTGGAATGAGGCTCTTCTCTTTATGAGGACAGTGAGCACCTACAGCAGTGAGCACCCACTCCCCAGTCACCTAAAAAAGTGCAGGCACAGTAATACACTTCGGATTATTTACTTTTGTAAAGCCGAGTGACCAGCCCTGTGCTCTTCTTCCACATCTAATGCTTGGACGAGTAGTGCTGCTCAGACAGTGTCTTGGAATTAAAAGTGCTGTGAAATTGAATAAAGTCCTTCACATCTCTGAGTTATCATTAAAGGCTCTCTGCAGACTTGAACAAACTGTATTCTGATAGTGGTTATGTTGAGGTCATGCTACCAGCCATCACAAACAGAAAGGCTGGAAGTTTTATTTTAAAACCTAAAGTTGGTGTGCCTAGCAATCCAACTTCAGCAGCCAGCTTTTAGACTGAGTCCAAGAGGCCTGGACTGTGGCCCAGATTGCCTTGGTGCATAAAAACATGATACATTCAGGCAAAACCACATGGAGGTGAGTACTGAAGTACAAGGGAAGAATAAACACTACAGTGCCCTTTCTGTCCCTGCATTGAGGCTGTGGTAGCACCCCCAGATGAATGTTTGCCACACTGCTGTGTTTGAAAGTGAGGTTGCAGGGGTTCTGTTTGGGTTTAAGAGGTCTTCAGAGTTCTCCAGGGTGCAGCCTTGCCATTCCCTGGCCTTTCCAGTGTGCTTCATTTATACATGCTGGCATTGCTTTGAGGCTAGAAGCGCTGTAATGATGTTAAGGAGAAGATGAAGGACACGTTACTTTGGTCCCTCCTCTGGCATGATTATAGTTCACAGGAGTGCAGGCCTGCAAGTGATTCTTTGAATACCACCTGCCACTCGTTCCAGCGACCACCCTGAGAAATACCATTACAGTGTACATGATATTATTTATTATACTTACAAAAAGCAAGTATTAATCTCAATGAAGCAAACACAGACTTATGCTAGAGCAACAATTTTATTACACAGCACCAGCAACCACAGGACCACATGTGATCACATTGCATGTGGCCCTACAGGTTGAAGCTAATAAGGAATAGGAGCAATAACCTGCACACCTGTTTTCCAGAGAAGTGCTTATCACCACACTAGACCAAACAGGTACAGCAAGGGTACACAGGACACAGCAGTAGCATAGGGATGTGTAAGATTGTGAGCAGAACTCTTTTCTCCATTATATTTGATGAGGATTCCTTAATCTTTGTAGGGTTGGGTGACCTACAGTAAACTGTTTCTCCTGAGACTCCTCCCAGCACTCCAAAGATGGGATACATTTCAGTGAAGCTGATTTTTTCTGTTAGGTCAAAAACCTAACTAAGGTCTCTAGAGTCCCTTTGTGGTCTGAGGCAGAAGAGATAGGTTCAGAAGACAATCCATCCCATTAACTTTAGATGCCTCTCTTACAACAACATTCATTTGACTGGCTAAATTATAGGAATTTGGAATGAGATGAATCATGACCTAGAGGCACCTGCTCCTTCCCCTTGGCCAGCATGAGGTATACAACACAAGGTGTGAGGTGAGTGCTGCTTTAAAGTGCTGAGGATTAACCCCAACCCAAGAAATGCCTGAGAGTGGTACAGGGAAGCTCCTTCAGCTGCCAGATCAGGGGACAGGAAGCCCTTCTGCTTGAGCTGAACAGCTGCCCTTTAGGGTGCCCAAGGGTCAGTGCAAGGAAGGAAACAGAACACCTTTCCTAGGCATTTCTTGGGCTTTGGTGTTCCCCGAGGAGGGATTAGGTTCTTCCCAGAAATGAGCAGACAGGTAGAGAGAAGGAAAAAATTACTTCCTGAAGGCCATCAGTGGTGCAGTCAGCAGAGCTGGGAAGAGGAAGACATTATCCTTTTCCTGCTCCCCCCTCTGACACCTGCCAGCTCATGCTCAGATGATAGGGGCTGCAGACACGCTTTCAGACCTCTATTTCTAAGATGAGTTCACTTGCAGGCAAGGTGCTTATATCCTTGTATCAGCACCAATCTCAGAGTTTCTTTCTAAGCTTCCTTTAACATTGGTTTTCTGCCCAGCAGCCTTCAGTTCATCCATTGTCTTGTCACAAGACAGTCTTCTGGGGCAAGCAGGGAGATAGCGAAACCAAGAGACATTGCAATATCTGGTGCCTATGCCAAAAGGAAGATCATAGACCTTGGAAATGAGCTGAGAGCTCTCCGTCCCTCCCTTGTGGCTTTGCTTCCATGCCAGGAGCCCCCGCTCCTCCTGTGTTCCTGCAACAGCAAAGTGAGGTTGTTGTGTTTAAAACAGCAGGTGTTCGAGCATAGGGCTGCTTTGTGTGCCTCACACCCATTGCTCAAATCCCAACAGACCCAGCACAAGATACAAATCCCTTCTACTTAAATCCTTCCAGCTCCAAAGAGCTCTACAAATATTCACTAACGAGCTTCCAGACAATACCCCTTTTCCTGCAACAGCTTCCAGATAAGCAGCCTTCTCCAGTGCTTTCCATGGGAATCATGTATACCAAGAAGTTTTCACCTGCCATAGGAGATCCAAGACCTGTTCAAAGGGGAGGTTCATGCAGTGCTGGGAAAGCAAGGCTGGATGGTAACTGCCCAGAGACTTCAGAGCAGATTAGCTAGCAGTTACTAGTCAGTCACAGGTATTTACCCTAGCCAAAGGAATTCCTAATTACCTGTAACTGCGGTGGCAGCAAAGTCCCTCTTGGGAAAGGGAGTGAGCACACCTGTAAATTCTGCCCAGAGGAGCTGATGATTGAAGGCTGCAGGAAAATTAATGAGCCAAAAGGAGATTGGCTTTCTGAGAAGCCTCAGACAGTAACAGAATCTGGTTAACAGAGTGTCCATTCTTCCTGCTCTTTTCCTGCAGCAGAAAAAAGGGTTTCCTCTCCTATTCTTATGCTCTCCCTCCCCATGCTAGATGAAAATCCAAGGCTCTTTGCTGCCTGTGAGGGCCAGCACCAGCCTTTCCTACTGCTTTCCACTGCTGTGGCTTTAGTTCAGCCTCAGTTTTAGCAGCCCACATTGGCTCCTTCCACTTCTTATAGCTGCTTTCCTCTCTCCTTTTAACTAGCAATATGGTTTTAGACTGGCATTTTCCATGAAAGACGTATTTCCCAAATAAACCTTTGCCTCAGCCTGGGTTGTTCCTGAAAAATTTAATTTTTGATAAGCTGCTGTTCTCCAGCCAGAGACCATTTCAGTGATGTTTCCTGTTCCTCACTCCTCTCTGGAAGGAGTCAGTCACACGGTGTTTCATGGTTGCTAGCACAACTCCTATCCACAGAACAGGAGTCATGAAGAGAAAAAATACTAGGGAACAAACCCTAGGACAAGCACAAACTAGCAGCTCATTTCAGCAAAGCTTACCTGGAATGGTGTTATCCAAGATAAAGCCCAGAAGTCCACCCACAAACATGCCAGTGGTGAGAAGCACCAGGATCACTTGGTCCAGCTGGATGATTCCTAGCAGAAAAATAAAGCTTTAGATCATGGTGCAGGAAGAGCATTTTACCTGTTTTTTACCAGCAACCTTTCTGGTGCCAAGAGGCTGCAAGCTGCATGCTTGCTTGGACAAAACTTGCTAATCCAAAGCGGAGCGTAAGATTTGGCAGTGGAAGGGAGAATGATCTCACAGCCAGTTTCAGACTTACAGTTTCACAGACCCACAGTGGGCAGGAGGTGGCTCATAAATACACTAAGAGCTTGTTAACAGTGCAGTCCCCAGCACTGTCTGAGAAAAAGCCACTTTCAGCTCCAAACACATTCAGCACCTCCACATCAGAACACCTAACAGCTCCTTACAGGAGCACAAGCTTCAGTTCCCAAAGAAATATGAATGTATTTAGCATGGGATTTCATCAGAAGGTCATCAGGTGTGATGTTTCCCCTTGAGGGCTGATGGCCATGAGCAAAGCCCAGTGGCACTGAGCATCTGATAGAGCATCAATAGAGAATGTGGTTTGTGGGCCCAGCTCTTTAATCAGCCCACCCCACGTATGCTTTAAGAGAGGACACTGGCCTTTGTGATGAAGAAAGACACAGTGAAGGGCCAGCTGTTGGAGAACTGAAAACTTCAATAAAGTGAACTTGATGGAATTTAGTAGAGGAGTATGCTCTTGCATTTTGGAAGCACAGCATTTTATTGTGTAAGAGCACATAAGAAAGCCTCATTCATTGAGAACCCAGTCACTGACCAAGAGCAGAGATTTCTACACCAAAACTATGCATCAGAGCAAAAGGCAAAAATAGCCCTCACAGAAAGAAACAGACAGTCAATGCACAGGTTTCAGCATTTTATAATGAAAAACTATTTTAAAAGATTTCTCTGCTCAGCCCTTCCTTCAGTTTTATGCTACAGAAAATGCTTCTGATGTCACTTCTTACCTGTTTCCAGCAGAGCACTATTTTTGCTTGCCCAGTTGGGAATTGTGAGGCCGGCAAATAGAGAAAATCCAAAGATAAAGATGTTTCTTGAGGAGTTCATATCTGTATACTGTACAGAGAAATTCCATAAAATACATGAATAAAACTGTGGATTACTGTTGTGTTCATGAGACATGGTGGGATGCAAACACTGGAATCAGGAATGGACCCAGCCCTGGTGCTGCTGGGGCATTTGTGATCCTGCAGTCCCCAGTGCCAGCCAGCCAGCCCTACCCATACCAGGCAGGGCAGCCCACTGTGATTTAGCCCCTCTGGGTACAGCCCCTTACCTTTACCTAAGGAATTGCCAACATGTTTATATTTGCTGCAGTGTGGTTATAGCTGACACAGTCTGTGAGAAACTGACTTGAAACTGAGGGACCTGTGTGCAGTTTTGGACACCACAATATAAGAGATAAAGCTATTAGTGAGTGTCCAAAGGAGGGCCACAAGGATGGTGTAGGGTCTGGAGGGGAAGCTGTATGAGGAGCAGCTGAGGTCACTTGGCCTGTTCAGCCTGGAGGAGACTGAGGGGAGACCTCACTGCAATCTGTAACTTCCACATGATGGGAAGCAGAGGGGCAAGAACTGATCTCTTAACTCTCATGAGCTGTGACAGCAAACAGCATGAAGCTGAGTCAGGGTAGGTTTAGGTTGGGTATCAGGAAAAAGCTTTTCATCTACAGGGTGGCTGGGCTCTGGAGAAGGCTCCCCAGGGAAGTGGTCACAGCACCAGCCTGACAGAGCTCAAGAAGTGTTTGAACATTGTTCTCAGGCACATGGTGTGACTCTTGGGGTGTCCTGCCCAGGGCCAGCAGTTGGACTCGATGGTCCCTTCCAACTCAGCTTATTCTATACTTCTCTGTTTCAATGAAATTAAGTCACCTTCACTAGGGATGAAGCAGTGCTCACACAGCTGTTACCTGTAAATTGGAAATCCCCACTGCCACGATAACTCCGAACATCACAAGGAACATGCCTCCAATCACAGGCATGGGAATGCTGGCAAGCATTGCTCCAACCTTCCCAAAGATGCCGCTCAGGAGCATGGCACAGGCAGCAGCAATGATCACCATTCGGCTCCCTACCTGGGGCAAGAGGAAGAGGAGGCAGTCATGCACTGACCGGCAGAGAAAGACGAGGGGTGTCAGGTAGGTGTTGCAGCTCTTACCCTAGAACTCCATGGCAATGTTCAGGAACAAGTTTGGATACAGCTGCTGGTGAGCTGGGATGGTAACACTGAATGGGAAGCATCACTATTTGTGGACCATAAATATTTATCATGAAAGGCACTCCAAAAGCACCACACCTATTTACTCAGTGTTATCCTCTCTACTACTATTGACAGAACTTCAACAGTTTGCTATTAAACTGAAATTAAAAAAAAAAAAATAGGAGCACAGTAATACCCACTTGTTCTTGCTCTAGCCTAGAAATATCTTGGCATACATACAAGCCTGGTATTGCAACCCTCCAGCCAGTTCACTGGACAATCCTTCCACCAGGGTTTGGATTGACATCCAAAAGTGGCTTTCAATGATGTATCCCACAGTGATTCCTCCATTCCCTGGAGACCAAGATTTAAGAGACCAGAGCTGGATGGCTGCTCCATCCTAAGCTCTGGGATCTGATATATCCTTTCTATGGTCAATAAATTAGAAGTAAGGAAATCTTTTGCCCTGTCCCTATCTCTCACACCCATCTATCTTCAGTAAAACATTTTTTTTTCTCATTTTTTTTCCCCTAGGAAGAGTCAGGGTGGTTAAGCACTACAACAAAGATGGGAGGAAGCACCAAGTCATGCCCTTTATTCACATCTGCTAGAGCATATGAATAGGAAAGAAAAAGAGTACCTGCCAAACAAAGGGTTGAAAGAGACATTATATGGAAAGTGAAAAAGAAAGCAGCAATATTCATTAAACTTCCAAGTCAACATATGCCTTGCCCACACCAAAACTTGGACTGCCTAAAGAATCACGCTAAACTTACAATATTTGTGTCAGGAAAGCTCTGTAATCCTCTGCAAACATTTTATAATTCAATTAAATATTTTAATCCCTCCCTTTAACTATCTGAAGACTGTCTAATTACAGGACAGGCTTTTTGTGAATGCTTTCAACAAAAACATTCTCAGTAACTAACAGTGTCTCTTTTTAAGTGAGACATGTCCATTTAAAATATTTTAAGTCTTTCTTGATTGTGAAAGATAAATTAAAAAGATTTGGTGTGGAGTTTCAAATAAAATCATGCATTGCCTTCAGGTTCTTCACTGCTTTTTATACTCTTTGGTTTAAAATCTTGGGACACTATTACCACCTAAATGTTAATTAATAAAAGTCAACAGATCTATTTGTTCCAGGATTAAGAACAAAGATGCAAAGTCTCAATTTACTAAAATCTTGAATTACCATGTATATGGAGTTGGCCTTAAAGGCAAAAGACCTAATCCAGAGATAGCACTGTTGACCATATTCTGCTAAAGCACTACTTTGGAGTTTGTTTCAATTATGTCAGGAAAACAATAAAATCAGTTCTCTTTCTTAAGGCTGAAGAAACTGCAGGGTTCCCCACAACATGTGGTGACTCTGAGACCTTTACCTCTCTTTAAAATCCTCCTTTTCTTGGAAAGGAGTTCTCAGTACTGGTATACTGGGCCTGATCAAGCAGTTTAAATATTGGTGCCTGGTGCCATGTAAGATGTTGCATTTTGGCAGCCTCTAGCAGCTTCTCCTTGTCTGCCCCTGTATGTATCTGAGATCTCCAAAGACCTCTCCAGCGGTGCTGGACATCTGTGTTTAAGAGAGGAAACAAGTCCCTTGTGTTTTCATTTGTTATGGAAAAACATGTTTCCCATGTAAAAAAAAAAAAAAAAAAAAAAAATCTGCCTTGTGCTCTCAGCTCCCCCATCTGTCCCAGCCAGAGTGTTTACACTGATTTAAATTGACTGAGATGACACTCTATTTTCAGCTCTTACAAGTGTGGACAGAGTGAGCAGAGGTGGGATCCAAGGGAAATATCTCTCCTGAATCAGCAAGGATGGCATGTCCTCCTGGAAGACTTAGCATACATTATGAGAATACATGTTCTATAATGTCCTGGTAATTATGAATTTGGGCAGCATCCCATACATACAATGCATGCAGCAAACTACACATCAGGAGAGAACTGGTTCAGGTAGATGGTTAGCATGCACAGACTTCCTAGTGACAATGCACACATGGTGACAGGCTAAACTGGACTCCAAGCAGACATCCAGACAGCCCTTGGTGCTCGAGGCAGCCACCTCAGTCAAACACTAACACTGCAATGTGTGAAAAATGGTTACTGTGAGTGACGTTTATAAAATCCAGTGAAATAAGCAATATTCTAAAGTGGAAGCTGTAAGGAAGCTGCATTTATTTACTGACTCACAGCTCTTCTGGCATGACATTGCTTATTGGCAATGATTTGAAAATGTTGTCCAGTTAGCCTAAATGTCTGTCAGCGTATCCTATGGCTGCAAAGCTCAGTGAAAATCTTCGATCTGATTGTCAAGCTTATCTCTGGAAATTTCTTTCCCTGATAAGTGCAATTAATATACTCAAGGGACTCACACACAAACCTTTGCAATCACATTTTATAACCCTGAAGAAATAGTCTACCTTTCACATGATTGCCATCCTTGGGTTATAGAAGTTGTGGAATTTGAAGCCCTATTAAATATTCACCCTTTCCCTTCCTCTCCTCTCCCTCTCAACACCCATACAGGTCAGCTCAGATGTAGCTTTGTCTCTTCAGCCTTACCTAGGCCAGGTGCCACGAGTGAGTGCACTAACTCCCTGTGCAGGCCAGAAGCAGAGAAAGGGAAGCACTGCCCACCTCTGTTAAATCATCTGTAGTGCTGCTGAGCTGGTCACCAATGTGCCAAGGCACAATTTTCCCGTGTTATAAGTTATAAATAAGTTATAAAACTTTCGGGAGTGGCTGAGATCACTCCCCAGGTCCTGCACACAGCCGTGTGCAGCGCTCTCCTGTACACACCCGCGGGGGAGCCCTCCGGGAGGCACCACGGCCGCCGCGGCAGCGAGGCTCACCTTGGTGATGCCCAGGGCGCCCACATTCTCGCTGTAGGATGTGGTGCCGCTGCCCGTGCCCCAGGCCCCAGCCAGGAGGCAGCCGATGCCCTCCACGCCGATCCCGCGGCTGATGGCGTGCTTCGGCGGCGGCGGGGCCCCGCACAGGCGGGCACAGGCGTAGTAATCTCCCACGGACTCCAGCATGGAGGAAATCACCCCGGCTAGGATGCCGAAGATCCCAGCCAGGCTCACCGTTGGCGTTCCCCACTGGCCTGCAAGTAAAGAGCTCGGTTAGGCGGAAGTTCAGGGTTTCATTTGCCCTGAAATCTGCCCCGGGGGAGGAAGAACAGCAGGAATGCCTGTGGGTGTTCGCCTGATTTTTGACATTTCATCTCCTCCTGGAAGTCATAAGTGGACGTGCAAGCAGGAGTAGGCAGGATGGGGAAGGGGAGGCAGTGGTACCTGGGTAAGGCAGCCGAAACCAGGGAGCCTGTGACAGAACGTCCCCACGGCTGTCTGTCCGGGCCAGGTGGCCGTAGGCAGTGGGGGCCGCAGGGAGGACGCTGGTCACTGTCAGCACGTAGCAGAGCAGCCAGCTCAGGGAGAGCCCCAGCAGCACCTGCCCATCACAAGCAGCAGTGGGGTCTGGTTAGGGTATGGCTGCGTCTTCAGCACGGCTGGGCTGGACAATGCGTCCCCGCCCGACCCTTTTCCCTGCACACGGAAGGGAGGCAAAGAGGCAGGAGGAGCTCATGGTGGCCCTCTCTTCTTCTCTCTATCCCTCCCTCCCAATAATCAGGGCCATGGGGAGCTTTTCCCCCTCTGCCCCTTACCACAAAGGCTCAGCTGAAAGCACTCACTCATCTGGACACGAGTGGAAAGAGCCCAGGCAGCCCGGGGTGGGTGAGGCCAGCCCCTGACACAATTCCCTGGTATCCAGGACCCCCAGCGTACCGGGAAGATCTGGAAGAGGTAGATTGGAAAGAAGTGGCACTTCTTGCCTCTCTCGTAAGATGGCAGCGGCACAGCGACATGTTTCAAGTACTGAGAGAACAGAACTATGAAAAAAATAGTCCTAGAAGGAGGGAAAATGAGACCATAAACAAAATGGGTGCCCAGCTGCCCACCTGTCCCCACATTAAGTGAAGACCTGCTACCCAAGAACCCAGGACTCCAAAGGACCCATAAAAACAGGCTCTCAGCAGCAGAGGGTGGCTCCCCACTCCACCAAGCCAGACGTGGGACAAGCTTTCCATCGTAATCTACTGATAGCTCCACATATTTACAAATAACTCTTTTACCCTTATTGTTTCACCCCAGGCAGTGCATCTGTGAGTATGACACAGTTGCAGAAAGGTTAAAAATGCCTCCTAAGTGAAAGAAAGACCTGACAGACATGCAAGGTTCAGGTTCTGCCTGTGTAATTCAGATGTACTAGAAATACAGGATTTATTGTTTCCTGATTTCAGGTTTACCTATGCTGCTCTTCAAGGGGCAAAAAGCTCCTGTAACACAGAGTAGAAGAAGAGGATTTGGTTTGACTGTGCAAATTCCTGTTTTGAAAGAAAAAACCATGGTGAGGCTGCACATGGTGCCCTCAGAGCCAGCAAAGAAGGGGAGAGCATGGCTCTCTGTCTGCAAGGGCCACGTGATGGAGGGGTCCTCCACGGCAGGGGGGTTCCCGGGGCTTGCACTGATGGAAGTAACTGCAGCTGCAGCTCCTCTCCCATCCCTTGTGTAGGACACATCTGGGAACAGGAGCACATCTGAGTGCACTCACAGCCTGCCCCCCATGTGCCTTTTGCCCAGAGAAGCCAACCAGATGAAGCTGGAGACTACCATATGTGGAGAGAGGGCAGGGACTGGGCATCCCACATTGATTGTTGAGCTGGTAGAAGACCATGGACATTTCCTGGGTTAGCCAGGCTTCTGAAGGGCTCCTCATTATTTTACAACAAATCTAAATTTTATACATTGAGTGGATTAATCTGGATAGGAATTGGTGAGAAATCAATTGCACCAGCTGAAGTGCACTGACTTCACCGGAAAACTGGTAGTTTTCCCCATGTGAAAAGGTGACAAACTGTAGGTGCAATAGTCAGGGACAGGCAGAATTCCAACAGTGCAAAAAAAAAAACTCTATCCTCACTTCTCTGCAAAGACACTCCATGACATACACAACTCAAAGCACTGGATGAATGGAGGGAGAAAGTCTGAGGAGGAACTGGTTTCCATTTGTGGTTGCTAATACTACAGAGTCCATACAGACTGTGTGAGTGCACACTTCATCCATTTGCAAAAACAAAGGTGCTCAGCAGCCTTACAGCTCTGGAGAGAACAATTCCTCCTACTCATGTGAAGACAATACATAAAGCACCAGCTATTTCAACATAGAATACCTGAATGCTCAACTTGGTCATTTTAGGAATGTCTTTTAAACTTAAATAACGGGTGTGTAAGACTGTGTGTGTAAACAACTGTGACAGAGACTGCACACACATGGGAAAGGCTTGTACTTCTACTGACCTATGAACTTTGTATTTTTACAAAAATCAGTGGTTTTTAACTCATTTTTGAGTTTTGCTTTGTTGCTGAGGGCTTAGTGTCCTGGGAGTTGGAGGAGAATGACTATGTCACATGGCCTTGCACAAGCCTGTCACATGTTGGTGCTCAACAAATAAACCTTGAACCCAGGGGAACTTTGCTATGGACTGTGACATTTGGTTTCATATTAGAGGCAGGTGATTTGTGTACTCTCATCTTTTCCACAGAGATGTGAGACTTACAGGAATGCTATGCCCCAGTGCTGCCCAGCCATATCTCCAGCTGACTCAAACAGAGGTAGTGCAACCAAGGTGATAGTGGGGGCAATTGTCAAGGGGCCGATGAACCTCATCAGAAATCCGATCAGGCCGGAAAATCCAACGAAGATTTGAAAGCAAGAAGTTACAATGATAGTTCCTTGCACCTGGAAAAATAGAGGATGAAAACAGAGGTTGGAAGGAGCTCCAGCTGTTGAGTCTTTTCTTCATGTCAGTGCAAATCCAGCATGAGAGCCAGGCTCAATCTCTAGTGACAGACTGGCATAGAGGCCTCCTGCTGCCAATAGTAAAACCTAGCTCAGAATTACATGTGGGAAGGACCACCAAAGCAGCAGCACAGAAACTCCCCCCCTTGGCTGATGGATTTAGTCCTCACCAGGGCTAATTTTGTTCCAGAGATCACCCCCTCCCTGTCCCCTTGGGCCACCCAAGCATGTGTCACCTGCCTTGCACTCTCCTGCCTGCTCCCCCAAGAGAGGGGAAAAGCTCTTGCCCCAAAAACAGGAGCAGGGCCATGGTCTCCACTGATCTTCCTTGGGAAGGGCTTAGGTCTCTTCAGCACAGTGCTGAGCCAAGTGACTCATCACAGCCTCTTTTTTTCCCTGAGTATCAGTTTCACCCTGGGAACACATTTATCACCCTGAACTTTCTGGTGTTTGACAATCACTGCCAAGGAGCCAGCAATTACATTCTGAAATGCTGCTCACCTCGTGTCAGCTTCAGGCAGGGACAGGGCTGCTCTCTGCCTTCTCAGATTTGGTGACAAGCCCAGGCTGGAACCTCTGTGGTGCTGAGCACCTTCCTTCCCCCAGCTCCAAAGGGAAGAGAAACACAGGGGCTGGGTGAATGACCCAGGCTGAATCGAGACATCAGCAGTGCCCTTGTGATAGATTTATGTGTATCAGCAGAGAGCAACCTGTGCTCTCTTTCAACACTTCCCAAGAGGTTTGGAAAACACACCAACAAATGGATCCACAGAGGCAAATTTAGTCACTTGCTCTGATAAAGGCAATCGATGTAGAATAAGGCAGTGAGGCTCCTGACCTTTCCTCCTCCCTTCTGATTACCTAAGAATGTCTTTTTCCTTAATATTAACAGTAGCTTTTGCCTTGCATTTTTTACTAGGTTTCCTGTGCCTAGACAGGGTTCTTTCCTTGAAAATATTTTCCCTCCCTTTCTTCTTCTAGGCTAGCCATGCTTTATAGAGAAGGGATCTGACTGGACCAGTGGAGACTTTGCAGGGACCATAAATCACATGAGGAGGTCTGCATGTCCACTGTTCAGCAGCAGTGAAGCACCTACTTTTTTGATAGAGAATAGATGCTTAGAAAGCTGCAACAGCTTGAGGGCCAAGGTTCATTTGGAATAGAAGTTTCTCCAGCTGTGATGGCCATGACATGGCCAGGCACTTTACTGAAAGCAAACAGCCCTGATACAGAGCAGGTGCCACTGAAAATGTAATATACCTCTCGCATCCGTGTCTGCCAGACTTGGATGAATTCTGGTGAAGAGGTATTCACCAGGGTGGCATTGTTTGTCCAGGCAGGGCACTTCCAGTTGGGGAGAGACAGCATTGCCAAGGTGGGGGTCAGGAATGTTAAAGTACCTCCTTGAATAATAGGCAGCCTGGAAGGAAAGCAGAGGGAAAAAATAAAAAGTGAGAGTGCTAGAAACTCTGCTCCATAACAGCGAGAGAAAGGAAAGCAAAATAAATTTAAAAATCAGTCTGCCCATGGCCTCTGACAGTATCTTTTGAATTGTTGTGGCAGGTCACCATCACTGACCATGGGTAGGAATTGCTGCCCATTGCATGCAAGAGCAATGACATGGGGTAAGAGCTGAGGTTCAAATACCAGCAATGGAGGGGCACATTGGTCCAACCCTGCTACCCCGTGTTAAGGAAAAAGTAGTGCTTCTAATGGCTGATGAGACCACAGACCTGCACAGAGTAGGAAAAATCAGGCGGAGGGAAGAAGACCAAGGAAGAAAGATGGTGAGATGCTGAAGAAAAGCTCAGCATCAGTCTTGCCAATATCCAGTTGCTTCCTCTCTCCCCTCTGGCTGCTCTGGTTTTCTCCACAACGTGCTCATGCACACAAGGGCATGCACCAACTACTCTCCATGTCACAACAATCCTCAGTCTGATGGTGACAGAAAAGGTGACTTGGCTTTTAATATACCGAGTTTTAATGTCAATTCCTCTTCTGCATTTCAACTGAAACTAGAAAGGAAACTTGCATGGAGGGGTCTATGGACACTGACTGGGTGAGACCTTGGCTCTCTCCCCACACCTCATATCTTGTGGCTTAGAGTATCTCTCCCTCTAGGAATCCCTCGGGGTAGCAAGGAGCTTGCATTTCCAGAGGAGTTCAGCACTGGCTTCATGCAGAGATTTATACAGCAGAGCAATGCTCCTTTGAGCTACACCAGCCTCTTTTCTATGCATGAAGAAATGAAGACAGACACCTAAAAGGCCTGATTGGCTCCTCAAAGCCCCAGATAAGCCCCCATTGCAGTGCAAGTTTTTTTAACCATTCCTCTTGTGTTCTTGAAAAATCCTAAGCTGCCTGATGGTGGGCACAACATCCCTGAAACAGCCAAGGGAAATTTCCAAGGTGCCTCTGTTTTCCTCCCTTTAGGGAGCACCCCTAGGAGGAGCCCCCAAAGCAACCTCTTCTTGTGCCAGGAGCTCTCATGGCACCTGTTCAGAAAAGCCATGGGACAGCAATTCAGGTGACTGCTTTTGCAGGGCACAGCTGAAACAGAGGAAATTCTAACATTCTTGAAATAAGAGATGGTGTAGCTGTAACAGGCCATGTCTCTGTCACCTAAACTAAATATTTACACTAGTCATGCACAACTGAAGCACTGTCAAAGCTTTGAAACAATTTTGCTGGGCGAGGCACAAAAAAAAAAAAAAAACACCCACAAAAAAAAAAAAAAAAAAAAAAAAAAAAAAAAAAAAAAAAAACCAAAAAAAAACCAAAAAGAAACAGAGAAGGCCCAGGGCCATGACTTAGAATCTAAGAATAGATTTATAGTTCCTGTTCTGTTGGTCCCTAAGATATTTCACAGCCAGTGTTGGCATGGGTGGGCTCAGTGTTGCCACGAGCAGGCTCAGAGCAAAATGGGGTGCCAAGAGGATGTTTATGGGGTACACTGAACTCTTTCCTATGGGGTTTGCAAGAGGGAAAGCTGCAGAAATAGGAAAGGCAATACTATGTTTTGATAATCAATATATGATGTCCAAGCATTTACTAAGCAGAACTCACCATAATGGGAAATGACCTGTGTCTCCCCTCAGGAGCCTCTGATAGTGTCTCCAGCGACTGTCTGGGACCCATTGCTGCTTTTTCATGCTCTGTAACATGACTGACCTGCAGGTTGCAGTGGGTCAGCTTTCCCCTTGGCTATTGCTTCATGAATGTCCTCATGCCTTATAGTTGGGATCAGCAACAAGGCAACTGCACCCTCAGCACAGCAAAAGCCATTCAAGTTCATCCCATGGGAACAACTCCTTACCACTTAATTTGATCTGTTGTACCTCAATTAGCTGTTCAGCCATGAGGGAGAGAAGCTCTCTGCTACTCTTTAATCCCCAGTTAACAAAGAGCAGGGGACATTACAGCTCTCAGGAATGCACCGAGGCGTTTGGAGGGTGCCTGGGAGAACTCAGAATGCCTGAATTGCACCAGCAGTGATGGTCATGCACTCCAGCCTGAATTTAGCTGGTAAACCAGTTTCTCTGGTTTTTTGTGGTCAAGGTGCTCCTCCTTCCTGCACTAATCCTGTAACAATGTAGAAGAAGGGGAGCACTCTTCAGGAAGTTTGTCTACAGACACTTTTTAAGACTAAGAGAGATAGAAAAGTTTCAGTAGTGAATGAAGCAGGAGGAGGAAAAATATTTTGTGGAGCTGGCAGTTGACCAGTGATTAACCAGAGTCCCTCAGATTCAGAAGCCAAAGAATGTATAACTTTTGTCTTTGAAGCAAAAAGCATGGGTTCCCACCATACTGGAGGAAAAACCAGCCTGTGGAAAGAGAGAGACAGCCCAGAGTTATGACAAGGGGAATAGAAGAAATTTTTCAAGGTCAACAAAAATACAGAATCTTTCTGGAAAGGGTGAGTACTTGCAGTCAACTCTCTCATTAAATACTTCTTTTTCTGGGTACTGAATGGCAACTCCATGTTTATCGCACTGCCAGCTGCTCATCAGCAAAGGATTTACCTTTTATGCCACAAATCCGAGTATGGAAAGTGGCACCACCTAACAGGATGTGCTGCTGAACTCTGCCCCGAGTCCCTATGTGGTGGCAGATGGACTTCCCCCCTAGAGCTTCCTGTAGAATTTGTGCTCTCTTGACCCTGGGCCCAAATCAGAAGGCTCCTGCCTCAGCTGGAAGATCCCTGGAGTAAGGAGCAAACAGGTACTTTTTACTGCATGTTGCAATGCTCTATTATTTTGAGGACAGATTCCTTATCAGCCCAACAAACAGTATATGAAGTATCAGGAGATGCAAAATTCATCAAGGTAACCCTGCAAAACTCTCAGCAGTTTCAGGGTGCTTTGGCATGGACCTTGATTGCCCAAGGGTAACAAATGACTCACTGATAAACTCTACAACAGGGTGGTGGCCTAGCTCACACTCCCAGTTCTTGCATTTGGCCTACCTTACTCCAAAGACGACTTGCAGCAGGGTGCAAATTCCTGAAACAAAGATGATGGTGCTGATCAGGTGGCTCTGCGTCAGTAGATCATGCTGGAGGCAAAGGCCTTTGGAGAGCATCAGCGGGACGGCTACAAGACCTCCCATGGCTGTCAAGAAGTGCTAGGAGCCACAGAGAAAGACTGGGTGAAGAAGGACACAGAACTGGCTCTGTGTTATTACCATGGTGTTGAGAGAACTCACAGATTTGTGCTTGGGGGATACTAGCATTACCCATTCTCTCTCTTTTTTTTTTTTTTTTGGCAGCTTTAATGCTCTGTTACGGGCTATTCTTAAGCACCTACAAGAACTGCAATGCACCCACTGAAATGTCTCCTCCTTTACATGTTCAAAGACCTTCTGTAGTGCTGTGGACTTCCCAGGCCACTGTTAGACACAACCAGTTTATCCCCAGCATCTGTGGACAAAGCTGTTGGACACACTTTTCCAGGAAGCTGGGGACCTCCCAAGGTACAGGGAGAGAGCAATCAGGCAAAGCGAATGACATAAAAAGCTGGCAAATTGGAGCTACACGTTTTTTGCCATCAGTAGCTTTTCTCACACAGCACAATTATGGATAACCATAAAAAGTGAGTACCAAAGAATGGAAGAATTGGACATTGTACTTGTCAGAAGAGTCACAGACATATTTCTACAATGACCTGTTGTTAATGACTAAATCTGAAAACAATTTATAAAACCTCTTTTTGTTTTAATTATTAACCTATGTTGTTCACTCTCACTTTGGAGCACATCACTGCAGTGGTGGAACTAGTGGCACTCAGAAACACACTTTTTTCATTACAGGCATGTTTTATTAAAATTATGATGCAGATGTGTTGGGGGTTTATACACTCTAAGTTTCCATTTAAGAAAACAAAGTACAAAATTCCACCAACCTCCAAGCACAGTCCATCATTATCTTAATGACTCTGAGGTCTCTTTTCCCACAGGCTCCCTACCCAGCATGGCATTGGTGGCACTGAGTCATTTAACACACCTGGGCACAGACACCAGCCAAAACAGCGTGTGGCCTGCTGCTGAGTTTTTGTTGCCATGGGAAGGCAGAAGTTCAGAAAGCCCTTACATGTTTGGCTACCTTCAGCCAAGGTACTCAACATGTTCTTATTAACTGTTTGACCCCAGCCCCAGGACCCTGCCCCACCATTTGCACTTCAAAGGGTGCAATGTAGCTGTGGGCTGATGGTAATAGTCAGTGCTAGGGATGTGGACCAAAGGACTTGAGCTCACTAGGAGCCAGCCTCAGAGCTCCATTCAAGCCCTGTTAAACACTTCCAAATTCAGGTTTCACCCCAATTACTGGCTGAATAGCCATGTAACTTTCACCTACTCCCAGCCTCCACCTGCTTTCCCATCTCACCTGAATGCCCAGCAGGATGCACAGATACCAGGGAGGCACATCTGTGACAGTGTAGCCAAGCTTGGTGCCACTTTGGCCAGTGCCTCCACCTTCCTCTGGGACCCAGGCAGCATGAGCTGGTGAGGAATGGCAGTGGCTCCCACGTTTACCCTGAACAACAGGAGAGACACTTTGTTAGCCACAGCCTGACCCTGCAGATGCCCAGCAGCCAGCGCTTCTCTTGCAGCCATGCTCCACGTCTGGCAGGAATATCTCCTGTGTAGCTTTCAACATTGCCATGATATAAAAAAAAAACAAAAACAAAACAAAACAAACAAACAAACAAAAACATACAAAAAACAAAACAAAACAAAAAAACAAGGAGGGGAAATTAAAACAGAAGCACAGAACATATAAACATATACGAAAAATTTTTGTATGTGCTGGTGTGTCTAGGAAGAAACACTAGAGGGTGTCTCAATCTCAAAGGGACAAAGTGTATTAATATCATTAAAATCTAGTTAAGGATGAAGAAACTGCAACCAGAAGCAAGGAAGAGTGTGCAGTGGGCTTATCAGTGAAAGCTGCACTGTCATCTGGTCTTTGTACCTTCTGGCAATTCCACCCAAACAGCAATTTTTATAAAATATGCTAAAACACCTGGCTACCACTAATTACTGAGTAGAAGCACATTTTATATTTAATTTCCTGGGTCTTCCCTTTCAATCTCCTTATGCTCACCTTTACCAGTGTTCTGCCTCAATAAAGACACCTGCCTTTTGTCCTACTAGAAAACCCTGCTCCTCCAGAGGAACTGGGTGAAACACAGGGACACCAGCAGATGGGAAATCCCAGCATCCATGCCAAAGGAGCTGGCTGAAACTGCTACCCAAGAAAGCTTGGGTCTCCTCCCAGGGAGTTCTATGCCTTTCAGTGTTTATTTATATAAAGATTTATTTTGCCAAGGAAAGCAAAGTAGTGCTTTGCTTCATTTGCCACAGCTTCTAAGTTGAACAAATTCTCCTGGTTGTCTGTGCCTCCTTCCAGCCCACTCTGACCCCTGTGCACATACACACACACACACAGGGTGGAAGGAGGCTGCCTGGGAAACCACAACACTTAAAGCCAGATGCAAAAGCTAAATAAGATCCCAAAGCATTTGTTTCATAGGCCCATCTCCAACCAGCAAGTTCTCAGCACCCTCACAGCAGAGGGCTTTTCTGGGCTGAAATATCTTGCTCTGTCAGGCAGGGACAGAAACCTGCTGTCTGGAGAAGCTTAATCAGTTTGTCTGCACCAAACTTCTTTTTGGTTTTTTATCCTCCAAGTCCTGCAGGAACCTGAAGACACCAAGATACCTAACACAATAGCAAAGTGTCTGCAGTAACACTCCTGACCTACCTACTGATGGAGGCAAACAGGTAGTGCTGTGGTCAGGAACAGAGATATAAAATTAATGTCACATTCTACTGTAAATTTAGCAGATAGGGCAGATTATGACCAAAATAGTTTGCCTGAAGCCTCCAGGTTTGCATTCTCTTGGTTGAGTCTCCAAAGTCCCATTTTAGGTCACACTGTTGAAAACAGGCCATGTAATCCCTAAGACCCCAGACCCTAATATCGTTATTGATCTGAACTGTTGTGTGAGGGGTGGGGAACTCAGGTTCCCCAAGGGTATAATTGCTCATGAATTTCTTTGTTCAAGGGCCCTCCCCAGTGGCACCCAGCTCACACTGTTTCTACTGCAGTACCCCTCAAATAAACTACTTTAATCAACTTAAAGCCTGAGACTCTGCTCTGGGATTCCTTTAACAAACATAGCATATTTATCCAGCCTAGGCAAACTGGGAGCATTACAGATACTTTAAAATTGATAGGTGAAGGCAGAGTTAATTCAAAGTGGACTCTGGCATGAATTTCAAGAGCAAAAGTTGTTCCTTAATAACTCCCTGTGCAGACATTTTCATTTCAGAACAAGAGAGCCTGAGCCATGGATTAACAAATGTACAGCAAGGTACTTAAGACTGCCCATGCATGGAGTTATTTGGAGACAACTACTCCTGAATAACACCATGGGTAGACAAATGCTAAGCTAGGCAGACAGCAGTAAGCTCCTTTCTTTTCATAGCAATTTTCCCTGTATTAACCAGGAGGCATATCCCAGCCAGGCAGAGCCTGTGCCAGTAACAGCCTCTCATGATCATCACATGAGCGCCTGACCCTCCCCAGGAGCTGGAGGGGAATGAACAGGGCTCGTCGGGAAAAGGATGGAGTGGAGATATCAGGATGAGAAAAGAGCAGAGGCACTGGACTCAAACTGAAAAGCAGGAGGTACCATCTTAAAATCTGAAAACATTTTTTTGCTATAAGAGTGACCAAGCACTGTACAGGTTGTCTAGAGAGGTTGTGGGTTCTCCATCCTTAGAGATATTAAAAACTGCCTAGACACAGCCCTAGGCAGCTGACTCTGAACAACCCTGCTTGAGGGGTTCTGGAGAAGGTGATCTCCAGAGCTGCATTCCAACCTCAGCCAGCCTGTGAGGCTGAGATGCTGGCAGGAGGACAAGCCAGGAGCAGTCTGGAGCAGGGAAGGGAAACCACTGTTGGAGGTTCTCACCCCAGCTGCTCCCACGAATCCAGGGGACCAGTACACCTTCCATGTGCCTCAGGCTCCAGACACAATACGAAAGCCCTCAATCATATCTTAAGTAAGTGTATCAGGAAGGCAGTCAGGAACTGAACTGCTTGAACTACAGGTACAAAACCTTTGTCTTCTACCTTCTTTAGGGTGATTCAAACCATAAAAATTCACAACTCTGATTATGTGTTAAGGCAGAACAAGTTAAAATGGGGAGCCTGTTAAAAATAACAAAAGAAAACTCACTGACTCTGAGCACTTCCCTGAGGCTCTGCCCACAGCTGGCACAGCACCTCCACTGCACATAGCAAGCTCACCCAGAGCTATCCAAGAAATGTGAGACTTGTACACTAGGAGATTAAATGCTTCCTCCCAAGGTAGCACAGGCAGGTTGTCTGTATCAAGGTAGCAAGATGTTTGCAGGACCCCACTCCTTCACACTTGCTGACAGAAAATAAGCAAAGTTTTTTGTTTCTAATGGAGGTAACCCCTGATTTGGGATAGGAAAAGGGCTGTCATGTCCCAGGATGTTTTAGCTAGCAGCATTCTCAGAGTACCACACACCCCTGGACTGGCACATCATTTACAGCTTTTACTACATGTCTGTAATTCTACAGGGTGCCCTCCTCAGCTGACACAGGAGGAGCTCCCAAATCCCTTCTTCACCCACCTTTCTAACAATTCACCTCACTGGAAATAGGTCCAAAAGACAAAGAAACAGTCTTTACTAGGCTAAAATTCTATTATAATTTTTCTAATGATTACATAAAATGCTTTACCCAGGAACACAGCCACAAACTCACCTGTTTTTCAGATACACATGCACTGCCATTCATCTACATTATCATTTTAGAAATAGTGGAGGGAAAAGAAGTTAAAAGGGTGCCAGAGAGCAGAAAGTATGCTGAGCCTGCAGCAGCAGTGGGGGCTGCAGTGAGGAAATCATTCCTCAGATTCTTGTCAGTAAGAGCTGAGACAGAAGTTTACCACACACCAGAATCATTGCAGCAGCCCGAGCCCCCAGCTTTCCCCTTCTCCTCCTTCCACAGGGTTTGCACCTGTTTATGCAAGAATTACCCTTCAGAGGGCAGACTCACCACAAAGCTGGGGTTACCTAGCCTGTTGACATCTTTGTCTGAAGAGGGTGTCATGCCTTCCACTTGCCTTCACTGACTGCCTTGAAAAAGAACCAGTCCGAAGAGGAAAGCCTCCCAAATTGCCACTCCTTTCAGTCAAAACAGCCCCAAAGAAACGGGGTGAGAAGATGCACAAGCTGGATTTCAAGAGCCAAACAACGCTCAGTCCTAGCTATTCATGTGAGCTGTACTGCAGAAGTATTTCCTTTTCTTTGGCTTATATAAGTGACTCCTTTTCTCCAGCTGATTAGAGGACTGGCATTCAAATCAATCTGGAAAGCAGCCCAGAATTCCCTGGAATGAGAGAACCAGTAACTCTTGACAGAAGAACTTCATCCAAGGTAGGGAGGCTGGAGGATATCAGAGAGGCATCCCACACACGGAAACTGTTGCAAATTGTTGCTTCATTACTGTTTCAACAGCAACTTGCATTTTTTGTGTGGGTTGGGCCTGTTTGAAGATCTTTGTCATCATCTTTGGGATATTCAATTACTAGATAGTTTCACTTATTTCAAATGTCAACTACTTTATATTTTGGCTGATGTACAAACATTGCCATCTTGTAGGATACTCCTCTTACAGCCTGAAAAGAATGAAGCTTTTACTGTGAATTTATTTATGGCAGCAACCAAGGACCAAGTGTTGACATATATTTGTTGTTTAGCTTAAATAAATTTGCAATAGAATGAGTCATAGTTGTAATATTGTGTGATTTAGAATACTGTTTGCTTAGCTTTAGTTGCTTAGCATGAGCAGCTGGATTTCCTGAAGCCTTGAGGCTCAAGCTGTGGACTTTCATAGAGATATGCTTTTGACTGAAATACAGTTAATTTTCCTAGTAACTGGTACAGTGCTGTGCTTTGTCTTTAGGATGAGAAGAATATTGATAATACACTGATTATTTAGTTGCAATATTTATCCTGAGTCTAACACTTTTTTAGTTCCCCATGTTCTGCCAGTGAACAGGTGCACAACAAGTGCAAAACAGAAGATAAGAATGCCACAACCATCAACTCAATAAAATAAGGCAATGGCTTGCATGCATGAAGACAGAGAAAGAGTCCAATATGATATTAGAAGATCCAGATTGAAAATCACCATTGGACTAAAAAAGTGCATTAAGAGCACATGAAGGGCAGGTGTGTAATCTTAAGCATTTAATTGCCTAAGGATTTCTTTGTTCATGGTCCCTCTCCGAAGGCATCCAGCTCAAGCTGACGTGCTGCTGTACCACTTTATTAAATTCTTTATTTTTATACATTCTGATGCCTGAGACTCTTTTGTAGGAAACCTGTGGTTGAACCCAAGTGAGGAGGAAGTGCACCCTAGAGCGTGTGTGTGAGAGTGAGGAAAGGAACACCCACTGGCTGATGGAGCTGCTTACTGTGAAGGGATTTAGGTCTCTGCTGGTGTAGTCTTGGGCGGGGGGGGGGGGGGGTGTGGGTGTGGGTGTGACTCCTGGAACACTAAAGCAGTGGCTTCTCCTTTCACACAAGTCATCAGAACATGCCACCAAAGAGGTATAGAAAACATAAGATTGAAAAAAGATTACTTCAGGTCGTCTTATTCCCCATACAGCTACAAATCCTAGCTCACAACCATCAGATGGCCCAAAGCATAGTTACCCTTTTCTTAAAGTAGCTAATGGTATTAATGCTCCATCAAACCATTCCACCCCACCCCCACTTAGATTAAATTCTGTTTAATGGCTTCCTAAGGCAGTGAGCTTCCCAGACCAATTGCAAAGAACTCCTTTGGAGAGGGCCATGTTATCACTTACACTTAGTGACCAGCCATTGGCAATATCTCCTGGTTTCCTTGAAGGATGCAGTGGAACTGAAATAAACTCCAGTCTCTATTCCTTCTGTAGAGCTTTGGTATTCTCAGATCTTCTCTTGAGACCAGGACTGTATTACAGGATAGGACAACATCACCCTAAACACCATTAGTGAAGTTACATCCTGCTGGACAGATAAATTCTAAGACATCAAAATCATTGAATCATAGGATGGTTTGCATTAGAAAAGACCTGGAAGATCATAGAATCATAGATTCAGAATGGGCTGCGTTGGAAGACACCTTAAAGATCATCTAGTTGTAGAGGAGAATGGTACAATATTCCTCTGGGGCTAGTCTATATTCTCAGTAAATTTTTATTTTTATAAAAAAAAGTCTCCTACCTGCTAATTTCAGCCCAGCATCTGTTCAATGACTCCTCAGTCCTGCCACAGTCTTGTTTTCAGATGAGACCCTGGCATTCAGTAACCAAGGCTTCTTAAACAATTTAAACTTGTTTAACATCCTAAAGGCATGGGTGCATAACAACACCTGTGTCACCTAGACTAGCATGTGAAACTGCACACACAAAAGAGTATTAAGTGAAGAGGATGAGAAGAACAAAATAATAATAACAACAACAATCCTTTTCCTCAAAAAAAGCTGGGCAGAAAACCAGTTCCCCCCCCCCCGCCCCGGGAAATCCTGCAGTGCAAAAAATGCACTTTTTAGAGTACCAAGAGATTGCAGATTTTAATAAAAAACACAAGAAGGAAGTCCTACATAGCCAAAAGCCTGAACATTAAGCCTGTTAGGAATGAATAGTTCAACAATACCAGCCTCTGGCCAACAGAAGGTTAATAATCTGGAATTTAGATGAAGGTTATGAAACAGCACAATGTATATGTCAAAGTAGAAATTTATGGGGTCCATGTGAATATCCTGCCTTTGGAAATAAGCAAGAAAAGTAGGAAATCTCTGTGTACATGCAAATATTTGTATACATAATGTATACATACACATGTGCATATTTAAGTGTATATAACAGGATTATAAATTACTAAATTGTGAGGGTTTTTTCATAACAAGGAATTATTCAATTAGCAAAAATGCATGTTTGAACAGCAATGTTGTGAACTACTGAGTATTGATGACAGTCAATTATACAAATGACTTTTAAGTATAAATCAGCAGGTACATACCTTTTCAAGTTATTCACAATGTTTTAGGAAAGGAAACAAAAAAAAATCCCGATTGCCTTTAGCCTTGTGTGTCTGGCATATTTCTTACTGTCAGTCAAGTGACCTGGCCAGCTGTTCATGACAGTAAAGGTTGGCTGAGTTTTTGCCCCTGAGGGGGGCATAACTGACTTTATGACTCTGCAATGCAAGCACTGATACAGGAGCTCCCTTTGCCTTCAGTGAGTACCTCCAAAACTTCCAGTGCACCTTAAAATTGGAGTCCCTAGTGGGATAGATTCACAGAGTATTCTGAATTAGAAGGGACCTATAAGCATCATCGAGTCCAGCTCTTAAGTAAATGGCCCATACTGGGATTTAACCCACAGCCTTGATGTTATTAGCACCACATTCTTTCCCAAATTATGAACCAAGCAAGAGTGACTGGCAGATGAAGATGTCTAAAGGTCTAAAGCTGAATGAGAGGCATCCCTCCATGGAGGGCTGTGCATATCTAACCTGGGGAGGTGCAGATTTGCTGAGGTGTGCCAAGCCCCTTGCTGAGAGAGCAGGTTCATCCACAGTGCTCTCACAAATCTGTGAATTCAGCACCTGAATCCCAGCTACTGGGGTTGAACAAAGGTGTGTTTAAAGGGAACTCAGGGCTATGAAATAAAAGCGGTGCAGTATAGATGAGGCATGCATGGACACTTTGTGCAAAAAAACCCAACAAAACACCAAATACTACAATCACCTTTCTGAAGAACAGTTTGCTCTTCGACAGCTCTAGCCCTGGTTGGTTTGCATGAAGGATGGACTAACAAGAGAACTAAGCACGTGTCTTGCAATTACTAACTTAGTTACAAAACACCTCTATATCCTGTCTGCAAAACCTTCTGCAAGCACAGAGGATTACCCATGGTCACTGACTTGAAATTAGTACCTGTGTGTTCATTGAATCATAGAGTAGTTTGAGTTGGAAGGGACCTTAAGTGTCACCTAGTTCCAAGCCCCTTGCCAAGGACAGGGACACCTTTCACTAGATCAGGCTGCTTCAAACCCCATGCAACCTGGCCTTGAACACTTCCTGGGACAGAGCATTCACAATTTCTCTGGGCATCCACAACTTCTCTGTAGTTCAGAATTCAGTAGTGGGAGTGTGGGAGAGGGGCACTTTTGCAGAGGGAAGACTTAAAAGGTTCAAAGGGGCACAAGAGAAGGTAGGAAGAAATGTCTCTTATTCAGGAAAGCTTTACCCCTCAGTGCATCCCCACCAGCCAGAGGGAGATCTGAGTGCAAACACAAGAGACACTTGAGCTAGCTTTGAAAACCATCAGCTGAGCATTGCCTTGCAGGCTGTTGCGATGGCAAAGCAGCCCTTGAAGGAGATCACCCACAGGGAATATACCACAAAGGTGGACAACCCCAGCCAAGACTGTGGAGCTAGGAGAGCTGCAGCCTCGTGGTCATGACAGCTTCCCCACTAGCTCCTCCTTCCTCTTAGCCTTCCTCACAAGCAAAGGACTGACCTGGGGCATGGGCATGCTCCTCTCCTGAGCCCAGGGTCACTCCCTGCAGGAACAGCCTGGTGCCCTGGTCTGGTTCCCAGCTCGATGCAGATGTCTGCCTCTGGAAAGCAAGAACTGGGAACAGCATTGAAATCCCACTCCAGCAGGATATTGATTTTGCAATAATAAACCCCTTTATCTCCCTCAGCCACAGGCTAGCTCTTAAGAGCATTAGCAAAGGGTTAATCCATGTCATCTACACAGCATTTTGAGCACAAGCGTGGTTATTGTGTCACGGGGGTTCTGCTGAGCCTGCTCGTTCCCTGGCATGCATGCCAAGGCGTACGGCTGCCAACCCCGGGCTGAAGGCCGAGCTTTTGGCTCGGTCCACAGCTATTGCGCATCGGGGCGCATCCAGCAGCAGGGAGGCTCTTCCCACTGTCCGCCAGCCATCGGCGGCACAGGAACCAGCTCGTAAGCCCCAGCAGGAGAAGGTACACAGATTCCAGGCTCAGGCTCAAGAGAGGGAGCACTTCAGGGTCGGTCCTGTCCAGGCGGATGTATTCCCAGAGCCCAAGGGGCTGCCAGGAGACAATAGGGCTTACACCCAGGGCATGCCCCAAGACAGGCTCCTCTGCTGTCAGCATTACACTGTCACACAGTCCAGCCTGCTAAACTAGCACTATTCACTGAGACAGGGAGGAACAAACCTCTTTGGTCTGCTCTCCAGGGGGAGCCAAGGAAAGGTCACTGCTTAAGAAGGATTAACCAGAAAAGTGAAGAAATTAAAGTGAAGAAATTAAAGTAGTTTCTGAGCAAGATCATTATGAGTCATGGGAGGTTGAAACAGATTTTCCTAAGAAATCAAGTAAATCCCTTGGAGAGAAGCCCAGAAGTATCAGCCCAGCCAAAACAAAAAAAAAGGACTGAGAGACGGATGGACAAACAGAGCAGGATTAAGGCGTTCCCACATCCAAAATTCCATGGAGGTGACAAGAAAACTCTGCAAGTGCAAGGAGGGCCAGAGTACTGCTGAACTACTCCAAGCTGGAGCAAAAGCAGATCCCAGTGCTGGGGAGGAAGGCAAACAAGGTCCAGCCACTGCCTGGCCCCACAACTCCCTTCCACTCTGCAGACATCCTCATCTACATCCCTGTGTTGGGATGGGATGAGACAAGAGCTCGATCCTGTCTGACATTTTTATTTCTCCTTTATGCACTACAGTAAATCACACTAAGATGGTAAGACCACTGCTGGGGTTTAGAAATAGAAGCTGCTCACACATCCAAGGCAACATTTCCCCCTCTCTGAACCCACTGGGGCAGCCATAGGCAGCCCAGCACACTGGCTACAGTTAAAGACCACAGATATAAAAAGAGAAATGAACAAAAACTGACCCACCTCCATGCAAAGCTGTATTTGTGCCAATGCTATTAGTGAATAACAGCCTCTAACCCTTATACCTGCAGGAAGTCCCAGGACAGGCAAGAATGCAATGCAGGAGGGGCAAAGGAGACCCACAGAGCCAGGGGAGCTCCAGGGGGTGCAAGGAGGGGAGAAGAGAGCCACAGCAGGGGATGTTCCAAAAGTCACCTCCAAGTCCTGCTGGTCACACAGCTGCTGTACTGGCTGCTGGGGAGAGCCTTGGCACAAAAGCATTGCCTGCTCCAAAATATCTGGCTCTCAAGTACTCAGGCAACATGGAGCATCTTTTCTCTTCATGGGTGTACACAAGTGACCAGGCAGGTGGGGTAGGTAAGAGCAACATACATTCCAGGAGGCAAGAGTTGATTGCTACTACAGCCCCTCCACCTATAAAACATCAGAGCCTGAAGTGACAGGCAGAGACATGCCAAACAGAGAAAAGAAAAAGGAAAAACAGATTTCTCTGCAGCTCCCATAGTGGCAAAGCCAGCGGAATTGCTGCTATGAAACCCTTTTGATTCCCATGGCTCATATCTTACTCCACTGCTGCTGACAGAAAATCAGCCCTAGGTTCTGGCAGGAAAGAAGAGATGAGCACAGGAGGGTCTGCAGCATAAGAGTCTCAGCAGTGAGCTCGAGCATGGATTTCGGCAGGTGGAGGAGGAGAAGGAGGAGGGTTCCTGATGTGCAGCTCCAGCACCTGGAGAGATGTTAACAGCCAGTCTCTGCAGGCAGGGGCCGTAAAGGATGGATCCTAAGGGTTTGCTCTTTTCTCATTCCCTTTCCCACACTTGTTTTTCTTCTCCACGGGGCTCTGGAGGCGAGTGGCCAGAGCGGGGCTGGCAGCGCTAGGAGCAGGGACACAGAGCTTGTGCCGACACAGAGGAAAGGCAAGTCCCAGGGGAAGAGCGGCTGCTAGCTTTGCTGCTCAGGGCTTAATGCACTAAGAGCCCAGCTGATTCCTGCTCAGACGCAAAGGGAAACCGCAGGCACTCGGGGTGGCCAGGCACCCAGTGGTGCTGTGTTTCCCCAAACCATGACGGGACAGAGGTTTGGGAAATGCATCGTCCTTTGCCTGCTGCCCTGGAGCTGCCTGAGCTTTGCCTGGAGTGATGCTGCTGGGCCCGGGACCACCTCACCTGGTGCAGGACACGTCAGAAAGGGGGTGCCCAGAGACGCTGCCAACGGGACCGATGTGCAGAGCAACATCTCAGGTACTTAAAAGCGCGATCTCCCGCCTGTCCCTCTGCGGGCTGCCTGGGGCCGCTCGGTGCAGGTACACAAGGGGAAGGGCCCAGGGACGCGGTGATGAAGGCATGATGGTGCTTCTCTCGTCGCATACAGCGGCACTCCCAGGCCATGCGTAGGGGCCACAAGGCTTTGTGTGGTGGCCACAGCAGCTTCTGTGATATGGGAGAGATGTGTCGCACTAGAAGCAGTCAGGAGGCACAGGGAGGAAACTTGACAGTTAATGTTTTCCTTTGAGAGTAAAGTCCTCTTCCATGTTAACATCTAAGCATATCATGATGGACCAGCTGTCTGCTCAGGGTATGGGTGCACTGAACACATCCCTATCCCTAGAGGCTGAGCTGCGACCCTTGGGAGGAAATGGAGATTTTTTTTTTTTAAAGCACAAATAATCTCCAGCTGCTAAGGGTGATTATTTTTCTTTAATCCACTTTACAGGGCAAAGCACGCACCATTACCCAATGAGTGAGATACGGCCTCAGGGCTGCTGTGGGGTGACTACCCACCTGGGGCTGGCAGCAGCTCAGAGAGCCCATGTCATACTCCAAATCATGGTGACTATTGGCAAAGGTCATTACAAGAAGTGCTGGACAATGTAATCACACGAGATCCAGCCCAGGCACTCAGCAGCCTCCCTGGCACCGCTGAATTAACTCATACAGACATCTGCACTACATGTTAACAGCACTGCTGAAATTAGATAAAGTGTCATCTTACTCAGCCTGATGTTTCTTGTAAGCCCCACTGAACTAGAAGCCTACACAGACTCAGTAAAAGCAGAGGGAAAGCAGACCTTTCTCTCATATTAGCTTTACTATTCTACTTGGAATTCCCCACAAAAGTTACCCCTAAGCTTGATAAAGCACATTTCTGCCTGCAGGTTTTAAGCTTGGTTAAATTTTAGTTGATCAGAGTATTTCCTTTAATTTAGGATATTGATACCCTTCATACCTGCTACCGCACTTTCTTGGCCTCGTGGTAGAATATCCAGGTGGGGGGATTGGCAAGCACATGGTCAGACTACCATTCTTTTTGGAGCCTACCTAATTTTTGGCTCTCCCTAGGTATTAGTGCAATGCAAAATAGAGGGTCTAAGCAGGATAATTAAGTGGCTCTGAAGAGCTGTGAGTTACAAACTAGTGAAAAAATTAAAGGGTGGGAAGAAAAAAAGCCTCTCTCTCTAGCAGAGAGCAATTATTTCTTTGTTTTGAGTTCCAACCAACAACATTCTCTCAGAATATTGTATTATTAAAAAACATTCTCTTCCTTTCCCTCCTAAAAATTGCTCTCTATGTACTCTCCCCAGCCTGCACCTTTCCAGCCTCATTTCTGCTGTTCCACAGCTGCTCACACTGGAGAGTCTGCAACTGAAAAACTTATTTACCAGATAAAGCTGCTTGACTTTCTAATGCATTTCATTTGGACTATGCAAAAAAACGCACACTTGTAAAAAAAAAAAAAAAACAAAAAAAACCCAAGAAAGTCCAAGAGGCTTGCAGGTCCCGCAGGAGTGACACAGGGGCCTGGCAGCCCTTTCAACAGCATCACTAGGCGGGAGTGTTTGTCATCACCTACACTTAACATGTTCCCCTTCTCCACAGTGCCATGCACAGCTCTCCCCCCGCCACGCTACGGATACTACTACGTGGACAGAGGCTCAGGCATCTCCTTGGGCTCGGTGCTCGTGTACTGGTGCCAGGAGGGATACCGGCTGGTGGGCAGCGAGAGGCTCGCCTGCCTCCGCCAGGACAGCACTTCATCCTGGAGCCACCCCCCTCCCCAGTGCCAGGGTAAGGAGCCCTCGGGCGGGATCCAGCGCCAGCGCCCGCTCCCAGGGGCTCAGGGGCCGCGGGGGCAGCAGGAGGTGGGGTGAGCCGGCCACCCTGAACGGGGACAAGGAAGGTCCAGCTTGACCCAGTCGGTTGTGGCCAGCACCGCTGAAGTGCCTGCCCCAGCAGCAGCACTGCAACAGCGTTTCAGGAGCTGCAGAAGGCAGGGGGGTGCCAGGGGGTGAATTCACCTGAGATCAGCTCAGCAGATAACCAGACCTTCCCTTATTCCCAGTAGCTGCTGCTCAGGTCATCAGGCCGGGTCAAAAACTGGTACCGGCTGACTCCCAGTGCCAGGCACAGGGAGTCCAGGGCACTGCCAAAAGCTTTCCCAACAGGAGGAAAACAACCTCACAGTAACCCGGTACATGCTGAGCATGTGCCAGTTGCAAGTGGCCGTCCGTAATACTTTTAATTTTTTTTTCTTTTTAAAATTTTAATTTTTTCCCTTTTTAGCTGTTTTCTTTCGCCCTTTTACATGTTTTCTTTTTTACATTTTTCAAGGTTTTTTCCTTTTTAACTTTTCTCCCTTATAAACTTTTTTCCCTTTTTAACTTTATTACATTTTAATTGTTTTCTACTTTTCCTGTTTAATCTTTTTCCTTTCTATTTTTAGGGCTTAATTTCTACTACCCTTAAGCTTTATGCAAGACAAATCAAGAGCTTTATATCTTCTGCCCCGTGTGATTATTTTACATTAATCATCTGAAAAAAATATGATGTGTTAATATGGGATTTTTTCCATCAACTTTCTGGTGTATTGAGCCGGCGTGGCATCACCCACGTTCACCATTATTTAGAATATTAATAAATATTCTCTGGAACGTCACTTTGGGGTTTCCCTGCAAGGGGGACGGCGGCCGGGAGTAAGGGTGGGTCCCTTTCCCCGGCCCCGCTCACCGCCCCTTACCCGCAGCCGCCCCGCAGCCCGCGGGCACCGGGTCCCGCATCGCGGTGGCCGCCGCGCTGCTGAGCGGAGCCGTCATCCTGGCACTGTCCGTCTCCTTCGCCGTGTGCTGCTGGCGGGACAGGGCGAGGAAGAGCCGCGGGGGGTGAGTACGGAGGTGGTGTGGGAGCGGTGGCGGGGGTTCGGCAGGAGTGAGGAGCAGCTGCGGCAGCTGAAGGAGTGTCGCTGCTGCCATCTGCTGAGACACGCGGGTTGTGCCCGCTCGGGACGCTTGAGACCCACTTGTGCCCTTTCACAACCCTCCTGCTCACACATCTGGAACTATCAAGCATAAAAAAAGTTAAACCACTGCTCCAAAGCCAAGGTATGCTTGACTGTGGAAGGGGTTTCTATCAGTGGGGATGCTGCTGCTGATGATTGCAGAGGGGGCTCCACTTACATGCCTGAGGAATGGGAAGCCATACAGAGGGACCTGGACAAGCTCAAGAAGTGAGACCATGGAAACCTCATGAGGTTTAACAAGACCAAGTGCAAGGTGCCTGCACCTGGGCTGGGGCTACCCCAGGTATCAGCACAGGCTGGGGGATGAACAGATCAAGAGCAGCCCCGCTGAGAAGGACTTGGGGGTGCTGGTGGATGAGGGGCTGGACATGACCCAGCAGTGGCACTCACAGCACAGAAAGCCAGTTGTATCCTGGGCGGCATCCAAAGCACGGTGAGCGAGGGGATTCTACCCCTCTGCTCTGGTGAGACCCCACCTGTAGTGCTGCATCCAGCTCTGGGATCCCTAAAGCATGAAAGACATAGACCTGTTTGAGTAAGGCCCAGAGGAGGCTACAAAGATGATCAGAGGGCTGGAGCACTTCTATAAGAAAGGCTGTGAGAGTTGGCATTCAGGCAGCAGCAAAGCCTCTAGAAGATCTTACAACAGCCTTGCAGTACTTGACGGGACCCTACAACAAAGAGGGGTACAAGATTTAACAGGGCCTGTTATGATAGGACAAGGGACAATTATTTTAAAGTGAAAGAGGATTGGCTAAGGTTGAATATAAAGAAAGTGGGTTTTATAATGAGGGTGGTGAGACACTGGAATGAGTTGCCCAGAGAGGCTATAGATGCCCCATCCCTGAAAATATTCAAGGTCAGATTGGATGGAGCTCTGAGCAACCTGATCTAGTTGAAGGTGTCTCTGCCCATTGCAGTGGGGTCACTTTAAAGGTCACTTCCAACCTAAATTGTTCTATGATTCCATTAGCTTGGTGATCTACAAAAAAGCTCCCCGTTATCAGAGGAAGAAGGGAACAGACAGTACGTGGAGGATGGTTAATGGGAATATCACTTTTCTGAGGCTAAGTTCAGTGCAACTGTCTGCACACAGCCCAGGGCTGGGAGGGGAAAGGAGGAGCACTCTTCTCGGGAAATAGCTGGGAGAAAAGTCACGGTGGGAAGCAGGACTGGACAAGCAGAGGTAGCAGGACCACAGTCACAGAGAATCATTTCTGCAGCAGCACCGCCCGGCATACACTACAGTCCAGCAAGGCCTCTTTTGTATCCTGGGCAACGGATTACAGTAACAAGGGCCGTGCAGCCTAGGAATACACTTTAACCAAGAGCCTAACTCATTATCAGAAGTGCACAAGGACAAGAAGAAAAAAAAAAAAAAATCCCTGCAAGCAAGAGAGAGCATCTCAGTCTTTCAATAGGCAACAACCTTACCTCTCCCCATAGGCCTGCTCTTCCCTAGGTGGTACAACCCTTTTCTGCAGGGCTGAAACAGCATCAGTCCTTTCCTCTGGGAACAGAGGAATGGGGTAAAAATCATTGGGTGACAGCGTTGCCTTAGGATACAAACATGCCAGATCTTTCCAGGGGTGCGAGCAAATAAAAGCCAGACCACAGAGCACAAAGAAAGCACCTGCACGGGCATCTCTCTCTCACCACCTGGCAGGCAGCAGCAGCAGAGAAGGCAAGTCAGAGGACGGAAGCGTGACCCCTCCATCCCCGAGAGGGGCAGGAATGCTTTTGGCAGACTCAAACACTACCACCGGCGTGATTACCACCTCTCGGCCGTCTCCAGCTCTGTGTTCCCAGGGGCATTCGCAGGCTGTAACAACCTGGCTTTCCAAAGGTACGGTTCAGCACCACACCCTGCCGCTGCCCTCCCAAGCTCCTCACACAGGGACGAGAGCTGCTCCCAGACTGCACGGAGGCAGGAGCAGCCAGCTGTAAAAGAGCTCGCGTCCCTTGAGCAGTCAGTGCCCTGCTTCACCCCCTGACAGGCTCCCCACCTAGCCCCCAACAGCAGTGAAACCCTTGCACCCGCTCTTTTTCAACGGGGAGGGAAGCCGGAGGCCCGGGGCTCCCCTTTGCCCTGCCTCAGCATCACCTGGGTAGGCTGCAGCCTCCTTACCATGCCCTGTCCCGCTTGCCTTTCCCAGCAGCCCAGCCCAGCAGCCGAAGGTGCCCTTGGAAAGATGGCGCTCCGAGGCCCAGGCGCTGCTCCTGCCGGTGCTGCCGGCCGGCCCCGCCCCGGGCAGCGGCCTGCCCGGCCACCTGCCCCGCACCGCCCTGCTGCCGGCACACCTCCGCAGCGACCTGCTGGCCCTCCGCTGCACAGGCCTGGAGCAACACAACGTCTTCTGCAAGTTTGGAAAGCCGGTTTGAGAATTTAAACTGCCATTCCACTTCCTTTTTTTTTCCTTTTAACGTTATTAACTCCTTGATCTCAGGAAGTAATTTCAGAAGAGCAAATTACTGCACCTGGGTTTTGAAACGGAGAAAACCTGTCACTTCATGCTGAAAGACAATTTTTTTATATAATCCTTTTATTTTCCTCTCCTGTCCAGCAGTGCACATTTCAAACAGGAGTTTCTGGGTTATAACTTCTTAATTGATCACTGATCAAAGTCAAGTCTGAGCAGCCCCAGCTTAACCTAAAGTCTATGTGTAGACTTCTAGGTTTTGAACATGACTCTGATTTTCTGTTTAGGGCTCTTTTAAAGACTGAACGTGAAAACAGATACCAGAAACAAAGAATGAGATTAGATATCTGGAAGCATTTACAATTAATTGCAGTTGAATATAGATAGAGACATAAAGGTTTTTTTTGTTGGCATTCAGAAGTCATCATATCCTCCCACTTTTATACGGACTATCTTTGACTTGGAAGATGTACTGACAAGAGTGCAAAGCTAGCCAGTCAAGGGAAAAACATGAATTTATCTTTAATACAAAAAACTTAGCACATCTGAAAATAAAGAAACAAAACAATATCCCCCTCCAAAAGAAGGAAAAAAAAAAAAGAAAAAAAGAAAAAAGAAAAAAAAACCAAAAAAAAAAAAAAACAACCCAAAAAAAACCAAAACAAAACAAATCTCTTGGGGATTTTTCATCCCTTCTCTCCAACATTCAAAATTCAAATCATATGTATCAGGACCCATAGCAGGACTCAAAGAGCTAACCTAAGCACCATCAATTGCATTCAGAAAGCAATGACACCATATTTCTGTCCAACATTTCCTGGGTGGAAGTCCACGGGCATGTTCCAGGAGCATATGCAGAGCCTGGCCAGGCAGCTTCAGGACACCTCAGCCCCTGTTTGCACCGCAGACAGACCTAAGTGTCTGCAGCGTGCCTGAGGCACTCTGGGCACACGGGGCTTGTTGAGTAATGTGGCATCAGGTCTGCACAGAGATGCTGCTGGTATCCTGGGAGGTGCTGTGGTATTAGAGGAGGGGCTGGCAGCCCCCAGAACTGTTGCATGCATGGGGCTGGGAATAAGAATGAGCACTCCAGCATGCCCTGTTGGCTCAAGCATCCAACATGTGATACTCAAGCAATCCTGCTACAAAGGCTGGGAGTTTTGGTCTGCTGACTTCATTTCTGTCATTTGCATCACATTTCATGGAAAGAAACCTTAAAAAGATGCAAGGTAGCACTACCTTATGACAAGAGAAGGTTTGATAGTAGATATTGATACCGCTGCCACTTTTCCCTGGAATGAGGGCTAGGAACACTGTTTTTTTCTATTTCTAATAATAAAGGAGTCTCTTCAAATTTCATCTCCTATGTCTTTTTTTTTTTTTTTTTTTTTTTTTTCTTTCACATGACCAAGCTATGGGAAGTCTGGAAGCAGGTGGTAAAACTTTTAAAGATTCCTGGAAAATTATGATGTTGACAGTGGCCATTTACCAGCAACTGCACAAGAAGGAAGAAAAATCTTTCATTCTCTTAAAGGCAACTGATGCCTTAGAAAGGACAGGAAAAACAAGACCTGCTCTGAGCTTCCCTTCAGCTCACATCCTAACCTTACCTTCTCCTCTCTCATTTTCCAGCCAAGTCTAATGCACTGGGAGGGGAACAATCCTGTTTCAAAGTAAACTGTTCAAAAGAAAAATTGAATAGTATGAGAATGAGACTTTTCCTATCTCTTTCTTTCTCTCCCTTGTTATGTTTTAATGAATCCAAAAAACCTCACTACAATCTTCTCTCTCTCCAAAGAGATTTTTGTTAAAAAAATAGATTTGGGACTCAGTTTGTTCTTCCTTGGATCTGAGTGAGGCTTTAAAACCAAAAGTGTGATTTTTTTGCTACATAATATTAGAGATTGACACCTGCTTTCACTATAAACTGAAATTATGCACATTGCAGATATAAAAATCTTTTGCCAAACATGTCCAGAAAGTTGCTGATTTGTCAGCAACTTCCCTTCACATGAAGTGTCATGACAAAAAGTTGGCATTTTCAATAAAAAAACTGACATAGTAGTTTTTCATACAGAGAAAATTGTCAACTTGAAACAAGCATTTTATACAATTGATATTTAAAAAATTATTTACTTGACAAAATTGAGAAGTTTCCTTGGAGTAACATTTTCCAGACTTTTTTTTTTTTAAATGCATATATGCAAAGCTCAGCTTCCTAACAAAACTCTGATCCCAAATCATTGTCTTAGCCACATTTCTCCAGCAAGGAAGAGCACACAGCCAGGTCTTCCTCAAAAGTCATCTCAAGATAAGATGAGAACCAAGAGAAGAAATATTGGTTAAGGAAGGGCAGGAACATCAGCAGTGCTACAAGTTTCCCTAGCTACCCTTTGCTCTTTGCCTCAGTTCCTTGGACCAGTGCAGCAAAGAGCTGAGTGAAAATGTGAACAGCCACACTCAGGTTCAACTCAGGAAGGCACCATCAGTGAGGCAACAAGAAGCACAGTTTGCATTTATTTACCAAATGAGGAGGGAGGAGGAAGGCAACTATATAGAAGCTTTAAGTAATTTGTAAACTGGAAGAAGCAAACCTCAGACTAAAAACTCGTGCATTCTTGCAGAGGTTCCTATTGGAGCCAGCATCCACTGAACCACATAGATCACTTTTTTTTTTTTTTTAATTTAAATTATAGACATTCAATATCCTGCAGAGAGCTGGACCTTGGAACTGAAGGAAACCATCTGAAGAGGGATGGAGATAGCTGCAAGGCCAGCTCATTGCCCATTCTGTCCCAGGCAAACCTCACAAGTAGCAGCTTTCTGCTGAGGGTCTGAACAAAGCACTCCCAGTTGGTTTTTTTTTTAAACAGCATTTTAAGCTTCAGACTCCACACTGTAAACCTCAGCCTGCATTCTTATCTCGAAAGAAACAAGTTTTGGTCACAACTTTAAATTCTCCAGTGAAGGTTGGTGTACCAGCCTCCTGTGATTGTTCAGCACCGGCAGAAGAGGTCTCAGACTCTCTGAAGAGCTGACCAAGATTAATGCTGGGACCTGTAACATCTAAATGCTAAAGGCATGAAATTCTAAAAACACATTCATTGTGAGCTTGAAAAGAATGGCCACCTTCTGGTAGTACAAGCTTTCTAGAGTAACATTTTAAGTGCTGGTAGGAAGAGGAAAGATCTGAGCAAGTTTCTTTTTCTCTCCATGCACTTCTAACACACACATTATTTGTCAATTTTTTAAGTCTCAGGACCAGGAAAAAGAAATAGCAATCTAGCAAGATTTCACAGGAGACAGCAACAGTAACTATGTGATGCCTGTATCCCACTGTATCCCATCTGCCTTCCACGAGGCGGAACCTCCTGACCATAAGATATCAGGCAGATCACTCTCCCATAGATTTTATATTAAAAAAAACTTTTCTTACTGTTTTCCTCTGCAGTGATACCGCCTCTGTTCAAATGACTTCCACACTTAAGTCACTGCATCAGACCACCCTAGACCAGTACTTTTCATCAGCAAAGCCAGTAACAAATGTGCAGCTGCCAGGTCACCCAACTCACCTCAGACCTTCACAATGCAGCAATTCAGAGTGCTGCAAGTCACTCCAGCTCCCTGAACTTGTATGGCAAGAACTTCGTATGGCCATTTCTGTCTGAAGAGCCTTCAGTTTGCCACAGAAACATAACAGCAGTATGTCTTGGGCAAAGGCAAAGCCCAGGAAGTAGGGAAGATGAACATCTCACTCATTAACAGTACTCTTGTGTGTAGATCACAGCATTCTGAAGCTATGCCTTTTCTTACACTACAACCCAAAGCTATGATGATACTTCACCTTTTTACTCTTTAGAAGCTTTGTTTATAGTCTCAACTATTAAGAGAAGAAAACTCAAGAGCTCCTTCCTATTGCTGCCTGGAATCAAAAGACAAAAACTTTCCAAACAATATTAAGCATGGTAAGATGAAAAGCAATTCTTTAATGAAAGCTTCTGGGTGCACAGATATGGCTATATACGCACCCAATCATTTATATCTTCATTTTTTTAAGTGCAATTACTCAGTATATCTAGCAGGTACATCCAATAGGAGATCAGTTGCCCCAGTAACCTACCCTTAGGCAACCCTCTTAGAGTTGGTCCAGGGGCTTCCCTATTTCTTGTTATGTCTCAAGTTCGGATGGAAAACAAGACATCTTTGTCAGAAATTCTCTTTTTAAGAATATGACTAAACAGAATTTCAAGAATGTGTTAGAAAGGTTTAGCTTATTATTCTAAAACATGAGGGCAGGAAAAGTACTAGAAACCATACAACTATATCTTAAAAATCTACAAAGCTACAAATATATGAAAAAGCTAAGAATCTTTAGGCACAGCTATCAGTTGAACATCCCAAAGAAGGAAAAAGATGCTGAGATTTGGGCAAAGAGGAAGGAGCACAAGCTCTTGCAGTTCCTGCATCTACATTCAGCTCAAACAGATGACCATACACCAGTGAAGTGGAAAGCACATCCACAGCTGGCCATGCAGCCACACACATTTGGAGATGTAAAGCAACAACCACTCAAAGTGCAGATTCATGCCAAACACCACTTTACAGTGCATGCTCTGGCCATACTGAAAACTTCAGCTGGACTGGAGGAGAGGTCATCCTCCTCAAGAAGATACAAGCAGCTACACGCCCTTCAAACTGGGCTGGTGCAACCCCAGTCCCCCAACCCTTCAAGCACTCTGCCTGCCGCCGCTCAGTTTCTTGACATACCTCAGTTCTGTGAATTTTTATCCCAGCACAACAGCTTTCCCCAGAGGGAATTAGTCCCAGGCAATGCAACATCTGCCATGCACTGGATTTCTGTGTGCTAGAGACCAACACCAGTGCCAAGCTCTTTTGCAACTAAGGCAACTTCCACACATTCTGAGGAGAGGGATGAACAGTAAGCAACCAGGTACCACAAGCTTTTCAAGTGTATTTTTCTAAACTCCCTTGCAAGCATAAGGATGGAAACTGATGCATGACCATTTCCCTCCTACCAGAAGAAAAAAAAGCCAGAAATCTCCACAGCAGCACGAAAACTCCACCATACTATAAAAAACTCCAAACTAAAACAGAATAAACAAAAACACAAAGCCAAAACCACCCCACATTTTCCCTAAAATCCAACATCTTCAATGTATATGATTACATGAGCATCTCAAGGGAAAAAAACTTACTGGACAAAAGAGTCTGTGATGGAGGAAAAGAAAAACAAAAGTTGAGTTCAGGAAATCCCCAAACGGAGACAAGGAAGGTCCAGCTTGACCCAGTCGGTTGTGGCCAGCACCGCTGAAGTGCCTGCCCCAGCAGCAGCACTGCAACAGCGTTTCAGGAGCTGCAGAAGGCAGGGGGGTGCCAGGGGGTGAATTCACCTGAGATCAGCTCAGCAGATAACCACACCTTCCCTCATTCCCAGTAGCTGCTGCTCAGGTCATCAGGCCGGGTCAAAAACTGGTACCGGCTGACTCCCGGTGCCAGGCACAGGGAGTGCAGGGCACTGCCAAAAGCTTTCCCAACAGGAGGAAAACAACCTCACAGTAACCCAGTACATGCTGAGCACGTGCCAGTTGCAAGTAGCCCTCCTTAATACTTTTTAACTTTTTTCCCTTTTAGCTATTTTCTTTCTCCTTTAAATTTTATTTTTCTATTTTAAGTGTGATTAAAACAGGTCTGTCAAGACACCGCATTTACAACGCCACATACCTGTTGACACTTGATTTCCAACTAGGCAATGATAGTTTTTAAAGGAAAACGAATTCATGCAATGGTTCTTCACCTCAGCCAGAAGGTGATATTTTAGTCCTTGATGTATCTAGAAAAAAACATAATTCTCTTGTTCAATATTAAAAAGATGGGGGGGTGGGGGGAAAAGAGCCATAGGGCAGGAACCCTTACTGTCAATCCAGCACTGCTCACCCTCAAATTACTACACCTGAATTGTAAATTAGTTAAAAATGCCACACAGCTTCTTCAACACATCCATGGCCAACAATCCCCTTCCTTCCCTCAACACGCACTCATACACATTTTGGAGGTGAAGTCTGGCCTATCCTTTTACCTTTACCTTCTCCAGATAATTATCTACCAAGATGTGTTGTCAGTCCTGGATCACCAGCCTTTCAGTCAAGCACTGTTCTTTACTTAACACATGAAAGAGCTGCAAGTATCCGTACAATATAAGAAACAACAGACCATGAACTAAGATGATCACACTGATGTTCTCTTTTCAATAAATGTTCCTGTACAGAATTTGTTGTCATAGGAAAACTCCATCAATTAATAAAAACAAAAAAACCAAAAAAACCCCTCCCAAAAAAAAAAAGAACAAAAAAAAAAACCAAACAAAAACCAAAACCACACCAAAAGCAAACCCCCAACAACACAGAAACCCACCTTCTATAAACCCAAAACTTCAGGAGAAAAAACAGGTGAGCTCCACACAGTTAAACAGAATGCAACACCAGGTTGGTTCCCAACTGAGGGGATGCAGAATCCACATCAGGCAGTACACAAAAATAGGCTGTGACAAAAGCTGCACCCAACATATATCAGTCTGATCACTGATACACCTTACTGTTGTAATGCCAATGTTACCCACCAAGAAGTCTTTCTTGGGAAAGGAGCATCATAAGACGAAGTAGTCATTGTAGTTGCAAAGCTTTTCCTGAAGGCTAAGGGTTTGTTGTTAGGCCAACCACACAAGCTGCTGCATGGCAGCAGGAAGCTAAGCGTCTCCCAAGCAGCTAAAGCCTAGCTTCCAGTGGCAGCAGACCATGGGCACAGGGTTGCCACAGCACCTCCTAAACTGCAACAAAGGGAAAAATAAAAAACTGAAGAAGACAGCAGCTTCAGGAATTCTGTGGCACATAGAAAGCAGCTGGAGCTGCTCTGGGAGCCTTGCTAATTTTCAGGGTCAGGAAGGGCACCCTTCTATAACAAAATGTTAAAGGTGGAAAAACACCTAGCAACTGTGGAAGGAGATACAAAAAAATCCAAACCAGAGATCACTTATATCTTCACCAGCACCTCCAGCAGCCAGTTCCTGCTGGGCTGCACCCCAGTTCAGGGGCACCAGTAGGCACCACCATAGATGAGGCCATTCCAGCCTGCAGCACGTCTCTTTCCACCACCAGCAGTTACAGGAGATGGCTGGGCGACAGAAACATAGTTTGCTTTTTGGAGAGCACTGGCATCAAAGGGTGTGCACATTCCCCCAACTAACCAGGGCACACGACTCATCTGCAGCAATGCTGCCAGTTCAGAAAGAGCACATACAGGTCCGTAATACAGAGTAATAAATACAGCACTAAAATGGCAATGCAAGTGAGAGAAAAACAAAAGCATGTAGTCACCAAGTGCTGCTTTGCGTAACAGGATATTTAGAAATACTTTGTGCAGATTCAAGACTTTGCTCCTCTGTCCAATGGCTGATTCAGGATTTGTGCCCACTTCCTGAAAGGCCAGTTCCTCACCCCACCCCATCCCCATTCAGGGTTCACAGTTCATCAGTGGAAATTCCCTTCTTTGCCCCTGCCAGCAGCCAACATTTTCAGAAGGCTGCCAGCCTGAACTATACAGCTCCCAACCAGGTGGGAAATCCTGCACAGGCATCTTTAGAATTTCAGGCTCTTTGCCACCCTCGTAAGTTAAATCAATCAGCAGCCCAACCACAAGGTTACAGGTTTTAAGTATGTCTGCTTTCAAGTATAAAAGCTTACTGCAGGCCTTATGTCCATTAAGAGCTCTTCATCCCCTGTTGTGCAGTGACAGTATTTTACACCTTTATGCAATATTACACCTTTATGTGCTGACAAACACAGGGAGTCATAACAAAATCTCTGCCATATCTTTAGGCATATTATTGCATGCTATCTACCCCGAGTGCCATGGCATTTAATTCAGAAAATATAAACAAGATTTTCATGCTTCAGATTTAAAAGGATACCACCAATAACAGATAGAGACTGACTGCCTTGAGCTATTGCCGTGAGTAAAGACAACAGAATCCCTTTAAAATATTTAAAGTGTTATGCTTTTTCCACCCTTCAATATAGAAGTTACCATACAAAGCAGTACTTCCAATGATAAAGTAGTTCTGGTTTAGATGAATAAGAAGAAAACCGTAAATATGCATTGGCATACACTTTTTACCAGATGCAGTAATGAAAAATCCAAGGTTAAACAAACAAAAAAGCAAACATGAAGTCATCATCAAGTTTTCTGTTTTATTTAAGATTTTAGTTTTAATTCTGAAGAAAGAGGTACATTTCCTTGGTTTTAGTTTTAGCGTCAGGTTATAACCATGTTTATTTATCTGTTTCTTTTTTCCTGTCTTTTCAATACTGCACAAACGTCCAGAAACTACAGGGTTAAGTAAAAGCTGCAGGCAGAGGAGGTCAGAGGTTGCTCCTGATGGTGATCATGTGGCCCCAATGCAGTGCTATCCCAGAGTGCCCTAATCAGGTGAATCTTAAAAAAGAAAAAAAAAAAAAAAAAAAGAGAGACTGACAGAGGAGACAGAAAGACTGAAGTAAATATCACTCGTGTTTCAGCTGCTTATATTACGTATACGCTAGGTATTAAATCTGTGAATACTTTTAAAACATTAAAGTTTACTTGAAATCTAAAGCCAAAATTAAAGAAAAATCTTATTCTCCCCTCTTTAAACCACTCTAGCAACATGCCAGTTACTCATACCTATAAGTGTTTTGTCTTTCAACACACTTCATGTCAAACTCTGACTGATGCAATAAAATCCCCTGCTCAAAAAAAAAAAAAACAAAAAAAAACAACAAAAAAAAAAAACCACCTAAAAAAACAACCAACCCCAACATAGCAATTACCCTGTGTAGTGCCACACTGAATGCAAAATAAATGCTGGGCCACTGCTTGCCCACATGTTCAGTAACTTCATTTAAATTAAATACCTTTTTCATGTTCTTGCATTTGATTCTGCATTGCACTTTTCCCCCTACTGCAGATTGACACTTTTCCACTAGGCAGAAATACTCATGTGCAAAAGACGTAAGACAGTAATATTCTCCTTAAGCATTGAGACTGCATTTTGATTTCTCTCTCTTTTTTTTTTTTTCTTAGAATTGTTAGAAAGTACTTCAAACAGTGTACTTCAAACACTGTTTCTGCAGAAACTTAACAAAAAGAATGGTCATGACCCTGTGATGGCATTGCATTTGGGGGGGAAGTTTGGTCAGGAACTGGATTCTTCAGAAAGAAAGATATGACAGGGAACAGTAGGTGGGCGTAGGGAGGAGTCAGGGTGGGACACTTCCTGCATTTCTAACGTTTTGGGTCTTATTTTTCTTTTTTTCTTTTTCTTCCTTTCCTAATGACGATCCAGCGCTGAGCTCTGTAGTAGATCTGTGGGGGTTTTACTGGGGGGTCTGAAGGCTGTCTGAAAGCCTGGAGGTGGGGAATGGAAGCTGGTGGGGTTTGAAGGAGGAGAGTAGGGATTCCAACTGGCTCTGTGCAGAGGGATCTGTGTGCCGAAGGGGTTACTGTGATGCGTCTGTGATGGCGCTGCACTGGGGCCGTCCACCTCTGTGAGGGCCTGAAGAGATTTTAGCCAATGTGGAGGATTGTCATCTTGAAGAGTGTCTAAACTGTTTCCTGTGGAGGCTGGGATACCTAAGAAAAGAAGAAAAAAACAGGGATACAGGCAAGTCAGAGGAGAAGCAATAAATTGACCATGAAGGAGGTCAATTTAACCTAGCAAAAAGCAACAATGAAAAAACAAGATTAGTTTGTACAGAAAATGCATTTTACATTATTATGTATAGTTACCCTGCCCACAAAAACATTTAACATTGAGATAGGAGAAAGTTCACCCTCAGAGCACTTCTTCATAAAACACACATTTTTCTATCAAACATTCTGCTCAAGAACTGCATCCTTGTCAACATGACCTTACCACACCAAGCTGCCAGTACACTACATGCTTCACCTTTTATTCTGCCTACTTGAATCATGCTTCAGCCTCTCTAACAGGGAAACACAACCAGACAGCCTTATAAAAGAGAGCTTTATAAACAAGTGGAGTACGTCCCTTTTAAAATAACCAAGTCCAGTGATTGCCTTCAGTGCCTCAGGACCAGCGACGCACATACCGGACATGCCATCGAGCAGAAGGGACACCTTATAGATTGACCCTAAAGGAAAGCGCTGATCCACCTGACTGCCTGCAAAGGTCCTGGGCATGCATTGCAAAGGCCTAAGTGACGCTCTGTTATACCTAGAGGTTCCACAAAAATTCCTGGACCCTTGAGGTTTTGTGGATGGAAGCTGGAAGAGACCACCGCATACTGACTTTTTTTTTTTTTTTTTCCAGATGTAAATCAGTTTGTGCCAAATACCCATTTGATGGTTTGCCAGTGGAGCTGAAGGAGTGAGAAACGGTTACCTGTGATGATTGCGGGGTCCATCCAGCTGCCAGGGCTGTCCCAATTCAGGCTGTCGGTGGTGGCAGTGTTGGACGTTGGTACACTGTGGTTGGCGTTGGAGGGGGAAGAAGCATTGGGCAGTCCACCAAAGTTGATGTTAATGTTCGGTAGAAGTGCCCTTAGCCCGTCCTGCCATTCCTTCATATTTAAACTCTCTACAGAACTGCTGTTGTCTGGGAGATTTACCAACAAAAAAAATGAAAGATAAAAAAATAAAAAGCTGAAGTTAGAAACAGATGTCCTTCTTTGGTGGGGTATGGGATTTTGCTTTTACTTTTTAAGCTAAGCATTTAATACTTTCCCTGTCCAAAACCTAGGGTCAATGTTTCCATGATTGATGAATTACTCAGAGGGGTTGGCAGGTTTTAAACAAAGTGTAAGGGAATGGGAGAAAGATATAACTCCTCCCCCAGTATGTATTTCCCCATTTTGATTCAGAGACTCGAATAATCAAGGACACAGTGGCTCTCCCTCTACTAATAATGGGGGGAAATCTACCAGGTGCTTGATAACAATACCTCTGCTGCAATTTGGCTGCTTTATTGATGGGCAGCAGGCTCAAAAGGGTGACGTGTATCAAAATGAAGAAAGGCTAGGTAGGGCTTTGCAATAGAAATGGAATGTGAGAAACCAGGGAGGCTGAGGAAAATCACAGATGTTTTTTGTTTTGTTATAGCTTGCTCATTCACAGCCCTAGAGATGTTCTTCTGAAGGAAATGGTAATGAAGTTGGAAGGAGTGAAATTTCCTCTTGCAGTTGAAGAACAGTAGTGAAAATTCTTTAAAGACCTTTCAGAATAATTTCCGACACAGTAATATCCTCAAAATTTTGGTAAGAAGCAAACCAGCTGGACACGAAAGCAGTCAAGTCTCAACTACTTGCCTGAACAATTCAAGACATATTGGTAAAGGAGAACAGGATAATGTGGCTATTAGCACTACAGCAAATGATCCCTCAACGCAGAAGTTACACCATGCTATCTAGAACAGACTATCCGGTTCTATGATCCATCTCTCACTTTAAGTATCTCAAAGCAGGACAAACCAGACACGAGCACTCTAGTACTTATCATCCAATACAGCAAGTCATACTTTATTAGCTTGTGGTCAGTTACATTTGGAAAGGAAGTGTTAGGCAGTATGTTGGCACATGCTTGTCTTTTTGACAAATATCTACAATACAACCTTTTTTTCAAACACCTCTTTGGTGTTTGAAAAACACCAAAGTACACCACTCTGCCTGTACTGATTGAAGAAAGGACCTTGATCTCAATCAGACTTGTTATAAAGAAATACTTTCATAATACAGCTACTATATCAACAAGAGAAGAGATTTAAGTCTTCCTGGAAAATTAGACTGTATCACTAACTTGCAACCTTATGTTGGAGAGTAAAGAAAGCAGTCTCAATTGCTATCAAAACCTGCCCTGGCAGTTTTTGTAAAGCTGAATGTTCAGAAAAAAAAGTGGTGTCCTGAGAAATTACTTTTTTGCAACTAGAGGGGGGAAGAAACCCCCAAAACCAAACAAGAAAACTACTTGAAATCCTGTACTTTCCCAGCTCCTCCTTTTCCCTTCGCAATACTAATGCACAAAATAAATGCTTCTAAAGAATTCAGTGCAATAAGTTTTTCATCAAAACCTACAATCCCGAGATTAAAAATAATAAATCAAAATTTTAGAAAGTATTAGTAGAAAATGTCCCCAAGAGATATTGTTCACAACCCTCTAGAACATCCATAAGCCCATTTGAGACAAGTTCTAAATTAACTTTTTGGAACAAAAATAGCCAGCTCACGATCACAGAAATAACAGCAACAAATTCTGCATTGTACACCATTTGTTTCCACTTTTTCCTCACTGCTGCTTCAAAAAAGCCTGTGCAAAGAAACACAGCTCTGTTTAATTATTTACTTCTACTGAAACGCAAAAAGCACACAAAAGCGCTTGCTGGGTCTGTACATGAGCAAACATACTCATCTCAACACCTGTGAGCTGGGGATCTGCAAGGGTCTCAGTCAACAACTTTACTAACCCCCAACAGGCCCTCAAAGCTCTTGTGTAAGAAAATTAACATGTAGTAAACTACCTGCAACATGTCATCAAGGAAGACTAAGACAAAGCCTGCAGGATGTTATAAGGAACAGGATAGGAAAACGAATGTCATAGGGCATTAGGCCCCCTTGGGCTAAGAAAATATGTATGTTTTTGTCATGTTGTTCTCCATTTAAAAAAGACATAATACAGCACACATGAGGGTCAAGAAAGCTAGCAAGTGTTTAGATACAAGACTCTCATGAAATGGAAAAGGCTGGCATTTTCTGGTGAGGAGACACTGCTGTCTGAGGCAGGCATAGTGCACCACTGCTGGGTACCCCCTCTAACACAAAACAACAGGAAATAATAAACTGAGGGAGACTGTTCTTTACCTCAACTGTCTGAACAAAATCTACTTGGATTCACAGAAGTCAAGAGATGAAAGGCCTAACAGGATTCAGTATCTACCAAAACGGTGTTGTTTGCTAGCTATAAGAAAGTCACTTTGATAAAATCTTGTGCTCCTAGGTATAAAAGTCATAAAAGAGAGTATTATAAAAAAATTTATTGTCTTTCCCAAACAGGTCTGTCTGTGAGGCTGCAAGGCAAGCTAGGACAAAAACATTGGCCCCTGACACAAAAAAAATCCAAGCACCTCTTTGCTGGATTCCAGCAAGTTTTAAACAGCCTAAGTGAAAATGCAAATCCACCCCAGAGACGGAAGTTAGTTCTACCAACTGAAGGAAAATAACTTCAGAAATCATTACTCATCCTTCAGCTGGTTTGTTCTTCCTATTAAATATGTCTATGCTTCATGATGAAGCTAGGACCATAGTCAAAAATGAGAAAAAGCTAGCTCTCAGTTAATACAGATCTATAACAAAGGGCATTTGCATATTATCTTTCCCTACTTCTAAAGTTAACTGGTTGGAAGGAGTAATTTTCTGACTATTAGCAGATTTCTCAGTTGGACATTACAACCTAGGGGTGTGAGAACCAATACAACAGTTTCCCTCTCTCAAGGAATAAAAATGCTGTCTCCTTCCATAGGCTAATCTTAAAAGTCTTAAAGCAGCATGCCCACTGATAGTGTGAAAACACGGAAGAAAACAAAGTAAAACCCAGATGACTGCAAAGAAAGTATTTTATATGCCAAGATAAATATGAGATTCCTCCTGTCATGTCCTTAGCTTTGTCTCCCAAAATAGAGAATAACCTGGTTAAGCATCACTGAAAGCACCACTATTCACATGAAAAACATTCTCAAACCCACAGCCTGCACTCTGGTCTTCTCTCGATGTACATTTCATAATCCTGTCTGCTCCAGTGGAAACTTGTGTTTACAGGGGTGAACAGATCCCACATTTCTAGCACTAAAATTTTCCTATGTCTGAAGTGGTATGCCAATGTGAAATAAAAGCACTTTTATGTAAAATTTTCAAAGTCAACCGCTGTCTTAGAATGAGAAAAGGAAAGAAAAAAAAAAGCTTCATCATAAATGCAACTTCTCCATCCAATCTAAATAAAAAAAAATATTTGAAGTTAACTTAAGAAAAATAATACATCTGAGGAGCCTGAACATTAATTTGTATAAAACTAATCACTTAATGAATTTCTAAATAAAATCATTGTCCCATTATCACATCCTACCAGACAGTCAAGTAGTTTTACCTTATTCTCTACCTGCAATGCCTTAACACTTTCTTCAAATCAGGCAAAGCAGTGTGTATTTGGGGGAGAGGCCATGAAGAGGATTAACAGCCAAGCCAGAATACTGTTCTGTTGCACATAATCAGTACTTTTGAAGATGTTTGCACAAGTGTCTGCTGCACTGATACGGGCTGTTCTGTGACTTCCAAAATTCTGACAATGACACTGCAATGAAGACACAAAGGTGTTTCAAATTTGGCTGTGCCACTTTGATGACATTGATGCACTCAATCTTTTATATTGATGGGATAGCACAACTTCCAGTTTTCTTGGTGTGAGACAAGCATAGTAAAATGAATATTCCACAGTGACTAGACCATTTCAAATCATTGCCCCGATTCTGATACAAGCCTATGGTAAAATCCAAAGCAAAATTCACCCAGTACATGCTTAAGTAAATACAATCAATAGGAAAGATCACAAGACTGCTACATTATGGGAAAAGCAAGAGCATTTCTTTGCTCTAGCTAACTTATATTCCAAGCCATTATAAAAGCCTATTTTCATGCTAATTGAGTAAAAACATTAAATACCTTCACACCAAGTCCTAAATATTCTAGTCCCACTGAAAAGCATACAGTCCTGCAGGTCTTGGTTGCAATTATTTATTTTTAAAGAACCTATTAGTATCTCATATGTGTGACCAAGACACATAGTGTGTCAACTACAGAAAAGCATCAAATAAGCAAAATAAAATCAGAGGAAAATCATCATATGAGAGAAAAATAAACTTCTACCCTATGTCACATACCTGACTGCAAACAGAGGCAACAAAAGAAGCAAAGAGACTATCAAGGTGCATTCAGTAATAGAATACCTATTTCAACAACCTGCCTGTAAAAAGGCCCTTGTGAAATCTTCAAAGACACTGTAAAATTAATTTTGAAGCCAAAGAAAAATGAGAAAAATAAAGAACAGGAAGGACTACCAGGAGTTCACCAAGAGTCTTTCAATTCAATTAGAAACAAACAGGGCCACCAGAGCAGCATACCCTTTCAAGTGACATCTCTGGTCCCAGTCTCTGCCTTGCGTACCATGTTCACAGATAGCACACATTGTAAGTGCTTTCCCTGAAACAGCCTATTTCCCTATTCCGAGAAGTGACTGGGGCTTCTCTATTTTGATCTCAAAATAACTTCCCACTGTATTTCTGTTTTGAAAGCAGTTGTCCAGTACTTCCCTTTGAAGGGGAGAGAGAAAGGACAATTTATCACATCCAAAAAAGAAATTATCACCATCACATTACATAAACGCAAAAGCTTTTCATCCAAAGGTTGAATACTTAAACAGCAACAAAACAGTTATGATAAGGAATATACCTGTTTCACTTTAGTATGAGTAATAAGCTTGTTTGCTCATGAAAATTTTTAATCGTGAATAAAATCCCATTTAAATTTCTATGACCTGAAAGATTTCTCTCTCTGCTTCACTGACTCTCTGTATCTATGATTCCTAGAAATCCTACAGTGCTTAAACCAAACAATGAAGTTTCATCCATTCACAGAGACCTAAGAATGTTACTGGCAGATTAGAGAAGATGGAAACTGTCCAGATTTAAAAAGCAGTGCTACCCATCCGGAATACAAGTAGTCACTTCATCATATTAGAGAGACATCAAGTGACAGGAGCACTAGAAGGTAAAGCTGTTTGCAGTGAACCTTTAAAAGCCTCACAAACATTGTCTACACACGGAAAACAAACTGACAATTCACAAAACCCAGATTTGTAAGTGTCATTTCACAGTGTGAATTTCAAATGAAAGTCCTACAGTCGTGAGCTCTTAAGAGCTGGGGAAACAAAAGATGCACACGTACATACAATTTCTGTACATACACACACCTACAAAACTGGCTTTGGTAGACAAGAGACACCAGTTTGCCTTCAGCTTTAAAATACTGCAAATAAAACACATTTTACCCCTATTCCATATTGATTTCCATGGTTATAGTAATTCCACTCAATTTAAAAGACAGCCATGTATACAGAAGCACACTATTCTTCAATGTCAAATAAATGCAATTGCAACTTAACTTGCCAGTTAGCCAAACTATCGAGTATACTAATTCTGAAGTATACACTTAAAGGGGGAAAGTAAGGTTTTCTAAATGATTTTTCATTATGATCTGACAGTACAACTTTTAAGTGTTCTGTGACTAAGTAAGTGTTATGAGTCAGAAAATGTCGTTTATTTTCAGAGGAAATCCCTTCTACAACATTAGTACAGGGACAGTAAGAATACTCATATTTGCTTGCATGGAGAGTATCAGAATATTATTAGGCTTGAGAAAAGCTGTGTTACATCAAATGTAAGTGTAACACTTACACAGCTCAAGAGACCAAACCATAATTATAGCAGCCAGCAACCCAATTTTAACCCATAAGCAAATTTTAAATTGAGATTCCAGGTTGCTTTGAAAAACATGCTTGACTTCCTACAAAATGTTTCCAGAGCATCCCACATTTTTTATTACTGACTCCATAAGAAAATAGGTTTTGGTGCTGATAATCTTTAACATTACCACAAATCTAAACTAAGTGCACAAAGACTTAAGATATTGAAACAAATGAAATAGATACTTGAATCCTACACACAGAACAGTTTGATTTAAGAGCTCAGAAAGTATGCAATTCCATTCATCTGAGAAATAAAGTTCATTTTAACCTAAACTGCTTCCTCTCACATCATGCATCACAGTTCAATGTCACCAGGTTACCCTGTTTGTCAATAGAACAAACTTTGACTTCAAAAGAAAAGCCCGTGTGTACAAACATACTTGTGGGTACACAGATGCATAAATAAAACCAAAATACTTGAAATTTGCCCTTTGGGCAATGCAATAACTAGAAATTGCAAAGAAAAAACTCGAGATCTTCGAAGTTATAGTAACAATTATAAGAGCATAACACGTTACTAAGATTCTGGATTCCAGGAATATCCAACCAATCAACAACCCTCTAACTTCAGACTGCGAGACCAGCATTAGCACAATGAAAGCATACTCTGGCAAATGATAAACTCATTTTTAATCCTCCCACATCTGCCAACAATTAAGGCTGATATATATTTATCCATTATTTCAATAATTCTGTGTGAAAATTAGATAAACTGCAAGAAAGCCAAGTTTTCACCTTTCATGACATGAAATTCATTCTGATTACTAGATGCTGTCTTCTAATAGAAGTGACCTATTTTTTAAATAGATTTTTTAAAATAAGTTCTCTGAGGACAAGATGAAGTTCAAATGAGGCTGTGTAGAAGAAACCAAGGGATAGCAAGGGATGGGAATTTATTTTTTTTTTTGCCTTCAAATGTGATTTGGCAGTACTGGGAGGAGAAACACTATTTGTAAAGCTGCTCTTTCAGTTGCTGCTATTCCTTCAGGATTCATTTATGCTCCTCTCCCAATACAATTTTTAAAAAGATTGCATTTGCTCTCTGTTGTTTTTCAAGCTGGAGCACTTAAAAAAAGTTTATGCAGAATGCCTTTGAATTATTTGTACTTTTTGCTGAAATGCACCAGTCATTACTGGTATTTTGTTAAATGGACTTGGAAAGAGCCAAAATTTCAGGCCCATGCCAAGGCACAGCCTTTTGTTAGACACTGAGGTGGCAGTGCCAAGTGCACTCACTTTCCAGTCTTTAGAAAGAAAATGCCATGTTTTTAACATCACTAAGGCAGTTGCACCTTTTCCCTCATGCCAGTGACCTAATGCATATTTTGAACCGACTTCAGAAAAGCATCTAAGAGAACACAACAACCCAAGGGTAAGTATCTGCCAGCTGGAGGAAGGAGACACGTAAGACAACAGAATTGCCTCTCACACTACTGCAGGGCCATCCCAATATCTTACCAGTTACCTGTGAAAAGAAACAACCATTCTATGTTTTGGTGAACCAGTTCTAAAGAGTCTTCCATCCCTAAAACCCAGGCAAAAGCCAGCATCTAGTGTAGCTGAAGCTCCTTTGGTGACACTACTACAGACAAAAACAATCATGAAATTTGATGTGAAAAACCTTGTTTCTCCCTGTCTCCAGAAAGTTACCAAAAAAGCTGGCACGAGTAACAGTCCAGAATGCAGACTGGGTCATCTACTCAGGCCACCTATTTCAGCCAAGTGCATGTTTATTTCAAACATAGTAGATTTAATGTGATTACTCAGTCCTCTGATACACTGCAGCCAAGTCGGAGGCTTTTTTCCTCACTTTTTCCTTTGTTACATACATATTCTTCTTCCAAAATAAAATTACACATTTAAAAATAGGTATCTTGCTACCCAAAAAAAAGCAGGATGCCTGTCTTTTACTGTCATGCCCAAAAGTCTTGCAATCAAAGATTTCTAAAAATTTGTAAGAGCTTAAAACCAAGCTAGAGATTAAGACAGATACTTATGTATCAAGCCTTATCTGAAACTATCACCTATATAATCACAGGAAAAAAATTCAATAGGATTTAGAAAGCAGTTGCACTATTAGCACTGAAAAGGCACTGGAAGGAAGGGTGGGTGTGCAAGATGAGATTTTGAAACAGATGGAGAAGTAGCAGGACTTAAAGGACAGGTGCTGTGGGTGAAGTTCTCTCAGAGATCATGACAAGATTAAGCGAAGGAAGCCAGGCCTTTGCAGTAAATGTAGGAAGTGTATGGGAGTTAAGGAACAAGACACCAGAGCTAAGAAAAGGAATATCCACAGCAGATTTCAATCTTGATACTGATTTAATATTTTGGAAATTAATCTGAAATTCTACTTCCATTTTATTTAGTTTAAACCTGGGTGCATAATAAAAAACCACTAAACTCCTCCAGATAAACAGAAATGAGCAAGCCAAAAGTTTATTTTCAAAATGGATTAATTCCATATTGCGCTAAACACTTCTTCACCAGTGAAACAGAAAATTAGTTATGGTGGGAAATAAAAGGAGAATGAATTTCAAGGGGGGGATACACACAGACACAAAGCATCTCCTGAAGAGGAAGGATGGAAGACTAAGAACTCTATGGAAAAAAATGGGGTGCTGTGAGCAAAAGGACTGATGAGAACAAAATGTTCAATAGCAAAGGCTGTACTAACAGTCACCTTTGTTGATGAAACCAGGATATAAAGAATCAGTAGAAGCAATAATGTAAACAGCTGAGGGTTGTTTACAGAAGGTACTTTTCATTTTACAATTTCAAAGCAGTTTCAAATGAGGAGTGACCCTGTTATCAGGGCAACACATCTACTTCTGAGAGCAGCTGCTCTGCACTCTGGAAAAGATACAAGCCTTTGGAAACGCCATACATGGCACCACCTTGTATCAGCCAAGATGTTCACCAGATTTCCTATTTTCAATATTTACCCCTAATCAGAGAAAGACTTCAGGCAGGCATAGATCTAACCAGGGGGCACAGAAAAGATGACATTCAGCTGCCATGCTTTCTGCCCAGCTGGTGTTGGAAAGCCAAAGATCAAGGAAGACAGCCAAGTGAGCAAGCAGTCTTCTTTAAAAGATTAGGACAGAAAATTAATTGACTAATGCCTCTCTTACTGTTAAGAGTAAGGAAACCAATACTTAAAACAGGCATTAAAACTTTCATATACTGTCATGTCAAGAGGAAAAGTATAGGGAAGTGTTTGACCATGGCATCCAAATAAAGGGATGTGAGGCACCACTGTTTAAGTCACATTCTTGTTGCTAGGGTATGGGATCAAATGACTTTTTTACACAGCACTTGGAGAATTTCCACATGGCCCAAACCCTCTTCTGAAAAGGCACAGTAGCAGAACACACTCAAAACCCCATATCAAATTATTATCCTGAGACTACAGGAAAATGTCAGCTTCTATGCCACAAATTCTGTTTCCTTCCAAGACTGTTTAGAACAAGGCTTGGAATATGTGTTTGTTTGTTTTCAGGAAATAGAAACAACCCAGGGAGAGGAGACAAAAAGACAAAGACCAAATAAAAAACATGTGTCTCAAATGGAAATGTAATTATATTATGGGAAAATAGCAAGTCAGACAAGGAATCTTAGTATTAAGGGAAAACATGTTAACCCTTATCCTGATATATCATCTTCTTGGGCTGTAAGTGTTCTTTAAATAATAGGACCACAGTCGACATATAGGGATCTTCCCTTCTTTTACTAAAATTTTGTCCAAAAGGTAGCGTTAGGCAAGAAAGGACTTGATGTTCAAGGCAAGTTCAATGGCTGGGGAGCACAGAGGCCAGAAAATTTAAAGCAGCAGAATATCCAACACCATAAATTGATCCGAAATGGAAGAGCTCAGTACTTAAAATAAGTGGGAAGATGTTGGACCTTCTTAATAAAACTGTCATTGCTTTGTCCCGTCTGTTACCAGCTACTGCTTCACAAAAACCTAAATGCAGCCATGACACGATGACACGCGTGCTAATCTGTGTCTGGATAAGGAATGCAACACCACTACCACAGACACTGCTGGGGGACACCCAAAATTATTAGAGCTGTCTACCCATTTATTGTCTCATCTTTAAATATACATATACATCAATCAATAAGGATGCACATATTCAACAGGTATAAGCCACGACATCAAAACTAAAAGGTCTTGAGAGAATGAAATTTTGATTCTTCATTATATTATATGACACAGATTTATTACATTCAACCCCCATGTTTTGAAATATCAGGAACAGCTCACAGAAACCTATAGTAGCTTCTGTATCAGTCACCTGCATGGTTATAATATCTTGATGAACTTTACAATGGTTATCTTCAAAGACAATGAATAAAATATTTTTCCCCATCCTAAATAAGGTTAAATTCTTTATGCTTTGTATCTGTGTCCACTTGACTCTTTCCTCTTTTTAGATTTTTAATATATGTATGACATACATAAATTGCCTCTGTTCAACAAGCATTTGGAGAAAGCTTTGAGACATATGATTTAATTTTTAGGCTGCCCTCTACAAAGTCAGAAATTGGACTTGATGATCCTTGTGGGTCCCTTCCAACTCAGGGGTTTCAATGATTTTTTTGGGGAAGAATATATATATATTGTGTAAGGAGTAGTCTTGGAAAAGTTCAAACTACCTCATTATGGTCTACAGAGAGCTTACAATTAAGTTTTACATTCAGGGTAATTATGAAATTAATAAATGAAGTAATAGCTAGTGTTTCAAAATGTCAACTATTTCATCTTGTGTAGAACTGATAGGGAAAGTGGACTAGCCATTTTCAACTTTTTTCCTAATACTTCTAACTCTGTGAGTTTGTTACTATACTTCTATGTAACAAAATCAATGACTACCAACCACTCAGTAAATTCAAGAAATAAAACCATATATTTATATTTTCAAATTAATATGCATACATCTCATTTTGTAAGCATCAGCCTCAAAATACACTGTTAATCTGAATCCTACCTTATTCTATGATCCCATACTATTTATTTATTATTATTTTTGAACACAGCACCAGGCAATAGGACAGCAAAGATGATAGTGTAGTAGCTATCAAATTACAAAGAATTTCCTGTTATCCTATAGTAAAATAAAAATAAAGGCCCACACCCACCAACACTGCTGTCAGTAAATCAATCTTTCCATTGGCATTATCTGCAGAACAAAGTATAGCTGCTGGCCAATATTCTCAGGATAGTTTGCATACAATCTAGGGTAAGATTGCTTCGTAGCAACAATCACACTGTCCATGAAGAAGTCACTGGACTTGTCTCCTGAAGCACAGTTACACATTTATAATTTCACAGTAAACCATCTAACCAATCCCACTCCAGAGAGCAGCAATAAGCTTAAATTGTCCCTGAAAATGACAACATGAAACATCTGCTACAGTTTGAAAAATGATACAGTGGGGGAAGGAAAAAAAAGTTACTCTGGGAATCAATCAATCAAAAAGTTCATTTAAATATGGGTTGAGGACAAATGTATGCCTGATGAATATGACACATTTCAAGTGTGAGCATAATAGATCTATGAAGTGAATCATGTGTCATTGTGTCATTTCACTGGAAACAGCAGAATTAGTTAATAATTAACTACTTCCTCTGACAAATAAGCAACCAAATTCCACATAGAAATTATTTTTAAGTGAGAGCTTAATTAAAAAAAAAAAATGAGATGTAGGTAGTGCCTGTGTTGCTCCATTTAAATTTGGTACATATCACAGAGCAGACCTGCCTGAAACTGTGAGTTTATGAATACAGCACAGCTCTGATTCTCAAATAGACAAAAAGCAGTTTCAGCAAATTGCATTTAACATGTCACACATGAGCATTTCAAATTCATGTGAGTAATAATGTCTAAAGTAGAAATAGCAGCAGTTTAAAAGATACCATTTTCTTAATACAAGCTTCCGTACCACAAATACACCTAGTGAAACAAATTCAAATTTAGAAAGCCTAGAAAATACTATACTAACATATGAATTTATAGAAGTTAGATCTGCTTGTTTTGACATAAATAAAAAACTTCAAAAGGGTTGATTAAGTAGAGCAGACAGAGGCAGGTGTGCCTGTTCCCACCTTTGTTTTTTTTACCAGTAACTGGTCTAGTATTAGCTACTTTAGGAATTTATAATCCTGTAAAAATCTGTGATCAAACACCTTAAGAAACATGTAGCTTTTACAGCAGTACAGGGTCTCTGCTACAAGACAGAATGTGAAGTTTCACCTGCACTTGGTTTCTTTTCCTGTTATATCTAAACCAGCCAAGTTGGTAACATTGACTAAAACACCCTAATATGGACTAACAAAAAAGTCAAGAGAAAGGAACTTCAGGTCCACTACAACTAACTGTTCCATACTGCCAAACAGCCGTTATGATATGTACTGCCTTTCTAGCAGGTCAGCTAGAGTATGATAAAGTCTTATACACATGAGTTCTCTGTACTTGGACACCGCTTTCTTTCCCCAACCCCACCAGATAGATGTATCTGTAAATTACATGAGGAAACTAGGAAAATTCTGTAATTAAATACTTGCTACTGATAGATTAAAAACAAAGAACAGGAATTATTTTTTCTAGTAGAATATAAAAGGGATTCATTCAGAGGCCTGTAGTCTAGATGCAGATTAAAAAAAAATAAACTGGAAACTATTAAGTCAGCACACAAGAAAAGAGCCATGAGGTCACCTCCTTTCAAATTATTTGTACTTCTGAAGCAGTTAGAGCACTACAATAAATATAATACAAATCCATAACCCAGCAAACTAAACCAGAACTGAGACTTCAGCTGATTTCTGGCAGCAGGAAAAAGGAGTAATCTATCCCTGTGCAAAATAATCGTTTTTCAAGATATATCAAAGCTGACGTATATCAGCTGAGTGTTTGCACGGCAGCAACTGCTATCTAATTGTCAACCAGTTAACAATAACAATATTTTCTACAAGTGATTAAAAGCAACACAAAGGAGCTTTCCATGGTTACTACAGTAGATGTTTATTTTGGTTTTAGCACGATATTTGCCAAAAATATTTTTAGACTAATTGGTTGTAGCAGTTGCATACAAAAAAAGGACACACTTAAATATCAATTCTGTTACCTTAAAACATATAGGGGAAGCACATGGTCTGGGCTGTGCATCAACCAGTACCACACAACCTGCTCTTCAGAAGTTGAAAAAATGATCTATAAGTCTCCTACAAACACAAGAAGTTCCACTTTCAAACTCTAACTAAAATTAAAATAATGCAATACTTTTGCAAACCTGGAATCAACCTGAACAGATCTTTTTCAACACTAAAGGATTTTTCTGGTCCCCCAGGTCATAAGATAGTCTTGTTACTGACCTCTCAAAGTAGAAGTTTTTACAACTGAGTAATAGAGTTGAAAAGTGATGTCCTGTTGTTTTTCTGAAAGTTGCATGTAGTTTGGGGGAAAGGGAGCAACAGTGCAGCTATGGATGCTGTACTTCGTTACTCCATGCCAGAAATGGTCTCTTTTTTTTTTTTTTTTTTTGGTGCAACCAATATCAGTCATTTTAGGCTTAAAACTTTGCTACTGCCAGTGTAAAGAGTTTTTAACTACCTGCACTTGCAGTATGGACCATATTTATACTTGAATCAGCCTGAAGACCTTTCAACAGTACAGTAGCTACAACAAGCCCTCAAAGAGGACAAAGTACAGCCAAGTAACAGCCAAAATTAGTTCTTGTACTAGAGCACCAAAAAAGCCACTAAACTTTTTCCTAGGTCACTTTCTTATAGTAAAGCTAGTACTTCTAAAACCCATGAAAAGAAAATAATGCTGGCAACATCTCAAGGAGCAGTTTTCTCCACCTCAAGGCTACAAAGAGCTAACAGACTTTCTACCTGCAGTTCATTATTCATGTAATACAATTTTTCCCCTGTTAAAAGAAGAGAATTTGTTTGGGACAAGCTAAATTCGAAGTATGAAAGAACTTCAAACCCCAGAAGTAAATTTTTAATCAAGACAATTATTGTTACAATTAGCTCCTTAGTTGCAATGGTTGATGCAAGAGCCTATTAATCTACTCAGGGCAGCCTAAACTGGCCTGACTGCACATTTATTTTTCTCCAACATCACAACCCTCAGAATGAGGATGAATCCTCTTACATACATTGCAAGCATCCATTTAGTGAAGATTAGCATAATATTAATAATGAAGTACAGAAATGAACATGTTTTACTGTGCAGCCATTTGGTTATGCGCAAGAGGGAACGACCCAGCCAAGACATCTGGCACAAATTACCATCATTGCAACGTTTTGCACGACTTTAAGAACTCTGGTCAATACCTGCATGCCAACGTGAAAGACACAATGCACTTCCAGGGCCTATTCTTAAGTAAAGCCAGTCTGGCAAGACTGAAGAGCCAAAATACCAATCTGCTTTGGCACAAAATTAAGCGGGCACACAATACTCCACCTTCCTTATAAAGCTCAACATTTACAAGGCTAAATATCCAGTTACTTTTTTTTTTAAATACAAAGGATCTATTTAAAACAATATTCCTCCCTCTGTTCATAACCTAGTACGACAGTCAATAGATAACAGTCTACTCTTCGTTGCTGGCTATTTCCTTTTCCTGTTCTGACTCAGAGAAGCTGAGAGCATGAATTAAATAATTTTCACCGCTGTCCCTATTCACCTACCTGATATAGGGATCCCTCCCAGACCTGTGCTGTGTTGTGGTGGGAGATTCAAGTCCAAGAAATTACTATTTGAGGTGGGATTTGCTGTGTGGTTCAAGTGCATGATGCTATTGCGTGGGAAGGCCATCCAAGGATAGCGAGCTGCTTGGCCTGGAAAACTGAAGGAGTTGTAAACTGCTCGATGCTGTTGAAACTGTGGAAACCTCTGTGGCATGACTGGAAAGGTGCTACTGAGAGAGTTGGCATTTGTGGGTGCAGCAGGATGCAGGAATCCAGAACCTGGCCCTTTGGCAGTTGTAGTGTGTGGGGTAGGGTTCTGAAGAGATGTAGGTGAAAGGGAAGGTTGGTCTTGGACTGACAGTTCCTTCTCAATCAGGTCTGCTAAGGCTTTGCGGGTGATGTCAAAGGGATCAAACCCTAAGTCGTCCTCTTGCTGTTTGGAGGAACCAAACCCAAAAGCTGCTTGCCAGTCTGTGGAGGAGGATACTGGTATAGTATCTGTTGGAGAAGAAAGGAACAGGATTTAGAACAAGAATTATAAATAATTTTTCTATAAAAAAATTTCAGCCTGTGTATCTGACTGAGGTCTTTTATCCTCCATATAATACTACTTTAGATGTTCCCCAAAGACACCTTATTCATCAGCTTAGAATGTCATTTTCAGATCAAACTGTCATAGGCTTCTACTAAAGGAGAAGTGCTAGAAGTAGTAAATAACATTTTTACTGCACAGCTGCACTGTTCTTGAACTATGGAAAAACCTTGTCCAGAAAGTATTTTCAGGAATAGTCCCAAGTAGAAAGAGACCAATGACCACTTGTTTAGAACCTTCTATACTCCATACCACTTCATGGAAGTATGAACAAGCAGAGCATAAATAAGGTTGTTACTCAGTTCAATATTTTGCTTTCATGATTAATGCTGTGCAAAAAGATAAGCAGGATGTGTCCTCTCAAAAGGAAGAACCTCAGAGCAGTAAACAAAACCGAAACCAACAAACAAAACCCACAAAAAACACAGACAATGATAAAAAAGGGAACTGCATTACAAGATACTGTTAAATATTTTGAGGCAGTATTGCAAAAAAAGTTACCAGAATTTGTCTTAATTTTCAGTTACTACTTCGTTTCATGATCGTGTTAAGTTAGCTATTAAAACTCAATGAATTCTGGTCTGTCTTCTCATTATTTTTCCTCAAAATTGTGGTCAAGCAACCTGCTAAGTACAGGGTAGCATCACTCGCACCATTAACTCCCTCTGCTGGTAGGGACCTGGTCTGCCACTGTAAGAAGGTTCAGTACCCTCTCAGAGAAGAAATCCACACTTCTATTTTCACTCAAAAATCCATGATGATAAAGAGTTGCTAGACCAACCAGAACTAGTCCTTTGGTTGTTTAAACCACTTGTCCTGTGGTTATTTAAACCACAACCATACACTTTTTATTAACTATGATCCCTACTACCTGGAAATTATCTTTCACTGCTACTTAATCCTCACAAAATTGGTGTGCCGAGTGCCTTAGCAGAAAGGAATGTCCTCGGTAACAAATATTGTTTACAAACAGAATTATGATATCCAGAAGCAAGATAAACATCAAAAGATGACTAATCACTAAGTAAACTATATATTATTTACATTCAATTTTTTACTGATATTGTTTCATTTAGTTTTCTAACAATTCCCTCAGAGTTATCTGTGAACTCTTAAATACTGTTAACCATTTCCAAGACTATACAATTACTAAAACAATGTTTTGTGCATATGACAAGGTATTTCATAGAACAGTACCTGAAAAATACAGGTATCTTTCAGCTGATGAAATTTAACATAACTTGTCTGAATTTATAGAATCTTGCCTCAAAGAGAAAGATGAGACACCTTCAGATAACTTTGCAGGATACTAAGAAAATTCTGAATTTTACACAACAGCTTCTGATATTAGAATTAAAAATTATCACATCAAAATATACTGATACCATGTATTTCCCCCCCTCTCAATAAAAACATATAACACTAAATATTAAACCATACATGTCACATCCTATGCATGTTGCTAGGAAAAACTAAAAAAAGCGCTCTGATAATTTAATCATGCAGCTTGAAAGCTCTGCAAAGTTTATTTAAGAAGAAACCCTTAGGTCAATGCAATTAATCTGCAGTTAAGTGACAAATTTTAACCATTTGTAAGGTGGGAAAACACAGTATGGAACAAGTCCTAGAATTTTAGGTTCTACAGAGTTTTAAGCTCTGTACAACTCTGTACAAGTTTTAAGCAACTGCAAAAGCAAGCAACACCCAGCCATGTAACCTGTGGATGTACCTGATGTGAAGAGGCTCTGTGGTTCTGGGGCTGTGGGCCAGTCACTCGAAGTCTGTGGAGAGCTGGGGAATGGAGGAAGCCCACTAGGGATGGGGTTAGGGTGCCGGAAGTTGTCAGAGAAAAGTGACTGTGATTCTGTTACAGCCCCTTCAAAAGGAGACCGTGCACTGTGATTAGATGAACTGATGGGTATAACTGGATTGGGTTTTGTTAAACCAGGTGGTGGTGAAGGTGTGTCACTGTTTGTTATCTACAAGCAACAGAGAAAGAGAAAAATTAGGACATGAGTTTATATATTAAATATTCTTCACTAACTCAGATGAAAAGTCTCCTCAAAGCTCCTGGCTACAATTTGTTTTGTTAATATATAGCTCAGCACAAGGTCAAACAAAAAAATCAACTTAGCAATAGCATTTTTCAACTGTTTAAAATTATCACAGAATCAACTAGAGTGGAAAAAGATCGTTGGAATCATTGAGTCCAACCTATGACTAAACACCACCTTGTCAACTAGACCATGGCACTAAGTGCCACATCCATCTTTTCTTAAACACCTCCAGAGACGGAGACTCCACCACCTCCTGGGAGAGCCCATTCCAATGCCCAGTTATGATACACTTCAGGAAATACTTGCTTCTCCAACTGCAAGTTGCACTAAGTCCTCAAACCCACTTGTTACTTTCAGAGCACTTCTCTTTTTGTCTTACCTGCTGAGAGCTGTCACCATTTCCTATACTGAGGGAATCTGAAGGTTTATCGATAGGGCTGCAAAAGTGGGAGGGAAAAAGACAGTAAGAGACTCAAGTATTTAACATGAAAAATCAACATTTGCTTTTGTAGTGGAAGAAGAGACTTAAAATTAAGACAAAAATTTAAAAGTAGGAATTAAGAAGGAAAAAAGTCCACTTATTTTTTATGAGACTGCTTTTTTAATCATAAGCATTCCAATAATTTGTCATATGCTGTAATACTTCTTTTCATCACTCTCCATTCTGCTTGCTGACTGCCTTAAGGAACAAAGAAAAGTTCTGAACATGTTCATAGCAGCTCTATGCCATACAAAAACCTAGAACTCTATACTATGACAGTATTTTGTAATAGTCAGTTCCATCTACAATACTACTGTAAAGAAACTGGAAAAGATCTATTTTCCAAACATGCTAATTTTCAGTTTCCATACAAATCCTAAATAAATCTGGGAGAGATAAAACATGAAATGAACAATTTAGTCTTGGTGGCAGGTTAAGCTTCCCACCAGCCTTTAAGACTGAGGTTTGAGATGACAGAAGGGGAACATAGCATAAAAAAACTGTCAAAAATAAGCATAATGTAAGATACAGCAGAAAACCACCTCAGAAAGCCATTCACTGCAAATTATGGTGACTTGGCTGAAATGGCACATCTCAGGATTCAAGATTCTTATGGGCATCAGTGAGTTGCCCCAATAATGCTAAATACCACACTAATGAAATGGTATTATTGAAGTTTATACTAAAATCTTTGCTTTGCAACTTCAAGGTACTCTCATTTTTATTTACCCATGAGAAAAGATGCACAAGCATCAGGCTGCACAGGCCAATACACAAATTCTACAAACAAGCATCAGAAGTACGAACATGAGTTTCAGTTGCACTAAGAGGCCACAACGTGATACAAGTTAAATTACAGTCATGATGTTGAAAAATATATGTAACAAATTCTTTTATCTGGGTGCAGACTTCAGATTCTAGATACACCTTGTATTCAAACAGCCCTTGTTGCTGCAAACTTTAATTACTGCATACAGCCATATAGTAAGGTCAACTATTCATTTCTTCCACTTGTAATTTTTCCCCTCACTCCAAAATGAGTAATTGAAACCCAGCCGAATTCTCCATTCTAAAAGAAACTGTGTAAGAGTATTCATCAATACCTTTTTTTGTGAAAAAAGTGCACTGATTGAGTCAGTATCTCAAACAGATAAATTAAGCTGAGATACTTATGACTATAAAAGAAAAATCACTGAGTTACTCCAGTGAAGATTTACAAATATTCTCTACTTAGTGATCCAACAGCATGAATAAAGCTCTTCCATTTGAAACACACTGCTTTTGGTTAGTAATTTCTAAATTCCTATAGCACAGAAGTCTGCTGTAGACTCTTCATTACACAATCAATTCTGACTGAAGAGCTGATATTCCAGTCAAATTCTTTTCCTACAGAGCTAACATTCACCATACTGCAGTTTTCAAAGCTATGAGTAAGACAACTTTTACTGACAATCTAAACAATGAAAATGTCTATTATACTTGAACCTGCCTAAGGAGCCTTTATTTGCAAGATAGACTTCCAGACCTCAGGAATGAATAAGGCTCATTATCTATTGACTACAATATTTTTATTTACATTAAACACATTCTTTTCAGGAAAAAAAATAACTGCGTATCACTACTGAGATGCAATTCACAGGCTCTCTGATTGCTCCTCAGTTGGACTGCTATTTAGCCTAACAAGAAGGTACCACTTTCAACACTCTCCATTTTAATGCATTGGTTCAATATTGATTTAAAATGAAGACTGGCTATCTAACCAGCAGCACCACTGCTTGAAATATTTGGGTTTACCTTGCTTTTTTCCCATTCAACCTCTGAATGAGCCTAATGTTTATTACCTAAAGGGGTCCATAAAAAACAAATATAGCATGACTATAGACTAAGATTGTAACTTCTAGTGATGCATAAGGTGGAAGAGTTCTACCAGTTCTACTCAAAAAGGGCATCAAAAAAGAAAAAAATGTTGGCTGGCAATAGGCAGATTAATTACTTCCTCTACACAAAGAAACCTCAGTTCAACCTGCTGCCCTGTTGTCCCTCTGAGTGGTAATTGGGGAACTCTTTCCTCTGTGTTGTTTTTATGGAACACACCACTGGAAGGAAATGACAGATGTTTTAGCCCTAACATTTAACTTCCCTTTACTGAAGCTTTTCCAAGTAACAAGCCTCCTGATGTACAGCAAATAGCGTGCTACTTTTGTGGAAGCTTCTGTATAGAAAAAAAGGAAGGGCTCAGCTCTGACTGGGACTGTGCAGCTGTACAAGCTGTTGATCCCCTGGTTATTCTGTTCCCCTCAGCCATTACCTGTACTGTCACTTACTAACTTCATGTTGGGGTTCTCCTGCACAGTGTGCCAATCAGCCTTTTTAACACGGGCTACACTAAGCCCAGCTTTTTGTGACCTGATCAGGATTTGTATCCAGCTCTCCAACCAGAGAGACTGAAGAATCATTCCCTCCACACAAATCAGTGAGAGAGAAAGCAAGCTATCTGAAGTACAAAAGGCAGCACAATTACCCGAAATCTGAGTCTGCACCATCTGGAGTCATGTGTTCTGGGTCTGTGCCATTTTCTAATATAGGAGGCGTTTTCCTGTGTTCCATTGTTAAACCGTTGGCTGATTTACTTGAACTCTGTAATGATGGCCAGGCATCTTTGTTATTACTGTTGGGTCTGGAAAAAGGCAAGAGTAAAATAAAAAAAAAAAAATAGAAGAGTTCAAGTTATGAAGAAAGTGTTTTAAAAATTGTAAACACTGGGGAAATAAATCTTTGTGCCAGACAATCCATAAGAATAGATTTATCTGGATATTATTTTTCAGATTTTAAAAGGTGATGACATAAAAAAAAATAGTGGGATAGGTAGAGAGAAAACCAGAGGGAATTCTGTTTTCTTTCCTGAATATATAGCTGCTTTGCCAATCCTAAAGTCCAAACTTGCTGATTTGAGAGGAAAAAAATGTAAATAAAAATTAAAAATGCCATCAATAGTTCAAGTGTCCAGACCTATGCATACCTCATTTAGAATTACTTGCTTTAGCCCATAACTTTTAAGTTCAGTAGGTCATGAGCTAAGTCATTCTTTTTTTAATATTATGTTTTATATTCCAGGTCCTATCAAGCCTGGCCACAACAGATGAAGTTTTATGTTTTACACCTACAGAGGAGTCCACAGCTTTACTAACAGACCATGAGACCAGCCAGCCAAACACAATGTTCAAGTTACTGCTCCCTTCATTTCTAGTCTAAAGCCATAATTACTTCCCTTTTATAAAGTAATATTAAATTTCATTTTTGAATACACATTAGAACTGAAAAAGTTCGAGTAGACTCAAAGCCCAAAGTAAATAGCTACATTCTGTACAAATTTAAGCAAAATGGAATCTAGTCTATAACCAAATGGATTCAAATACAGTGTTGTCTGTCAATCCTGCAATCTTACTATAAAATATCATCTTTTGTGTTCTCAAGTTCTTCTAGGTTACCTGTAGCTTTTCATTTGCTTCTATAAGGAGCTGGTTTTAGTGTCCAAGTCCTGTCTTCATAAGAAAGCAGCTTTCATCAAAAAAAACCTTAACATATATATCCTTCCAGATGCTCCCCTACATTAGTATATTCCTATTACATGGTCCAACATTTACATCTTTAGGTCAATTTACTAATTTCACAGTCAGAATCTGGAAATTTCAGTAACTGCTTATAACAAGACAAATGCTTCCTACTTCTATTCAGATAAAATTAGTAATAGTAGCTCCCCTCAATCTCAGTATTTTAAGATTTGCTATTCTGTATCCATCTTTTCTCAACTATGTATACAATATGTACATAGATGAGTACCTTGATCTGATCTACACATCTCATCTTGGCTTTGGTCACATTTGGACTAAGTTAGAGCCAATGAGTTGATCAGATACAGAACATTAGGGAATGAACAGAAAGAGGCAGAATACCTGTCATTTAACAGTCTCATAGTACAAAAATTAACTGAAATCTAGATTATCAAAGCTGTCAATCAATTTATTTTAAATATTCAAATTTATGTTCACTACAGTGCAAAGCCATCTCTATACTAAAACTTTAAAATGCCAGTTAAAAGTCAGCCTTGCATCCAAGGAAAAAGGGAAAGAGAAACAAATTGGTGTGTGTTTTGAGGTGGGAGGTTGTATGCGTGTGGGGGTTTTTTTTGTTTGTTTTAGTTAACTTCAGGCTGCATGTCTCTGAAGGGCTGTTCTCTAAAAGGTCAGCATGTGCTTAACAATTAGCTCTTCTTGTAGCATAAGAAAATATTCATTTCATTTCTTCAGAAAAATGTCATCAAGAAAATTTAAAAAAAGTTTGATCTATTTGAAATGTGGAATATATCTCAAATTTTAAGAGAACACAGTCACTATGACTATCAAGTAACATAGCAGGAGACAAGTACACAGAGTGGCCCTAGGGGATTTTAACAGTTGTCTTCAGCAGGAAGAAAAGGTCTGCAAGTAGGACCTTTCAAATTAAATCAATTGTAGAACAACACTTATGAGAGTTTAACAAACTCTTTTCTACTACTGGATATTTATAATTAAGTATCCAGTACTTAGAACTCATCTTCTGTTCCATTCTGTTATGAAGCAGAAATTCTGCACCCCAGAAACACAAAGAACCACTTTGGAGTTGTCAGAGGCTGTGACAAACTGCTAGAAATATGAATATCGTATCAACGAATCCTACGAGAACCCAATTGGGTAGAAACTGTGAAAGAACAATGTGCATTCATCAGTGCAAAAGCTACGACGAAACATGTCCAAATCCCAGCTGCAGGAAATTCACTTTGCAATCCTAAAGGTGGAACCTAGGCATTAGCAAAGAACAGAGTATGATTATGCTGTTCAACTGACAAGAGAAATTACTGCCAGAAATTACCACTTGCTGCCTTCAGAGTAACATGCCATTTTTTCCCTAAGTGCTAAATGTTAGCACCACAGACTGGCCAAGCTCCAACTCCTAATTGCTTCCTAAAGGCATAAAAGTTAGCTGCAGTTTCAGACAGGGCATTCTTCCCACAGTGGTATAATTTATTTTGCTGGGATCTAATCAGGTTTCAAATCAAAATTAGTTCAGATTTCAAACATAAAATAATCAATGTGAAAGTTCAAGAAGTGGTGTATTGCTTGCTGCACTTTACCTCTGAAGTCAATATTGAACCAGTGCCTGAGAAATAAGAAGCAGCTCTGTCCTTAAGAAAAAAGATCCCTCTGGAAGCCCTGACCACTTGCAGTCAAAGTGCAAATGAAACTGCCTCCAGAAATTAAAGAAAATAGTCCCAGTATACCAGCTGGAATACCAGCTCTCAGAATTGTATTCTGCTCATTCAAGACCCATTGATAGTATTTTAGATACAGTACCCACTGTCCTGCTTAGATGGCTGTGCAGTGATGCTGCCACTGGCAAACTATTGTCTGAAAAATTCAGTAGTGCATGAACTGGCACACAACACAAACCCTGAATACAAGGCCAAGTTTCATACCAAGTGCAATCTAACTTTCACATTCCGCTCTGCCCATATCCTTTATCAAACTCCTACAAAAAGGAGTGGAAAAAATTGTCAACAGTTTTTATTTCTTTATCTTACATATGACATTTGAGTGAACAATTTCCTCAGACTTTCATTTATCTTTGTGTGACTATAAACTCATACAGACAGAAATCTTTTCACAACTTACTGAACAAACTACATAAACAGAACATTATTTTAGCAAGCCATAATAACTTATATCTGCAGTTACAACATGGTAAAAAATATATGGGCTGCACTATAAATCATAACGTAAAAAACCACATTCAGGTTATAAGGTACCTCAGTTACAAAAACACAGACTGCATTCATAATGACACCATACCAAGAAAGTAGACATCTGGTCTTTAACAAATACATTTGGTTTTGCAAATATGAAATACAAGGTCTTCTTTCAGAATACCTTCTTCTGAACTACTGATCCAAATGCAGAAACATGTTTCTTTCCTAAGACACACTCTGTTTTAGAACAAAGTAGTGCATGTGTCCTAATTCTGGCCAGGACAGGGTTCATTTCTGCAGTAGCCAGGAAGGGGCATGGCTAGGACAATCAATTCCATACCCACCTTAACTAATTTTCTGGGGAAGGGCTCTCTGATGGGTCAGCATAGCCTAGCAGAGGAAGTGGTCAGTACTGCTGGGGGATTCTGTGGGGTCAGCAATCATTGGACTGTTTCTTGTACCCTCTGTCATTCGTATTGCTGCTGTTACTGTTTTCTTATCTCACTGCTGTTTCCAGTAAATTGTTCTGATCTTTACCTTCTGTGCCTCCAATTCTCCTCTCCTGCTTGGTACAGGGGAGGGCAAGGGGGAGGAATGTGGAGCGGCTTCAGAGGGAACACTCTAAATTGGAGAATATAACTCCTAAACAATACGTCTCTCCACAGAAAAACAAACCTATCGGATTTTATCATATAATAGCTACTAAAAACAGTAGGCAATTTGGGGGATCAAACAGGAATAAAAGTCTTCTTTGGAATAACCAGAAGGAATAACCAGGCAGTCCAGTATCAGTACTTACGCATCGTACCTCTGCAGTGCTGTCACTTTGTTCTTGTTCTTGTCAACTGTACCCGTAGATAATTGGAGAAAGTTGGGGTTTAGTTTGTATAATTCTTGCAGTAGTTTCTGTTCATATTCCTGGTGCTTACCCGCCTAAGGAAAGAGAAACTCACAATGAATGCTGGCATAATATACATATATTTATAGTTATAATTTCTTTAATATATATATAATACACATGTCCCAAAGCTTAGTAGTTTAGCCTTTACAACTAATCAGCTCATTCCTGTCAAACTCAAAACAGTGCTGCTCACTCTCAGCACAGATGTGATCTCAACAGCTCTAAAGCTTGCCTAGAAATCACTTGGATGTACCTACCGATTTATAATTTTTGAGACTTCTAAAGCAGAAAAGCGCCTACAACCTTATTAGAAATTGCTCCTCAATTCTAATCAAGAGCTTCACAAATATACCATAGAAATCACAAACAGTGACATCTCCAAGACAGTCTGCATTTCGTATTTCAACCATTCTAAGCTTTTCGGAAGATGGAAGAACAAACAGTTCCTTTGAAACAAAAAGTTCTTCCAAAATGAAAGTAATTTTATATTGGCTTAATAAAACAGCTGAGGTGCATGACATGACAAGCAGCATATTCTAAGCAGTAACTGATAAATCATTCTTTTTAATAACTGAAATATTCTTTCAGCTAATTGAATCAATTGAGATCAATTTCTTGCTTTCAGAAATTTGTGGAGGTCCAATTCAACTCCAGAGTACTAGAATCTGGCAAGTGAAGGAAGAGAGTATTTTTCAGTTTAGCTTGCAGATAATATTCTGTGGCTTAATATAAAAAACAAAACCAGCAAGATCTACTCCTACCCCCAACACTTAAAATAACATCTGAAATTCAAGATGAGCATTCATGGTTTTTGTAGGTTGTTACAACACTCCAACCTAAGAATTACTACTTGCAAGTTAAGTATTGTTATAGTTGAATCAAGATACAAAATAGAACAGTGAATTTGAAGTTGTCAATAGCTTTTCTCTCTACTGTTTCCAGATACGAGAAGATGTCCTCTAGCAAAGGAAATAAGTGCCAAGATTTATGGTCAGGTCTTCTGAATCCTAAGTCTGAAACACCAAAGTTATTATCTATCATATCTTCAGTATTGATTTAGAAGCTCTCACACTACTTGTACATATAAAATTTAACTCTTCAACATTAATTAATTCCATACTATTTTGTTGGAACAAGAATGGAATTAATGCACAGGCAATGTGGACGTACCCCTAGAAAAATTTTACAACCTAAAAGAAAAATATAACTTTTTTTTTAATTAAACACGAATACACAAAATACAAAAAAATAGTACTGTTGATAAACTACATTCACTTATGGGTGCCTGTAGAAGGTCAAGTGCATATCTCAGTGGAATACTTCAGGTCGAACCCTATCAATGAGTCCATTCTTTTGCTACTTAATCCTCCAATTCTCTATTACTGATTGATCCTGAATGTGTCCTTATGTAGTCAACTTATACACCTCTCAAGAAGGATTGAAACATCTGGTGTATGCATCATCTTACCCACTTTGTCAGTGTCTACACTCAAGCTGCTACCTATAGTAGGAAAAATTGTGGTTCTACAGTATGGCTCACCTAAATGCAAACCCTGAGATATTCTGCACCCTGGAAATGCTTCTTTTACCATCTACTATGACTGCAGCAACTAGGCTGATGCACAGATTTGCACAATTAACAATTTGCCAATGTTAAGCAGCTGAGTAAGAAGAAACCTCTCTGGATCTCTCAAATTGCTTCAGTGACTAAAGACTGAATATCACAGCCAGGTACATCAGAGGTCAGTCTTAAGTTCATTTACTTGCCACACAAAAGCAAGAAAGAAACAAGATTAAAATCCTATATAGAAGCTTGCAGTAACTGTATTTTATTTATAACAGACAACCCAGAGGCCAAACTTTGCATTTCGAACCCACCTCAAATTCCCATCTTCACTTTCCTAGACTTCCTGGAGTTCTACCAATTCTTTTTAGTTTGCCACTATATTTAGAACTATTAATAATTATTTAACCTAGCATACAAATTCATCCATTGACAATTTTTTTTAAATACAAAGTGTGAAATAATGAACATTCAATCTCATTAAATGGACCTGGAAAGTCACTGACACACAAATGCAGGAAAGTTGGCACACCAAAAGAACAGTGTACTTAGCAGGTGCGTAATTGCCAATTACTTTTAAGAAAGCAATATGAAATTCAAAAGAAGTTTAAGCAAAATAACAAGGAACAAGGAAGGAAGACTCATGTAAGCCACCAAGATGATGTAAATTCCACTCAAGACCTCTGAAGAAACTCACACATGAAAATTAAATCCTGACCAAGATACGTAGCCTATCAATTTTAACTAGCAGTTAGGCCAGAGGATTGACAGTTTGCCACTGACTTCTACAAGAAGGGCTATAGAAAAGATTCTGTGAACTACAGGCTGCTAAATAAACCTCCATCCTTCCAAAGATTACAAGGTAATAATAAAAACAATAACAGTAATTTTTAAAATAGAAGTTGAGGGATAAACACAAGCCAGTGGGATTGACTCTGAGTAACTTTTGTAAAGGGAAACCCTGTTTCACTAACATGAATTCTCCATAGATTCAGTAAGCATAAATAGAGAGGCTCCACAAAACTTTAAAAGAAGAAGTTTTTGATAAGGTTTCACACTAATTATTTATTAAACTGCCACAGAAGAGAGTGTGAATTGAAGATGGTTCAAAGTATAAGCCTTAGGATGCAGAAGCAAGCAATGAGGACTGATGACTGGAATCAGTTCTACGCAACCATCGGCATGCATGAGAAAGGACTTAAAAGCAAGTTCTTTGCTGACAGTATCAAGCCTTTTGGGTAATAAACTGCCCCACTGATAATGAGGAGTTCCAAAGGAATCCCAGAGAAATTGGCAAACAAGCAAATGGTGGCAAATAAGCTTCACCAAGGACACGTCAGATGACACAAGAAGGCCAAAGCAGTCTAGACCCTAGTAACCCACTCCTGATCTGTGGACTGGCTGTTACAGCTCAGGAAAGAAGATGCTGAGGTTACTGCCAACAGACCTCTGAAACTGTTAGTCGATTATGCACTAGCCACAAAAGATGTGCTGGGCATCACTAAGAAGGCCACTTCAAATAAACTAAAACAAAATTATAAAGCATGTATCACACTACATATAACAGACTGAAAACTGATAAATTAAATTTGGCTTCCCACACATCATGCATCTGAACTCTCCATCTCAAGGAGGACACAGCTAGAAAATATAGAAAAGGGTAACAGACACTGCAGAAATGGAGCAACTGCTTTAAAAAGAATTTAAAAGACCAGAAACTATGATTTGGAGAGAAACCTGGGACAGACTAGATCAAGTTTTGCCATATCACAAAGGCAATGAGTAAAGTGAATAAGGAGTTTTGCTTTCAGCAAGCACTATGAAGCTAAGATTAAGGGACACTTGACGAAACTAACTAGTTCGCAGTTTAACACAGGCAAAAGAAAGCACTTTACAAAACAACTAGTGAATTTCTGGGGCTTGCTGCTACAAAAGACTAAAGTATCGACAGGTTCAAAATGGATTAAATAAATTCATGGCTGACAGGTCTATAAAAAACTAAAGAGACTAGATGGGAAGATACCCTCAAACATGTATATGTAACATATCTAGGTGGTGGGAGAAACACAGGAAAACATACAGGGAAGGCAGCCTGGTTTGTCCTTGAATTTCTCCTTCTATTGCAATTATCTGCTGAAATCCTCATAAATAATTTGTGGAAAGTATTTAATATATATAGACATTCTTCTTTGTTCTCCAGCTTACATCAGCCTAACACATAAAAAAATTCTACTAGAACAAAATTTGCACTGGCACTAAGAGTGGGGACCCTCTGCTTCATGGACCGACCACATGCAAAAATGACAGCATGGATGCAAGGTTGGCATACTTGAGTTTAACAGCTTTACCACACCTCATGTAGAGGGATGGAAACAGATCAAAAGACTTCAGAATGCACCACATTTGAGACAGTAAAGCTATCCATTTACTTGGTTCCCTACCCTAGACAATAAGCATTTTGATGTTGAGACAGTAAAAAAAAAACCCAGCATCGTTTTTAGGTGCTATTATAGTAACCCTCACTGTTTTATTTGCAAATGGTTTCTAAACACTTCACAGTCTAGGAGGGTTACTGGGATTCAGACAGCATGGTCAGTCACAGCACAGGAGTCAATCCATGATAACTGTCCACTCACACCAATTTTACAATAAAACCCAGATCTGAACTAACTTCGCTCACAGAGATCTACCTTATTTTAGTATGAAAAAAGAGAAAGTAGTTAGCTCAGGTTATTTGGATTCCTGGCTAAGAGTTTATCTTCATCTTTTTGTCTCATGAACATTCACCGGACTTCTCAGACTTTAAAACAGCATGCAATGAAAAAAATTGAACTAACTGTTCTTTGCAATATCGAACTGGTTGATCACCTTTTGGATTTCAAAATTCATTACTGCCCTAACATTCAGCAAACACATTACACACATTAGACTAAATCATAGACAATAAGACATACGTGGCACATTTCATGTATTTCCCATTCACTACACTTACCTGCATTTCTTCTTTTGTGAAACTGGCTGCTTCATCACCTAGCTCATGTAGATACATGCAGTCTGGTTTTGGACACTGCATATTTTTTAGAAAATAACTGCAATATTTTGTTGTACCTAATGATGCCTGAAGGAAAAAAAAATAAGTACTGGAGGTTAAAAATGCCTTTAATCATATAAGATGAAGTTATATCTAAAAAAAATTACCTAAAGATTTGAAATTCCATCATAATGCATTTTTTATGCAGGTACAATAAAAAGTCCATTTGTAAGAAATATATATATTCTTGAGGATTAGATAATTAGGATGCATTTTTATTTTCATCCAACCTAAATAAATGCTTAAGTAAGAGCCTCAGTAAATATTTGCATAATCATAAGGAGACATGTAGCAGGGTCAGGAAATGAATAGCAACTAGATTTTCTATAGCCACCAATTTGGCCAAATCAGCCTGAACACCTGTTTACACAGACACCAAAAGGAAAAAAAAAATTAATTTCCCAGAGAGCTTTTGAGAGGTGTGGCGTACAGACTACAGAAATGTTCTGTAAAAGCAAACAGTCAGTTTTCACACTGTATTATAATGCTATACAACAAAAAAGCCACTATGAGCACAGGGAGGAGGTACATACGTTTGTTTCAAACTTTGTTTTAAGAAGTTATCTGCTAACCCAACAAAACACTGCCTGTTGGATGCTCACTGAACTTCCATTTTGATATTAATACCCGGAAAAAAAGTCAAAAGCCAATGTACTGGACATTCTTGTTCAGCAATACAAGCATACCCAAACAAACAAAATTGTATGCTAATCCCTGATATTAATGTTCCAGAATATATATGCAAGAAGATATAAATATTACCACCTTAAGTGTTCTGCCGTCTACCACCACATTATTGACACACTGTATGGCTCTGAGGGCATCTTCTGACCGGATGTAGGTTACATATGCACTGGCACTGGGACCCTAGGAAGAAAACACACACTATTTACTTGTTTTTCTTTCCCCAGACAGATCTGATCATTAAGTCACCTTTTTAGCCACTCACTTCATAAACTGCTATATTCAGGGCTTGATGTTTTTAACAAGAAACTGACAAAAAAGGTAGAAGTCATAAAAACTCATATGTGATGCATGAAGAGCAAAGAAAAGAGGAAATGTATCAGTATGTTGCACTAATGTTCTAAAAATACTTTAAAGACATTTTATCCCCAACATGCATATTAGTGACTAAATGTCATATTGCTGCTTCTTTAAAGTTTCTTGTCCTGTATCCCAGATTTCAATCTTTCTATGTTGCATTTTGCATCCAACTTTGAGAGTCTGGCTCAAAACTGCCTCAGTAACTTAACAGTAATTTGATTGTTGCAAGGCCTTTTTTAGTTTTTACACTCTTACCTATTGCTTAATCAGAAGTAGGGAGCCCTAGAATCACTCTGCACACATGTATTCTCTAAAGGAATTAAAATTTTAAAATTACAAAGGCCTCTGACTTACCTGTGAGCCTGCATATGATGTGCTGTTATTAATGACAACTTTATGTATTTTACCAAACTTCCCAAAATATTCTGGTCGTTTCAAAACCTACAAGAAAAGAAAGTTCAAGTGGTATACTTATAATTCATACAGAGGTGCACTTATTCTTCTGTGAAACTGTGCAGCTAAAACCTTTAACTAATAAAAAACAGGTCTCTCCTAAAAGAAGAGCACAAAGATTTAGATTTGTCTTCCCACATAAAAACACAGTTACTTGCAATACAAAGTATGTTGTCACTGCAGAACTTTAAAGACAAATACCCCACATTTCATGTTGTATTAAAAAAAAAGAATTCTTTCAGTACTCTGATTACCCAAATCCCATCCTGGCAAAATATATCCCATTCAGCATAAGAAGTTCCTGTATATACCTGTCTTATAATTTGATTTAAAAAATAAAAATCACATTCATTCTGTTTCCAAATAACCATACACCTTAAACTTGCATTCAGCTATGTTAATTACTAGGTACAAAATGCTGAATCCTGACTGCCATGCACCACACTCCAAAGAAAAAGGGAGTAAACCAATCAGCTCTAGATAATCTCTCAAGTTTTCCAAAGACCAGAGTAAAGGAAGACAACAGAAGAAAATTTCCAGGGACAAGAAAAAACATTTCAGAATCAGTATCATGCTGAAATGAATGAGTGATTATCACATCTGTAAAGGAAAAAAACCACTCATCTTGCTCTTCCTGGAATCAGTTAGTACTAACACATCATTTAGGGACCCTGTGCAAAGCGAGAGCATCACCAGCATATTAAGCAACTCTGCTGCATAACCATTACCTGTGTGCCAATGAAACTGGCAACATATTTGACACATTTATACCACATGCCTTTTTTTCCCATTTCTGTGATGGAACAAGGTACAGAAGTATTCACTACTCATGCTGAAGCTAGACAAAATAAGGGCATTTCTAGTTCTATATAATAACCTCAGATGTTATAAAGGAAGATTTCTTTCCTCTGCTCCATCGTCATATTACAGTTGTAGGTCAACTGTACTGAACTACCCCTCTTCCCTTCCCAAGCGAGCCTCAATGCCTTCAAGAACTAACAGCATCACAATTAGAATATCCCAAAGAACAACAGGGCATGTTGTATAGATAACCAGTCATTCACTGGTCTCTTCTGACTGCTCTTCATTTGGTCTACACTCTCTTGAAACATACTATACCCACCCTGAAGGCATCATTCCAGAAGAGAATGACAATCCTAAAGAAACTTCCCTTTTACCTAAACATGTTACAGATTATACTCCTTGTACAGTATGACAGCATAGCCTTCACAATTCTCCTAAGAGCATGTCAATAGAAAAGGATCCACCTGTACTCCATTATGATCCACAGACTATTTCCAGAAACAGCACATAGCAGCCAAGCTCCCATTCCAAATAATCTCAATTTATGAAGGAGTTTTTTGACTGCTTAAGTGGAAAACTTGAATATATTGGATACTTTTTTTAGCTCATCTCTCTTAGGCTAGGTTTCTTGAAGATCAAGTCACCTTGTACTATATGCAGCATTAAGTACACACTATTTTCTGGTATGTCATTGAGAATACTGCTACCAATACACCTAGTACAGCATATCCCCAACCCCCAAATAAATCCATTCCTAGTTACTTCACGTATTCAGTGTAAAATTATCTGAGGTGAAAAAAAAAGAAAGAATTCAACTGTATTTACTACTATTTCTCTTGATTACAAATCCTCCATCTGGTCAAAGAAATTAAATTTCAATAATAAATTCATACTGCATTTTTCAATGATAAATAGCCCCAAGCCATTGCTGACAGTTGCTTGCAAATACTTGCTGCTATATTTCAGTACTTACTGAAGTGTTATACACCAGATCAGTTTTAACTTGATCTTTTCCCTTCTTATCCTTCCTTTTTTTCTCCTTCACTAAAAACAGCTTTTTACACTTGTTCTTTACCGGTCTACCAAAATACAGACTGAGATGTCAGAAACAGCCCCTTCTGTTTGAGACTTCTCCAGATAATTTAGTCTGACACAGTGAATTTAATCTGGCACTGTAATTTTGAAGACATGTATGTTATCCTGTAGTACATTTCCTCCATATTCTAATTCAAGATACTTTTATGCATTAGCACTTACTCCATTGGCCACCTGCAGCTATGACTGATGATGGAAGTAAATAAAACCTTTTAAATATAAACAGTTTTCTCAAATGTAAACCTTATTTTTGATGATGCAGAGTAGTGGGCGAACTTTTTCTGGGGTCTTCCGCTTATTAACTTTTTCCTAAGGACATAATCCTTATGGCTCTTGGGAGTATATACTTCCAAGTGTTGGCTTTTTTCTTCTGTCCCTACAGGTTTGTGTGATACTGTATATCAGTTCTTTGTAATCCAACCAAGCTCTCATTTTAGAATTGGTGATTCACGACATAGCTGTATAGTGCCAGCAGATCCAACCTAGGAAAATGAGTACCTGAAATGTCCTTATGCTTATTTTTAGCTTAAAACCAAGCTCCCATTATTAAACAAAGAACAACTTCCCCCCCCTCTGCCCCCCAAAAAAAACCTAAATCACAGAGCAACTGTTTTACTCTCTAAAACAGAGACACTTATTGAGGTTATTATGGAGCAGGAAGCGAAGTTCCCTTAAGAAGTGGGGGTCTAATAGCAGCAAACCTTCTCAACACGTATCCTTCAGGGAAACACAAGGGTTTTCCAATGTTTCATGGCAGCAAGTTAAGAGCAAGATCTGAAAGTGTGAACTGCTCACCTCTGGATCTGCTAGGCGCTGAGATAGCCCTACCACGAAGACAAGGTTCTTCTGTACAACCCGTACACTGGCCAAATGTTTGCGATTCTCTGATATCTTCTGTTTCCTCTCATTTTGTTTCTGTTTCTTTTCATTTTTTATCCTCTGCAGCTCTTCCTGGGAGAGTGGTTTGTACACTGCTGGATCTTCTGGATATGGCTAAACATAAACAGCATTAAAACAAATCCATATAAGAAACAACACCTTTGAAAACCATTAATCACTGTTTTAATGCAAAAATGTATTTATTATACTGATCTGACTATTATGGCCACCCTCATTATAGAGGCATACTCAGTCCTGTGGGAAAGGTAAACTTTTTGTAAATTTTCACAGAATTCTTCCATTTATAGACATAATATTGATTTGGGTATCAACCACATTCTAACCCAGCTACCTAGTCAATTTGGTAACATTACCAAGCAACTACAACATGACAGCCAACACATCCTGCTATAATTTCACTAACAAGAGCGTAGTGTAAGCAGGATGAAAGCATGCACTTTATTTCTGATACAGATCTGGGTACTTAAATGTACTCAAGACATTCAAGTATATTTAAGTATTTCTGAGGCAAGAAATTAAAATACAAATGTAGTTTCAGTGGTCCACTAAGTTCAAGACAGTAACATCATCATACTACTCAATGCTTACATGGTTAATTTTTAGTGAAGAGAGATTTCAACACAATTAATGACAGTATTCTTGCCATGCTTATGTACCAGTTTGAAATTTGGTCTCTCCCTCCCCAAACACAGATATAACACTGTATATTTTAATCTCAAAAGTATACAAGAGAAGTACAAGTATCCTCAGAGTTACCTAGAAAGACTGCTCTATTCATGCTATAAAGGCACTATTTTAGCTGGGTCTTGCAGACTACAGTGCACTATCCTCTGCCCCAGATTATTCCTCAAAGCAGTCCCACATTCCTTACCTGTCCCAGTTTTTTCAGACTGAGAAGTCAGGTTTCACATTGTACACAGAAAGCAATGCTAAGCACAAAAACAAGTACATAAAATATATCTCAAACAAAAAGAAGAGTTTCTAAACATCAAGAAGTAAAAAATGAGAAGAATACGGGAGATGTGAATTAAGACAAAGACTTAAGACAAAGAAGCTAAGCTCAAGCTCACCAGCAGTATGTTGAACTAAGGTCTTTGCTTGTACTACCATAACCAAAGGTTTCAGTGTGCAAGTCCAACAGAAATGAATTTAACTTTTTCCTGACTGTCCTGTGTTAATGACAGGAGTACAAAACTAGTTGTCATACTAAATAACCTGAGAAAAATCTACAGCTGAAAATGTTTAGGTTAAAAGCATATCTTCCTCATAGTTGCATGACATTACTCAAAGAACCACCAAGTGCTCAGACCTGAAAGTCTTCTGAGTACATCCCCAAACAAATCAAGATCCATTTTTCAGTTTAAAGTTCAGCATTGCTATGCTACACATGAGATATGTTCTGCAAATACGCTACAGTTGACTTGAGCAGATGGCATCTCACAGTCAAACATCAAGTCCTCTGGAACATGTTTTAGTATCACAAAGGAATTTAAATGTGTAAGATACTTTCGCAGTAGTTGAAGATGTCCTTAACATGAAAACACAATAAGGACTCAAGTTATCCTTGAAGAACAGTCAAAACCATAACATTTCTCAAAAAGATATTCAGTATTACTCCGCTTTGTTACTCAGTTAACTCAGAGTTAACACTGAACACGTTATATAGATTTTAGAATGCACTTGATGAACACCAACGACCAACTAGTAAGGTCATTTGAGATTTGCTACAGCCAATTATTATCTTGTGTTTTAACACATCTACATATGAGGACTTCTGAGATGCAGAATAATTTTACACTTAATGAGCTTCTCAAAATCTGTATTAGTCAATCATGTAAACTAAAGAATAAAAATGTTGGATTTTTATAGGAAAGAAAGACGACTCAGGGCAAAGAGTGAGTTATCTCACTTATCAGTGAGTTCAGGTAGGAATGGGAAGAAAAGTGCACCAGTATAACAGATATAGTTCCAAAAATACGGCTTGCCCTACATCAAGTGATGTCCTGTCCACAATCCATTCTTTCAAAGATTAATTCCTACTCCACATCCCATACTGTGCAAGGCAAAACTTGCAAGCGTGCCGCTCTCTGGTACTGTGCAAGAAATGCATTAAAAGTTTTCAACAGATTCAGTAAAGCTCCTGAAGGTCCAAGGAAACTACAGCAAACAGTGCCAAAATTAATCAGCTTCTTTCCTGCCAAGTATAGCCACATTCAGAGCATATTCTCAAGCGAGTAGCAAGTCAGACAGGATATTTCTTCTCTGTACAGCTATTTGCTGCTGGAGGTCCTGATGAACATCAATCAGGAAATATCCTGGGGTAGCTCAAGCATAACCCTGAACAGAACATTTGTATGTCCAAACAGTAGTTTGTATTTCTACAGGAAAGCATAAAAGCTCCTAGTAGGAACTCAACTAGGCAGCAGCTTCAAAATCAGGGAAAGAGAAATGTCTCCATCTCAGTAGAAAGCTTGAGGCTAGCCAAACAGGAACTTCAGTCATTAAGTAGCAGCAGTAATTGGTGTGCCATCATGGATAACCACACTTGTTTGAGCAACAGAATCTTCCAAAGTTCTCATGTATTAAATACATGTTTTGTATGTGTATCACTCATATGACATGCTTATAATGCTCCCAAGGAATAGAAATAGTGTGATATACTGACTTGTTGGACCTGTAAATGAATCTGCACTCTTGAATCCCAAGAATAACCCAAACACAATTGAGGGGTAGATGATTTTCCTAGCTATGTATCACATGTGGCATAACAACAAATTAGGAGATATTGCACATTTAAAGAGGGTGGAAGGTAAATAAGCACTGTATCAACATTTCAGAAACCAATTCTAAAAAATAGTATTAGAAACCATTTTCCTTTCAAATAAAGGACAAAATCAGTTTACAGATAGGGAAATAAATTAATTCCTCTTCAGAGTCATTGCTTCCCACAGTGCTGAAGTTCACAAATTTGGATGATGGTTCAACTACAAACAGGTATGTGCACTGCAGACTGCTGGAACAAATCTCTGAAAGCCAAGCAAAGTGGATTGACAGCTGGTGTACTTCACAGCACCATTGGTATGTTGTTTATGCTGTCTAACCCTACAAATCAGAAGCAGAGAGGACTACACATACCAGAAGGTCTCAGGTCTTTCAACAACTAAAGTGGAAATGCTACTGACATGCCCACATCTTTTTTTAAAACAATATACTTTCTTTACATACTGTCTCTGCCTTAGCTGATAAAGGATTTGAGATGCAAACAAAGTAGCTATCTCTAGTGGTTATCAGCATTGATGTATTTTCAGATGGAAGATATTAGGAGATATCAACATCACTGATTCACTAAGTTTAGCTGACACCTTTTGCTTAAGTTATACCAATGCTTTTCAGAAAAAAACATTGATGTTCCCCAAAAAAGCATTCCATCATGGAATATGACCAAATTTTCTTTACACTAAATGCATGGTAGTCCCTACAAGAACATCCCCAAAAGTTTGAATTTCTCTCTTGAAGTCTTTATCTAATCAGAGATGGCCCTTGATGAATTCTCCGTATTCCTGACTAATTTTGTCTTGTTGTTTCAGTTTTGTTTCCTTTCACACTTTTTTTCCCCATTTCCCAATTGTTGAAAGCTGAGCTGTGATTTATCAAGCACTTTGCTTTTGACATTCCCAGGTAGGTCACATTCCTTCCACAGAATGGATGCACCAAGATTTCTCACTTGTTGTCTTGCTACCAAGTACGTCCTGAAACAAGAAATACAAAGGAAGTCAATAAGGTTTATGCACAGTATACACCATTATACTTACATTTTTTAAAAAAGCTATTTCCTATCCATTTCAAAATATCAGTTGTTACACCAAACTACTCAGTTGTGGGATTAAAAGCATAGGAGGAAACACTGATATTTGGAGACTGTGCATTAAGACTAAGTGTTCCTTTTACACAGAAGTAGTAGGAGAAGCATGGACAAAGCATGTTAATTTCTTGATCATACATCTAGCAGTATGCTATTTCCCTCCATCTCTAACAGAAAGTGCTCGACCTGTCATAGGAGAAATAAAGGTTGCTCAGTCAAGGAACTGGACAAAAAGCCAAAGCCACACCACAGGAACAGCTGTGTATCAAAGTGATATTATTTGGTGGAAGAGCAAAGTACTTAAACATGAATAAGCTAGGCATTTTTGTTGCTGGATTTAAAAAGTGTAGGAACTGACACTAAGGGCTGAGAGTGGCATGCTCTAAGCAATTGAGATGGTATATATTATTCACATGGCAAACAGGGCCTAGACTGCTGAATTGTACAGAAAGGATAATAGAAGTATCACTGCAAAGACAAAAATCACTGGCATTACAATCAGAACCAGCAAGTCTGCTGACCTGCAAACCAGCTTTTGGCTACAGAAATCTCTTCTGAAGACAGCACACTTTTATTCTAACTTGTCCAGTTAGCAGCTATTTCACTCACAGATAAAATAATTAACTGGAAAAAACAGGAAGCCTTCCTTAGTATCTTACAACTGGCTACACCTACAATTCTGAAGGGCATCAGGAACCCAAAGCCAGACAGTTCCATTTCTTTTAAGTAGGTATTTTTGGAGTTAATGAATTAAATAGAAACAATTTCTATTTCTCTAGAAACAAGACTATTTTCTGAGTCTATTTCAGAAGATTCGAACAAAGCTTAGAAAGTTTTTAACATGTTAATACTAAGACGTACCAGTTTCCAACCAGCATTTAATTCACACTAGCATCTTGTTAAAGTAAATGTTTGTGTACTACTATTATTCACAGGAGGAAACTTAAGGCAGACTAAATCAATTGACTGCAACCACATGAACATATTCTGCATGTGCAGATATTAAGCTATATAACAGTTCAAACATGTAGAAGTACTCTCTCCTGGGCAGAAGAAACCACAAGCTAACATCTTTTCAGTTAGAAGTGCATTAAAGCTTAGGAAGATAATGGTATATATGCAATGCACAGTTCATATCTAATGGCATAGGTGCCACTACAGCACTTAGCCATGCTATTTTATTACAAACTTCTCCAAAATCTCCCCCAAACACTTCCACCTAAATCCCTGGACAGGTAACTTGTTCGCTGCTCCTCTCCATGGATTAGTGCTCAAATTATGGGTAAATCACACTGCATTCAATAACATTGGCATAAATAGTAAATAAATAGTAAATTTCTATTATGTAACTGTAAATAACATACTCATCTTTATTTTAATATATGTTTATCTACAGTCCATTTCACAATAAGTATCCTGCACTGGTATACTCATCCTAACAATATGGCATATCTGTTGAAACCATTGTACTTACTATAAACTTTCCTACTAAAATTTTGTTGCTTTGCCATGTTCTGTGCTTCAGCATTTTAAGTGGCCACAAACAATGTACGCCGCAGTAGTTACAAATAGAAAAAATGCTCAGATCTTTCCCCAGAAGCCTTACTACGCACAGACAGGAACTACTTAGACACACTGAACACAAATACACATACCTGGTTCCTTCTGTCCAGCACACTTCAAAAGATGCCTTCTTCACTTATTTAATGCTAAACTCTGTAGCTCAAGAGGATTTATTCCCAAGATCCTGGTGTGGTCTCTGCATCACAATGTCTTTGTCTATGCCACGAAAGAAATGTCCTCCTCAGCCAGCCTTCTTCATGCCAACCTCTTATAATCCAGCAATACAGCTCCAAATCCACTCAAGAATATCTTGCAGTCCGTGAATGAAGAATCAATATAATCCTCATCTGTTATGAAAGATGTCTCCTTTCTCTCCAGGAGTGGCCAGTATGTTTCACTCCAATCGCAGCACTTACTCGAGGTTTCCTCATGAAACAGTTTTTCCGAGCAAACTGTATCCAAAATATTTGCACATCCAACAATAGGGCAGAGTATTCCACGTTTAAGAGTTCAGCATATTTCAAAGAATTTAGACACCCAAAACCAGTGAATAGCACACTGCTCCCGTGATTCTTCAAATATATTTCACAAACTTTGAATAACAAACAGGTAAATATAGTGTAAAAAATCCAGGAAAACAAAGCAACTTTAGACAAGGAAATCCCAGAAATCTCATGTTGTATCAGAAGAGTAGAAATTTTCTTGTGCTATTTCTTGTACTTGGGACATTACTATACAGCATGTGTCATCTACAGCAGGTATCCCAAGTGAAGAATTATTTGGCTGATGACATGTGGATCTTCCTTGCAGAACACAGGGCTCAAATATTGCAGCAAACTTAGAGAACTTTTAAACAAACTTGTTGCTGTGGGAAAGCCTTCAGGCTTGCAGAGGCATTCAAACACAGGTGAATAGTAGCAGCTCTAGTGGAGCCAAAGCCCAAAAGAGCAGCAAGAAAATATGACTGGAAGTGCTTATAAAATACTGTGGCAGTGAATAAAGATAGTGAGACCAAGATTACTTGGGGTCTGAAAACAAAGCTGTAACATGAGACAGGAAGACAAGAGAGGCATCAACTAGGGACAGGATCATTATTAAATAGGAGAACAAGAAGACACAAGTAGCTGCAACTACAAGAAGAGAAAGGCCAGGCAATAAAGTTACAAGGGAACATCAAGGGAAGTCATTAAAGACAAGAAGATACTGAAAAGGAATTTTATTAAACACTGAAGATAAGAAAATAATGAGTTTAAACAAAACACTAGAAGGAGAAATAAAGTAATTCAAAGGAAATAACAGGCAACTTGGTGAAGCTGAGGTTTACAGTTGTGGCCAACCAAATCCACAAGACATCAAGACAGGGAGGTATCAAGTACTACCTTCAAGCATTTGGCAACAAGATCAGACCACTAGACAAACAGTCTAGATTTTAAAATGGTTCAAAATTTAACACCACTGGATATCTTTCTGAAGGTTTTTATATATTTAGTATCCACTAAAATATGGATTAAAAGCCCCAGTGCCACAAACAAAACAAACAGGTGCTTTATAAACTTGCCCCTCAGTCAGCTCTGTCAGTTTATCTGACCCTTAGCTCCCAGCAAACCCCTGATGCTGGAATTCTCACTATTCTTCCTGAAAAAGACTTGTTAATGCATGAGCACCCCAATTCAAAGGATTTTTATTTTTGACAGTTCTCTCAGCATCAGCATGCCTTGGTTCTGATCCACAGCTTCCCCTATCACTCCAGTTCTGAATTTAATAAACCAAGACCAGCTGTTTCATAACAGCTTCAATACACATGCAGACAGAATCTGAAGGATCCAACACCTCACCCTTGATCTAGGCCATGACTAGATGATTGCTTCCCTCAAGGAAAAGGATGTCTTTGGTACCAACACAATACAAAAACCTTGTGAAATATGCAAGACAATTCGCTGTTCCAGGGATTTACCTTTCTGCAAGCAGGACAAAGTCCATTCTCATCAGTGCGAATACGATGCCAACAGAAACGACAGATTTGGTACCCACAGGTGCAAGGGAAGAAATTGATGTCATCAATTTCTAGAGGCTCCATGCAAAGAGGGCATTCCACAGGGTCTTCCTTAGCGTCAGGGCTGCGAGACATCTTTATATGTTCGCAGAGCAGCAAAAGTTTATAATAACTTAATAGACCAAGAAGGTCAGCACTTGAAGGTCTGCAAGAGAAATAAAAAGAAAAAATATTATTAAAATTGTTGACAACTTTTCTTTTGTATCTTTTAGCATTTCAGTTTTTCTTCATCACTTTTCTTCTCCCCGCACAAGTTACCTACTAAAACACAAGTTTCTGCTAAATCAACTCGGATTGTTTTTTCCTACTTATGAGCCTCACAATAATATGAAAGATGGTACTGGTGATGCACCTTCCCCACCTGGACAGACAAGCACTCTGGCAGTTCACTAACCTGTTTGGGTTTCAAAATGTAGATTGCAAAGAAATCAGCATACGCCATACATTGTTGTATGCTATGTATGTTAACCTCCTTTAACTACTGCTTTCTTGAAGTCCTTTACAAATCCAAAGTCAAATCCTTGAATGCGGGACAATGTTTACAATCAATTTATTCCTTTGCTCAGAGACTTGGAACAACGAGATTTGCAGTAATATCTAGGTCATCCATTCAGACTTTTGAGTAGGTTACAGAATTAACAAACAAAAACAAGGAAAGCTCCTTACTCAGGATAATTTGTTTCTTTTGTCTATCTCATTGTTTTGGTCCAGAGACTGATCTGAGATCATCTTCAGGACTACTTCATTAGCCATGATTTTTCAGGTACACATCTTTCTACATGTGTCAAACTTCCATCCAAGTCAGTTATCCTTTTCATCAGCACACAATTCACACCAAAACCAAAATACACACAATGGTTGAAAAAATTCAAGTTGTAATTTGGAGTGCAGCCACAAGAAGGTATTTCTGAACCAGAATTTTGAAGAAGGACAATATTCAAGTCACTATTTTCTTAATTTCCTGAATTCAGCCATTTGAGCATGCTTCTATTCTCCGTGTAAGGATGCAGCACAGGAAATTTATTTTCAGACTCAAAACAAGACACTTGGAGTCACCACTGAGAAAATTAATTTGAGTGTTTTCTTCTTATTTCTTTGAAGTGCCACTCTGGATATATGAAATTGTATCCAATCTCAAGCTGTCTCCATCTGCTGCATGAGATATGCATGTAGATGGGCAAGAGTAGAATTTTTAGGTGGACCTTTGGAAGAAAAATAAAAGGAAAAAATGAACAAAAAGTTAAAACCCATTGAAAAACACTGAAAAGACGTGACCAGAATTGAGAGCTGCATGGTCATACTAGCTCTAATGAACTATACCACTTCTTTAGAAATTAGTGAAGTCTAAAGTTTTTAAAATCCAGAATTCTTTTAGCCATCATGTTTTTCCCAAAACATCAGTAATTGAATTATAATTGAACGACACACACAATCTGGAATCCCCCTCTACTCTCCCAAAAAGTTTTCTGTTTCATTTCTAACCAAAAGTTACTGGATTGTGTACTATCCAATATTTCTCCAGGCTTTTAGGAGCAAATCCAGAAAACAATTCTCACATACCTCTGTCTGAAGAAGAGACAGTTAATTTAATTTTATTTAATTCTGTCCCTGGAAATAAGATGACTGAATATTGTGAAATCAAACCCTTGCTCACAGATTTCAGTATGGCCTGATGTTAGCCTTACATAGCATTGATTTGATATTTTTACCACCCCCCAAAAAAGAAAAACCAAACAACTGGTCGTATTTTGATCTTCCTCACCCCGTATCATACTTCCTTGCATGAAGTCTATCTTAAGTCCAAGAAGTTCCAGCTCAAGTTGGGACCCCCCACCATACAGGATTGGATCCATCTAACATCAGTCTGCAATACTTGTCCCTGTCTGCACACCACTTCAGTGACAGAAATTCTTTTACAAGCAGCCAGGAAAGAACCCTGAGGAAGAAAAACCACACATGCACGCAACCAAAGCTCCAACCACATACACAGCAGATAGCACATAGCTCTGTATGGGAATGGCTGCATTGTCACCAGGTTAACCTGCAATCACAGGCTGATACCAGAAGACCAGACTACCTGCAATTCCAACTAGTTTGGTAGGCAGCATATCCTCCAACCACAAAGTGTACTTCTGGTAAACATATACCACTGCCCTCGAGAGAAAAAGGTCCACCAGATGGCCACAAAAAAAGTAAGGATGAGAGAACAACTATTAGATGCTCTAAGTGTAACTTCTCTATATAGTATGCACTAGCAACAACATGGTACTTCCTCTTTCTGACCATCACAATGACTAAAATCAAGAAGTCAAATGACAACGACAATACAGCAGCTTTCATTTCATTGTCAAAATGATTGTGACTATACCATGAATGAAAGCATAGATAATCTCAAAACCAGGTTCTGGAAGTCTACCAGTGTTTTCTACAAAGAACACTAGCAAAGAACTACAAAGAACTGACCTGAAGGGAAAAAAGGATTAGTTTGTTTGGGAGCTTTGTTTTAAAGAACACATCCCCACTGGCTGAAAAAATGGGAGGGACTGTTAAAAGGCCCCAAAACATCATTTAAGTGGTTATTAGGCAGATAACACACACTTTTACAGTAGCCTGTAAACATTTCATGTAAGCTTTTCACACTTGTATCGCAGCAAAACTGTAACAACATGAAAGTGACTTTAAACCAAAACATGCAATAAACTCAACAAATTTTGTTCAGTTTGGCTTTGGATTTAACTTTGTCACAGATCTCCCAACAACAGGTCAGTAAGCACCCAGCGTATTTCCTTCTGCTTCATACTCATTCCACCACATGTTCAGCAGCTCTGTGCCTATTGGAACACATTCAAGAAAAGCTATACTAGTACTAGTGAAACTGTAGTTAAAAGAGAAGTTTTGAAGAAACTTTCATTGCTACAGTAAAATTATTGAACTTACTTAGAAAGTTATTATTTGGAATCTCCACTAAGAAATGTCATGAGTCCATGTGGAAAAAAAGCATGACATATTAGCTAGTGCCTCTGGGATATGCAGATGAGCTCTAACAAAACTGCAACATAATTAACATTTATGAGCTGTTTAAGTTAACACAAAGAGTTCAGCAGCTGCTAGCAATAATGTCAATAGCTTGCTTCAGTCAGCAAATGGCCTGTTATTTTACAACAAGGAGTAAGAAGCAGCTGTGTGCCATGTTTCTTGAAACTGAGGAAATATTTATTTACTTGGCCACAGACCATTCAAGCATCCCATTCAGAGATTCTCCACTGAAGTGTGTCTCCATTTCAGAAGGGTTTATATACCAGGATTTGTGTCTGAAATCTGTCTCAGAACAGGGCTTGTTTTTTTTTTTTTTTCAAAACTGGACTAACATGCAGAGTAAGGCATCAAAAATCCATTCTGCATATAGTTCATGCACAACCAGAAAACACAGTAACTAGCCAGCTCTAAGACTATTCCAAACAATTCCAGATTAACAGCACAGAAAAAGTAATGCAGCAATAGCAAAAAAACAAAAGGCAGTATTACATGTTGTGCTTGATCCAGAGTATTTTGTCTTTGGGATCAAGTTCAAAGAGATTCTATTAATTGCATCTCAGGAGAAGAAAAGGAGGAAGATTGTGAACATCTACACATGCTTTACAAGCAGATAGAATTTGTACATACATATTATCCAAAACTCCAATGACTGAAGTCAAACATGGCTCCAACAGTTCCACATCCGGTTTACAGGACACTATATCAAAACATTCACACAGAGGTGAAGCAGAAGTGGGCAACATCCAGCAGCATGCTTTAGGTGTAGTGATTTTGTCAAAGGTAATACCCAAAATACAGAAATATTAAGTTGCATGTTTTAACCCTTGTACTGTACCAACTAATGAGATCTTTTCCAAACACATACGGAATGGAAAAAATTGAGACATTTTTATTAACTTTAAGTGCTTACTTAGCAGATGAGAGCTGTGCCTAATCAGCTTCACCAAACAATTGTTACTCCTGATAAAATCCTCTGGACTTCGCAGTTGAGGAAAAATTGATCCTACTATTTCAGGGTATTCACCTAAACACAACTTGACTTCTAATATACCTGGTGACTTCAGCCCATTCAGGATGCAGATGCTTGTTGCCTTTCTCTTTCACACTTGAGGTGAGCAGGTTTAACTTCCAGAAGTTTATCTTCCCTATTTAATTTTAAGAGGGGTCATTAAAAAAAGGAGGGGAGGAGACAGGGGAAAAAATTAAGCTTGCTATGCCTTTTTTTCCTCAACAGTTTGAGACTTGACACACTCCTCATCTCTCCAAAGCAGACACAAGAACATCTCCATTTGCTAGCAGTTCATTTTAGTAAACACATCCCTTAAGTTTAAGTTCTCCTCCAGGAGGGCAGCTAGCTCCAGGAAATACAGACACATTCTTCTTCTCACACAGTGGAATGAATCCAGCCTTGCTACTTGCTTTAAGAAAACGCAAGTGTCACAGGCAAAAGTTCTCAAAACCTCAGTAAAGACTCACATCCCAGAAAGTATTTGGAGACTTAGGGCCTCTTGAAGAAAAAAAAAATCCAGACATGCATTAGGTAATGTTTCACTTAAAGTTCAAACATACCTGACACTTGAAGTGAAACAGGTCGGAGTCTATGCACTGAACCTTTAGTAAGGGCTCATTCAACTTACGCAAACAGAAACCCATGCTTTTTTTCATGGCCTTGTATCTCTTGAAACTCATCAGCCATGAGAAGTCTCAAAACCTCAGTGTATGTAGATGCTTGCCTACACTGGGCAGCAATGCTACTGGGAAGGCAGCTCCCCCTAACAAGACCCCTGCTCCCACTCTGCTGAAGGATCACTTCCCTTTCTACGCTTCACCTCCGTGTTGATCCACATACAAGCTGGAGGGAGAAAGATAAGCAGACTACAGACAGCAGCAATAATGGGTTATCCCTTCCTTGAAGCAGGGGAGAATCAGCAGCTCTGTCAGCACAGCACTCTCCTTCTGGCCACCTTTGCCAGGGGGCAACATTTAAGTTGGCTGAGGCACATTTAAGACAGCCTGCTTCCACTAGTGACTGCTGGAAGGAAGACACGCACCTTCTTCAGACTGCAAGTAAGAAAGGCTATCACTTCATTGCATTGCAGTGACCACTTGAAGCTTCACATTAAAACCTTTCATAGGCACACTACAAAGAAAAGCCCATTTGTACGGATTTAAGCACACAGAACTGAGGGAGATTCACTGAGTTAACACATAATCCATATGGCAGAAACTTCACATATGCACATACCAAATCCTTGCAACAGACACAAGACCAGCTGTTTTCTTGAAGTCATCCACACAATTCAGAAGAAATCTGTGAAACTTCCACAGAATTTTCCATCTCTTTGACATGCTACCCTGTATTTGCCTGTCATTTTTTTGAGCCCTACCAAAGAAGAGGGGTCCTTTTCTCCCACCAGCCCTTCACTCACATCAAAATACAGTGATATTTTACAATCACCTGGTTAGCAACACTGACATATGAGACAGCCAAAGTTTTCAGGAGTACTGAAAAGGGGCTATGCTTTTTTGAGTTTTATGGCTGTGTTACTGACTGGGAACAAAGACACTTCAGTAGCAAGCAAGCAGGCTCCTGAATTCACCCAAGTTAATTTTTATTTGAGACCAATGAAAAGTTCACTTCCTACTTCTATTTCCTGACTGAATATTTAAAGCAAAATGTACTACTGATTGTAAAAACATGTCCTGTAATTACAAAGTCCATTTTCCCCCATGTCCTCTTTCTGGGATGTTTATTACTCTGTTTGTAATCTACAGCTACATTTTGATCACAGGACAAACAACATCTAAGAAAAGTTAAGACACTGACAAAGTACCAAATGTTTGGAAAGTATGACCAGGAATCACGCAGTCACCTCAGTATTTCTAAAAACACTGTTACACTGGCTAGGATTATCCCCAAGTTATTTAGCTCAGAGGTCAAAACTGAAGCCGCTAGAAACTCCTCTGCTTTGTGTTTTTCTACAGGTGCCTAGGGAGCTCACCCTCATGGTCTCAGACTTCAAATTTCGACAGTGTAAGCAACTGTACCATCACTTAAACCAAAAGACCAAAACATAACTATCTTTGCATGGTGATATTTACCTAAATCAATCCTCCATCTCCTTCATCAAACAGCCATACAGAAGCTTGCTCGAGTATTGTGAAAACACAGAAACAAGGATCTAGAGGTAGCAACTGCTCAAGCAGCATGCTTAGCAACAGTGCAACACTCAGCCAAAGAAATCACCTGAAAATTTTCCACCTAATGCCTTCAAGGCAGCTAATAACAAAAATAGTCAGATGACTCCTGCTAAATGAAAAGGGAACTAATCATTCTTTATAAACCCAATGTGAACACAAACTATTTTAAGACAGTTATGTGGCAAAAGAGTTATGGACAGGTAGAAAAAGTACCTTTCTCTCATTTAAATTGAACCAAGAATTGGTCATCATTGGCTTATTGTTACAGCACCCAGAACACTGCACAAAGGGCTACATACTATCAGTGACACATGAATGCCAAGTAAGATATTATTTACTCAGATAACTTACTTTCTTACAAGTCATGAACAGAATCAAGACATAATTTATTCAGAAAGAAAAAAGGCCAAGTAAGATTTTGAAAAATTCATCCACAAGCTCATAAAGGTCTGGACATAATGATACAAGACAACACTATCGCAGCATGTAGGTCATCTCTCTCAATGAAATTAAAAGCATAGTATTGCCCTCTAATTGTAAACATTAATTTCCCATATTCATTCACATTCAGTTCTAGGATTCCTTCTCTTCCACTTTCTGCATGCCCCCATTTATTTTCTGTACTTACAGCACCACTATATATAGATATTATATACCTAAAGCAATTGGATAATGAATTAGAAATGGGCTATACAATTATTAGTTTATATATTTTAAGTCTGTCACACACAGAGACCATGTAATATTGGTATACCTATTCCAGCACGGTTATTTCCTCCTGACAAAGCAGATGCTCAGGCAACAAGTGAAGTAAAATAGCTATACCTGTACACATTTGTATACAGCAAATCATATATCACAAATTGTTGTCCAAGGATGTTGCAGAGACCATAACGTGTAATACTAAAAAAAATTAAATCTGTCTGCTCCCGTTAAATATGAGATACATTCCATCTGAACTATTCTGAATTCCCTAAATCTCTCATTACTAGGAAAAAGGGTACTACTCCATTCCTTGTACCTTTCCCTCAGAGCATCTGCTACCAGTCACTGTCAGAAACATGATCTAGATATACCAACTTGCCAATCATGCAGCAAACACAGGTGGCCATTAAACAGGCTGTTTGGGGAATGGAGTGTCTTTATGGTGCTCACACAGCACTCCAGCATGAAACACTCTTTGCAGCTGAGGTGTCTACACATCACTGTGCCATACTTCAATTTTTCCACAATGCTGTGTTCCATCTAGTCCCTACTAAGGCGCTACATACTCTTACATATGATCTACAGATCAATTTAGAACTTAAACTCCAAAATTCACAAAAATTCAACAGCCACCCCAAGTCACCACATCACCAATACCCTTCCCCTTTGCACTGCCATTCAGGATATTCTTCCATCTCCCATGTCACAGCTCAGCTCTCTGCCTCTCTCACCATCTCCCGTTTTCATTTGATCTCCTGGCACCATTCAGGCTATTTACATTTTTGTAGGATGCCTTCACCCAAAAGATAAAAAAACCAGCATTTGTTCTAGGCTTCCAGGTATCAGAGTTTTTACTAGTCCGTTTCTTTCTTCACAGAAGAGGTGAGAACATGCCATTCTATAACACATTTCTTGTATTAGCTTGTACTAGATAGCATACTTAATACTAATGGCAAATATTCTCATAACCAATTAGAAATAACAGCTCAGGTCCGAAGAGCTCCACATCCTTTAAAGAGCAATGACCCAAAAATTCTTGGACACAAAGGAAAAATCAGCCCACTTGAGGCTGTAAGACTGTATTTGAATATAACCCATTTACATAACCCTGCCTGCAGCCATCACCTTCTGGATAATTTTCCAGAAGGATTTACTTTTGACCTGTTGCTCCAGCTGCATTAGTTCACACAGACTTAATATTCCAACTGGTCTGATCTGAAAGTCATACCATCACAGAAGAACAATCTGGCACAGAACACCAACACAGTATACTGAGAAAGAAGCATATAATTTTTTTTAACTTGCATTCAAGGACAGTTCAGCTTTTACATTATAAAAAACTCCTGATTTGCATTTTCACAGTGCAGCACGAACAAGACCACTGCAGCATCTTTAGAAGTCCTAGCCTGCCTATCCAGCCTACTCTCTAAAACTACAGCTGTTATATGGCCCAGTGCAAAAAACCTGCAAGCAGTTTTCTTATTAATTCCTGGATATTTATGTTACCCAAATGAAGGAAAAAGACAGTTCAGTTAAAACTCCTGCAAACAGATCTCAAGAGATTTAAGTATCAGATAACTGCCTTCCTCTTTAGCAGATCAATTCTCTTATTTGCCACTGAAGAAGCAGGTACAGAAACAGTACCACACAAAGCATAACAAAAGAAACTCAGCTTGTCATCAGAGCAGAAGCACACTACACACGGATTTTTTTTCTCTGGATTTTTTACAAAAGTTCTAAGATCTTTAATCCTTAACAGGCAGCACTGCTCTTGGGGAAATAGTATCCAGTAGCTAACATATACAATTCTGAAATTATCTTGGGAATAATACTTGGCAAGTTAGACCAGCTAGGGGCAGGGGGGAACAAGCACAAAAAAGGGGGCTGGAAGCTGATCATACTGAAGACATATGCACTCTTATTTGTAGCACCATGCATTATAAAGACACACATATATTCCTTTAGCCAATAGGAATTACCAAAATGGCTTGTAGAAAATTATCTATAAAACCCAAATCAGCATGATCACAGCTTATGGCTTCTTTTCTCAATCTGCTAATTGTACCAGGAAGCTTGCAAATTCTTTTAACTCTCCTTATGAAGTGCCAAGTTGTCACAGCAATATTAAGTGATAACAAACCAGGCAAGTGTAGCAGCCACATACTAGTATTATCAAAAAACCCTCACACAAGACACATAGCAAGTAGTAAATTTTCTGTTTATGTATAAGTGGGGGGATTGACCACCCCACATGCTTTGCCTCTAGCCAAGAACCCCCTTGAACATTGTTTGTGATTTCACAAACTGACTGAGATGTTTTTCTTGAATAGAAAGAGTACAAATCCATGTATGAGATAACCTTTCTTCCTTGTTACTGAGACATGAATAAAACTAAGAATTATTCATTCTGAAGCTTAATAACACAGCTGAATACACTTCAGATCGAGGGTATGGGAGATCCAGCTGGGGTTAGTAACTACTCATCAGTTCCCTTCCACTGCTTTCCTGATTTCAAGGATACCAACTAAGACACCAGAAAAATCTGAGACAGAAGAAATTTTAAGTAATTCTCAAAGTTTTTTTGTGTATGTGTTAAAAATTTATTTAAAACAACCCTCAAAATACAGGTAACAGAGCATTTAATGTTTGTTTCTTCTCCGCCTTCTTAATTAAAATGTTTTTATTAGGCTTCAACTCATGCAGTTGTCCAATATTTTCAAATAACTTGATCTTTACAGAGCAGCAGTTATTATGCAACTTTCAAGTAATTTTAAGCAGCAAACATGAACATAATATCAGCCTAATTACTAATTTCTTAACACTATTAAATCTCTCATATCTATATTAAATCTATTATCTATTACTATTATCTATTAAATCTCTCTTTTTCTATAATCCACGAAAGCAAAGACTTTTTAATTGGGTGGAAAGGGAGAAAAGCACCCAAACAAGTTTAAGACTGAGAAAGAAAGCCTTATACAACTCATCTATAGGTTCTGGATGAGTAGTGATTCCAGCTTGAGTGCTTCTGCTAATCAAGTAATAATGCAAAGCAATGAGCCCAGAAGAAAAAAAACTCTTTCTTAAAGTCCATGCACTTCTCAGTGCCCACAATTCCATCTTGAAACTCACTGGCAGCTGATGCCAGAAATTAGAAGACTGGCATAAAGTAAAGCCATAGAGTACTACATTGGAAATGCTGTCTTATACTAGTAAAACACAACTATTACTGCAGCCCTTCCCTGGTCACAAACTGTGAAGCACCTATGTCAATGCCTCTCCAGAAGTTTGTATTTATGTCTAACATTAACTTAGGAAAAAAAAAAATCATTTCACTCTGAAATTATGTGGATGCTTACAAAGAATCCAAATGAACATCTGATTCTGCAGACTGTAGCTTTATTCCTCACAACTCAGTGTCCTACTGGATGCCATGAAGCAATAAAACCTTCTCAGGTCTTTTTAAACACAAACTGTGATAATAAGAATACAGACACAGGATGAGCCTGTCTCACTCCTGAAAGTTTCTAAAAAGACCTCAAAAGGAAAAAAAATTAAGGGAAAAGTAGCTTAATAGGTATATAATAAAATCTACATTCTTTAATCAGAGTCAAAAAACAATGGAGCAAACTCCAGAGATCCCCCTCTGAAGCTGCAACTGCTCCCCTGTAAAGCTAACAGGAACCATACTTTTCTGTCTCAAGGCAATGTTTCCACACCTAGGTCAGCCCTAGGAGCAGCAGCATCTGCAGATGGCTAGTAACTAGAGCTCTTGGCTTTAGCTGAAGAAGACCACAATAGAGTAAGTAGTGAGAATGATCAAACCCCTGCCCAGTAATCACCAAACATTTGAAGAAAAAAGAAGCAACATGTCCACAGTCAGTAAATTACATGGGCTCATACTGCCTAATTAGAAGGACTCTCCTCTAATGTTTTTCATGCTAGGAGTGTCGATTCTCATTAGCAAAAGGCTTTCAACAGCCAAGGGGGCAGTTTTAACCTAAAGAGCAACAGAAATAAACTCTGGAAAAGAGCAGCATCAAAATACACAGAGCTCAGAGTTCTGACGAACTACAGGTAAAATGTGCAGGAATTAAATAAAAAATAGAGAGGCTATACAAGCCCAGTTTGAGCAGTGTCCATGGGGGTCCATATTTATCACCTGGTAGCAAACCTTATCATGTCTAGATTTTCTCTAGGTGGAAAAATATCATCTTCAATTATTTTCTGCTTGAATACTCTTAGCTGGACAATATAATCAGCAGTTTGAATCCATGCATTTTTACTTTGCCTTGGATAAAGTTTCTGGGAAGAAAATTAGTTAATCATGTATTTGTTCAGATTAAGAGTTTGAGCCTACTTCTGCCAATAATTTAGGGTTGAACTTCACATCAATGCTGTATTTCTAATAAGGTAAATCAAAGTCAAGTCACATGAGCATGTATCCCAGTGTTCTTCCAGTTAGCTGCCAAAGTAAGCTTGTTCTCATTTTATTCTGCCTTCATAGGTATAAAATAGAGGAAGCAGGCTGTCACGGATCAAAATAGTCTACCTAAATCTTTAGGATCCAAGGCATGGGGAAGAGTCTACAGTGGACCAAAAAGCCACTCATTACATTTTTTTGTAATGAGGAGGATGGCAGGAGTACAGAGAATGTCCTGCAACCAGCATCAGGGAGCATAAACAAATCATCACATGTAGCCTGGGCAGGTTCACCCCAGGGAGATCAGCACCACAATCAAGTTTCTCTTCACTTTTTCTGGTGATGATCAAACCTACAACACCAACAAACAGGAATGAGAGACAAGTCCCTAGATAGGCATTCATGCAACCAGCACACAATTATCTACTCATCTTTACAAATCTGGCCCTATCAAAGGAACTGGAGAAAAGCCTAAATCACTTCCTGGGGAAGAAGAAATTCCAAACCAATCACAGCCCAGAGGCATGGTTCTAAGAATTAATGCAATGTGATCCACAACTTTTGATTTACAAGACAATGCCACTGACAAGTATCAAAGAATTGCAACAAAGGAAGTCAATATACAAGAATTTTGTTTTAAGAGGCTACTGTTAGCCCCCCCAGATAATTGGCATCTTGAATCAACATGAGATCTTTTCCGTGTCCCCCTCACAAGGCACCTCTACTTTGAAATAGCAACATAAAACCTTGAAAGTCTGGCATATTGCCCCAAGCTGCAAGCTTCTTTGCACAGTTTGTTTTACAGAAGGATCACTCATTTCTTCACAAGGCCCATTATACTGAACTGTTGCACTAGACATCATACATTATGTGTACAGAACCTGTCTTGCAGAAGAGGAATTCAGAGGGCTGGTGCTAACAAAGCTGAGATGATTGTAGTAACACCACCTCACAAGAAAACACTCAGCTTTTCCCTGAAATAAGACTACACAAGATTTCAAGAGCTAAGGAGAACTTGTAAGAACATAATATTATCTATGGATTAGGTTCCTATTGAAACAATCAATGTTTGAAACTACACAAGAAAACTCATACCACTGTTAAGTGTCACATCTGTTACATTCAGGATCAGCTTTCAGAATATATTGGCAAGTTTGCCCCATTCCTGGAAGATCTACAACTCATTCCTTAATTGTATTAGAGACCAATGAAAATAGACTTATGAGGCTGACTGTTTAGATCTCTGTAAAATCTGAAAGCACTTTAAAATATTTCTTACCTTTCTACAAAACAAGCTGAATGAGTTTGCTTTGTAGCCTTCCACAGCAGCTGAGATTCTTGCCTTTGTGAACAGTAGTTTACTACACTAACGCTTCGCACCATCCAACCTAGTTTGGTTAAAAGATCGTGGAAGCACCAAAATAAAACGAGTGGAGGAAAAAAAAACTTCCCAGAACACTGTAGTTTTCTCTGAAAATCCTTGACTTGATTATCATGGCCCTTTTTCCCACTATGGGAAGAAACACAAGTAGAAAGTTGTCTTGCATCAGTAACAGTGCAAGCAATTTTTGCTTGGGGCCAAAGATGTGAGTGCCAGGAAGATAGTTTTTTTGGACTGTACACCTATACTGACTACACACTACTCTCAGGGACAACTGAAAAGCTCTGTTTATTGTGGTCTGTTACAGTACCAGACTCTGCATGGCCAGCACCATGATAATCACCAAAGTTCTCAGGACTGAACAGTCCCAAAAGCTTCACAGTCCTCTCTAGATAAAATGTCAGGAACAGAGATTCTAGAAGTCTCAAGGTAATAGGTCTAGAACATCAAATACAGAAAGAACATCTTTGTTTCTTGATCATTATTGCAATCCACCGTAAGTCTTTCAGCACAACAATCCTTTCTCTTTAAGGACAGTGATCATGCAAGAGGCCTCTAAAGGCTCAGGAAGGCTCTCCTAGCATTTTCTATAGGGAAGTTGGACCCATTCAAAAATGTATCAAAGCAGACCACAAAGAAATAAGGTTACAAGCTGCAGGGACTTCTTTGAAAAACAAAATGTACCTGGTCTTTTATTCAGAAAGTCATTAGTACTAAACAGCAATTTCAAAGAGCAGTGGATTCCAAACAAGCCTAACACTAAAAGCAGCCATATAATCAATCACACACATCAATTTAGGATCCATAACTCCTAAACTGAGGTGAATCAGGACCAAGAGGTGTCTGCACCCTTACTTCTCCGTATTCTTCCAGCAACCTGGGCCAAGTAAAACAGCTACTCAGGACAGATTTGTTCAGTGTGTTCAGACTGGCATACAAGAACCCTGAGAAAAGAATCCAGTGAGCAGCAAAACAACATTCTTTTCCCTTGATACGACCACATGTTTGAAATGTGCTGTTACTGACTCCTGTGCTTTGGTCTTCAGAGCTCAACAATTTCCGACTGCTCTTCTGACAACATCATTCTCTTCATTAAGACATTCCACTTAGTAAGATTTATGATATTTGAGTCTTGAATATAACTACAGCATTACTCACACATATCCTAAAACCCGATTCTCTAAACAAGCACCTCACACTCTGTATTTGGACGAAAATAATTTGCAAATCTCATTTTGAAAGGGAAAACAGCTAACTTACATAGCTGTTATAAACAGCCATAAACCTCAGCTAATCAAGGTATTTGAAAAATTAATATGCAAATAGACCTAAATCAGCCCAGCAGTTGCATTCTACAAGAAAAATGACCCACTCACTCTGTTTTACTGGTCAGAATTTCTACGGTTTTGGCATCAGGAGCCAAGTAATAGTGAACAGGAATGAAATACAAATGTGTGCTTTTTGCTTTTATGCTTACTATGGATACTTAGTACAGGACAGACAGCACTGGCTGTACCTGACACGCAATATACTTTATGAAAACAGTTAAGCAAAGAGCCTAACTTGATGAGGAAAAGTCTTTCAAAACTATTCTTAAAGACACAGATACTCCATCTGAAATGTGTGTGCAGAACTAAGAAAATAAAACAGTGGGTCATATTGCACTGCTACTTCTGTGTGGGCTAGTGTGTGTGATTCCAAAACTATAATAGAAACTTTACAGTGTGGTTTAGTCTTCATCTGCAAGGTGCTGAATAATAATTGTCTTAAAGAGCAACCTGAAAACCCATATTACTGTTCCTACATCAGAGTAGAGTGGTTGCCACTGTCCCTAACAGCAATGTCCACTTTCAAAATGAAAGCATTAGATTTACTTAGAATTAGATTTACTCCCTGAGTAAATCAAAGATATTCCTCAACATTTTTTCTGAGGACTTAAGAGAGACAGCAGGGGAATAGCATATTATTCAGGGATATAGCACCCAGGGTATCTGCTTCCTGACAAGGAACAGTTTACACATTCCAGGTTCTTTTAATATCCATCTGCATGATGGGCCAGAACCATACAGTAATAAAGAGAGGATAAAGTAATCTGTACAGACCATAAGACCACATAGAGTATCTTTTGCTCCTCTAACTTAATAAAATTACAGATTTTTATGCACTTTTTAAGATGGGACACTTGTCTTTGGAAGAGGTTAGTGTTGTATCCTTACCTACTGTAATAGAAAAGGCTCGTGATCAGTACTGTGCATACAGACAGGTAAATCAGATGCTGTCAAGAGTTTACGTTAATAACATAACACACATGGAAAAATGCTGGCAGCTCAGACTGCCTATAAAGCATTACTGTGGCTGTAGATAGCTAACAATGAGTAGTCAGGGTGAATAAAAGCACCTTCGGTTTTGTAGTGCTCTCCTGCCATTTTGTTTCCATTCTTTTTATTAATATCTGGTTATGTATGCAGGTATCAACTACATCACTGTTTCCAAATTCATACTAGAATGTCAGTCAGATAAATTCCCACCTCTTATACAAACAGCAAACCTTTAAAAAGGGATGAAATATTCTTGCTACTGCTGAAACAGGAGCAACTCAATTCCCTGACCTTGTGGAAGGAAACACTCCTTGGGTGGAGTAGGTAGCGCAGAGAAGAAACGCAGTTATAGAGTAATAGAAAAGTAACATCCTCTCCCAGGCAGAGGAAAGCACGCTGATATCAGTCAGTGGCAAGGACATGCTTCCCACTGCCCCATTCCTTAGGGTAACAGATTACAACAGCTGCCAGGTTAGCTGCTTTCTATGTAAGGCAAGAGCTCCAAACCAACCACACGCAAAATTTACATTATTTCTCCTCCACAAGGAATCTCAAGGTAAAGAACTACGTTCCCAGTAGCCATTTTTCAATGAAAACTCCAGAGTTTAATTTTTCAGCTTTCATATGAACAGAGTTTCTATGAAAGACTAAAAATTTTTCTGAACACTTTTAAAAGGGCATTAATAGTCACATAGGTTTCTTTAAGTCCTTGAAAAACATAGCTATGCACAAGACTAAGAATGTTAGAGCACACAGAATATTCCCTCTGGATTTAATGCACAGACAGCATGTAAAATAGCACATCACTATGCAGAATTAAGGTTTTCGACATGAAGTCACAAGTCACTTTGCTACACCCTGAACACAGAGGTACCAAAGGCAAAGCATGTGCCCACAACAGTTTTCCTTCAGCAGGACAGAGATCAAAGACAGCCACAAGAGAAGATGAGCATGAATGAGCACTGCACATTTCTGCAGAGTCGTGAAACTGCCGAAGATGAAGAAACCACATCCTTGTGCCTTGCATATACTCCTGCATTCATCCTACTCTAAAAAAGCCATAGAGTTTGTAGGTTGAGATTGCAACTTTTATTAAACCAACACATAATGAACTAGTTTATTGGTCTAACACAAGGTACTATCTCTGCATCCAACAAGATGCTACTTCTGCAGCCCTCATTTTGGACAGGGGAACAGGATGACAAAGTCTGACACTTTAAAAATTCAGTAATTACTGACATATATATATAATTATACCTTTAATAATAATAATATAAATTCTATTCAGCACTTGATACAAAGCTACTGTCCCAAATTTCTATCACCATTAAAGATAAATTTATCTTAGAGTGTGCATAAGAATTAGAATTAATAGTAATTTACCTTGTTATTCTCAGTAAACAATAAAAGGAGAAACATTATTATTTGGAAAGTAAATAGATTAAAATCAACTACATCATGGCAGAGAAAAACCAATAGCTACAGTCAGGGGGTGAGAGGGGTAAAAGAGCTCTTTAGGATACTCTTAGAACATACACATTATAAGTCATCCACTATAGCAAAGTTTTTTCAGACAAGGTAAAAAGAAAAAAAATCAGAGCCCTCAGCATATAACTGAGCAGTAAAAGAAGCATCTTGCATCAGTTTAAAAGGGGTCAAAAAATCCCTGAAGTATCTATTAAACAGTAATTCCACAGTGTCTGTAATAGGCAGCATTATCATTGCTCAACATCTCAACTACATTTGCTTCCTATTTAAATGTGTTTACAAATCTCACATTTGTTCTTGTCTCATAGATCAACACACATTCAGGGTACAGGTGGCAAAATTCATTACATATAGGTATGTAAATAATGCTAAGTATTTCAGGCAGAACTGCAGTGATGTACTGTTAGAATTCCTTATCACTATGCACTTTGCACGGAAAAAAAAATTAACTTAGAACAGCTTAAACTGAAGAGTTTACTGCTCTCCACAAAACATATAGGATCTGCTTCTCAACTTTCATCAACCTTTAAAAGCCATTTTTCTTTCAGAATTGTTTTCTTATACTATTTTTCTACAAAAAGACTATGATGTAGAATTGAACATGTATGTGGCCTTTCCCCACCTCTCAAAAAAGCTTACACTCCTTACAAATGTTACACTTGCATTTTTAGACAAAGACAATATTATTTAAATTTTATTTTCAATATATCTAGCAGCAGTTAAAATACAGATATAATTCACTGCAATTATATAGGAGGGAAACAACCCACAACAGAAAACATCTTTTTATGTTCAACAGTTCCAAGAAAAAAAAAGGGATTAAAAAAATCATATACTTAGGTGAAGAGCTTGTCCTTCATCACCTTTGCTCTTAGAATAGAATGCCAAAATTTTATTTGCAGAGCACTACATCTCCAGTAGCCACTGAATGTTCTAAAATTCTGACCTTACAGCTGGCATCTAGATCCAGCTCAAAGTTGGTCCCAGTCAGGACAGGGTTAATTTTTACAGTACTCAGGAAGGGGGCACTGCTATGACACAGAGGTTATTCTAGGCCATTTTCCAGGGATGGGAGAGTCCATCCCTTCTGGGTCACACAGTATGGTGGAGGGAAGTCAAGTATTGTCAGGGGTTTCCTGGGATAAGCAATCACTTGTGCATCATTCACCTCTTTCTTGCACCCTCTGTCATTTGTACTGCTGCTGTTACTGTTCCATGCTTTATCTCATTGCTGTTTCAGTACATTCTTATCTCAACACATAGTCTTTACCTTTCATGCCTCCACTCCTCCTCCCCAGCCTGCTGTTGGGGGGAGGGAGGAGTGAGCAAGCTGCTCGTGGTTTGGAGTATTTCAGTGGAACACTAAGCTGCAGAACACCATTTCTACAGCGCAGCACACATGTAAACTGCTCACTACACCTCTCGGCCCAGGTATCCAGCACTCACAGTAACTCACAGATTGCTCTCAACCAAGTTACCATCCATGGAGAGAAACCAAAAAAAGGTCAGCACAAAGAATGAAGTCCCTTTGCATTCCCCCAGGCCAGAACTAGTGTATGATTATTTGCATTATGTCTGCTAAACTTCTGACTGACAAAGAACCGAAGAACAGTACTAGACAAACAAAAAGCTCCCTCAAACATGTCCTTTAGCATTCTATAAAGGTTTACAAACACATGTATTCATTTATCAATCCCTAATTCGTTCTACTTTGCAAGTGCCATTAAACCCTCACAAGTCTTAAGAGTCAAGAGTGATAATTACTGTCCAGTGCTTTGTTTTTAAAGGAAATACAAGTCACAATGTGATGAAAAATTACATGTCCTTCAGATTTCATCTGGGAGCAATACTAAGATAATAATGGGTTAGTTTAAAAACACTTTTCTAATTACTCAAACAAAATTCCCAAGCCTGAGAAAGAATACCTGCAAAATCTAGAATAACTAGTGTAAAGGACATTATCTATTGGTACAATGCAAAGATGAAGCTAATTGCTAGGACCAGATTTTCCTTCATTCTCCCAAGAGACTCTGCAGAAGATATGAAACACCATTACTATGTTCAACACCTAATTTTACCTTTCATTAGGGGCTCTATTCATAGTCCTGATCATCACACTGAAGCTACCTAAAGGTCTTAGACTAAATTCTGCCGTAAGATAAATCATAGTGCAGTTGCAGTTACAAATCAGAGAAATTACTCTGGGTTATCAAAATTGTGCTTTTTAGCCAACAGAAGTAAAGTATGTTTCTCCTTCTTTCTACATAGACACAACTACAGAAACAAACATTTAACCAAATACAGCCTTGTTGCTAGTACTGGGGCTTTGGATAGAAGTACCTAACCTGAAGGACAAACAAGAAAAACCTTACAAGGGAGACTGGAATAAAAACACCTATAACCACCCCACACATATACAATCCAGCCCCACTTCAATACTAAATAACTTTTATTCCAACACACTCTCAGCCTGACTACAGCTGTGGAAGGGAAATGTCTGCAACTGCAGTACCATGGACAGTGTATGGAAAAGTTGATAGAATCATAGAAATAAGCTGAGTTGGAAAGGACCCATCATGATCATTGAGTCCAACTCCTGGCCCAGTGCAGGACACCTCAAGAGTCACACACCATGTGCCTGAGAACATTGTACAAATGCTCCTTGAATGTCCCATTGACAACTGTGCACTCCACAGATTCTATCCCTTCCATTAAAAAAAAATACCACCCTCACCCCCCCAACACCTCTTCTGCCCTGCCTATCCCTCCTAAAGAGCCTGCAACCATCCAACAGGGCACACCAATCACAAGACTCATCCCACTAGTTTTCACTTATGCCAATATCAAATTTCTAGGACAGGGCCAAAGCTTGGAGCTAGTCTTGCTTGTTCCTCATGCTGCCTGTATTGGTGTAAAAACATTTCAGGTGTGGTACTTCGTAGCATTGAGGGATCCCATCAGCATTCATTTCCTCGAGTTTTGGCACATCATCCCATTGTTCATCACTGGCAAACCTGGTATTTTCCCATTCCCTTTTGAGCATTTCATCACTGAGTTTTTAAGCAACCACGCTGAACTTTAGGAAGATGAATATCCTGCGTCAGTGCAGAGATTCAGAGATTCTGCATTACATCCATAAGCTTCAGTATTTACATCAAGGAATACCTTTGAGTTTAAATAAACCTTCCTGCATTTCCACTGAAGCCACACTATCTGCTTTAGGCCTATTAACACAGAATCACAGAATGGTCTGGATTTGAAGGGACCTTAAAGATCATTTAGTTCCAACACCTCTGAGCAGCAACACCTTTTGCAATAGACCAGGTTGTTCAGAGCTCCATCCCTCCTTTCCTTGAGTACTTCTAGGGATGGGGCATTCACAGCTTCCCTGAGCAACCTGTGTCAATGCCTCACCACTCTCACAGTAAATAATTTTGTCTACTATCTAAGCTAAACCTACTTTCAGTTTGATTGTCACTACATGATGCTGTAAAATGTCCCTCTCAATTTGTTTTCTAGCATCCCTTCAGGTAACATAAGGCTGCAATCAGGTCACCCCAAAGCCTTCTCTTTCCTGGGCTGAATAACCCCAGTTCTTTCAGTCTTTATTCAGAGAGGAGGTGCTTCATCTCAACTAAACCTCTTGGTGGCCTCCTCTGGACATGCTTTTACAGGTCCATGTCCTTCCTGTGCTGGGGACCCCAGAGCTGGATGCAGCATGGCAGGTGGGGTCTCACCAGAGCAGAGGGGTAGAATCCCCTCCTTCGCCCAGCTTTGGATGCAACCCAGGACACATTTGGCTTTCTGGACTGCGAGTGCCATTGTTGGGTCATGTCCCAGCATGAGGGTCAGCCTCTCATCCACCAGCACCCCCAAGTCCTTCTCAGCAGGGCTGCTCTTGATCTGTTCATCCCCCAGCCTGTGCTGATACCTGGGGTAGTCCCAGCCCAGGTGCAGACACCTTGCACTTGGTCTTGTTAAGCCTCATGTGAGTTTATAGGCTCATTATTGATTTTTAGTTTCAAGCTCTAACATGGACAATTTTACACTCATGAAGTTGAGGATGGTTACAGTTTTTGCTACAGATTCACAGAATAATTCCAGTTGGAAAGGATCTCAAGGGATCTCTATTCAATCTCCTTCTCAAATCAAAATCAGCAAAGCAAGTCTATATTAAACTGTGCTTTATCAAGCTGGGCACCAAAACATTCAAAGCTGAACACTGCAAAACCTCTTTCACCTACTGCAATAATTGTCCCACTCCACAGAGAAACATGTTTATCTTAAATGAAGTTATTTTAATGCACGCCTGCTGTCTCTTGCCTGCCTTCCACACACCGCTCTAGCAAGCTTGGCTCAGTATTTTCAATAGCATACCCATAGGTACTACAACCATTAGTTCCTCCTGCTTCCCAAAGTCTTTTCTGCAGCCTGAGGATGCATTTCCCTAACAGCAGACAATTTCAGCAAACTGTTACTTCTTATACACATTTGCTAGATTTAAAGTCTTCCAACACAAATATAAAGTTTTGATTCAAAGCAGCTGTTATCTTTATCCCTGCACTTCCTCATATACAACTGCAGGAACTAAGACCTCATACTAAAATCTGCTCTAGTACAAGCTAGCTGCCTTTCTGGGCTCACTATAACCCCCCTCTACAATGTACATCACCTCTAAAGAGAACATCCTCTGTTTAACCTGCAGCTCTGTTTCTAGATTAGAATTAAAAGTTATGGATGAACTTCTAGAAAAACAACAGTTTAATGAAGAGTTGTAGTTTTACAAGTTTGTATTTATACACACACAGGAAGAAAAAAAGATGCCCTGAACTGAAGGGCAAAGAAAAGACCAAACCAACAACCAAGCCTCAAAGATCAGAAATAGATCAGGGAGGAGAATAAGAGTACATTATTAGGGCTGCTGTCTAAACCATTGTTGGTTTAGACAAAAACACACAACAAAAAAGTAAAAACATTACCAAGGACACCACAAGTACTCCAGCACTTGGAGGAAATTCCTGGTAAGGTATAGTACCCTTCCAACAGTTACATGCAGAAGTTCCTGTATCAGTCTTCCCAAGCCTCCAAACTTACTTATCAGACTAACAATAAGATATTTCAGGACAGTAACAGCTCTTCAGAAAAAGTCCCACACTCTTTGACAAAGCAAATAACATCAGCAATTATTAACCACTGAAAAATTCACATCATGACTAGTCAGTCAAGAAATCCCAGAGACAGGAGAAGGAGTGAAGAAGAAATGATGTGTTCCAGCACTTCTCAAAAGAAAAGGCTCAGGGCGGGGAGGAAGGGTGGGCTACAGATACTGGAAGAAGCAGTGATGCTTGCTTAACAGAAAAAAAAGGAATCTTCTCCATATTTCTCTGGAAAACCCACATTTTGTATTTCATTCACAGCTGAAGGGGAGCAAATATGTCAGAAAAAGGTCTGTACTACTCATCCAGCCTATAAAAAAAAATCCATACAAATAAAATAAACCCTTGCACAGGCTTAAAATCATTCTTTAGAATCCCTGAGAAACTACCAAGAAATAGAGGGAACAAGGAGGATTTGGTGAGCCTCTTCAACCTCATCCTAAAACTTGTGAGACAGCAGCCACCACCCTCAGATTCATTCTCAGCCATTCACACTCAGTATTAGTCGCAAGTGGAAAAAAACAAACTTGACTTTTGCAAAATGTGGCAAAATGTTGTTCTCACTACAGTCAGGAGAGGCAAGTCAGTTTAAGCCACAGGTGAATGAACACTGGACAATTAGGAGACAGAACATAATCAGTTGAATAACTAACTGGTGCCCCCAGCATAATAAAGAGGAAACTGTTTCAGCAGGTGCAGAGAAGGGCCACAGATGAGCAGAGGGCTGCAGTCTTTCCTATGAGGTTGAGGTTATTCAGCCTGCAGAAGAGAAGGCTCCAGGGAGATCTGGATAGCAGCCTTCCAGTATCCAATGGAGAGCGCCTACAGGGAGTATGGAGAGGAAGTGAAGTAATATGACTAGGGGTAAAAAATTTTAAACTGAAAGAGGGTTGATTTAAATTAGATGTTAGGAAGAAATTCTTCACTATGAGGGTGGTGAGGCACTGGAACAGGCTGTCCAGAGATGCTGTGGATGTCCCATCCCTGGAAATGTTCAAGGCCAGGCTGGATAGAGCTTTGAGCAACCTGGGCAAGTGCAAGGTGTCCATGCCCATAGCATGGGTGTTGGAGTGAGATGATCTTTAAAGTCCTTTCCAAACCAAACCATTCTGTGATTCTATGAACTTGTCTATACTTTCCACTTTAAACCTAAGTCAACACAGAAATGCATTAAAACTTAATTGCATTTAGGCAATGCTCAAGGCAGAAAACCAAAATACTACAAATTAAGGCTGTGATCCCACAAACGTTTAAGTAGTAAACTTTACCCAATGGAATAGATCTATTGATGATAATGAGGTTAGAGAACATGATTGAAACAGAGAAACATTGCCTACATTTGCAATATTGCTTCAAAAATATAAGTTTTGTTATAACAATTCCCTACCCTGAACACTGCTGTTGCACAATATAACAGTCTTAGTATGTAAATACACAAGACACAGTGGAACTGTAAAGATACAACAGAAATTTAATACACACAAACCTATTCCCACTTTAAAGATACTACAGTTACATCAAGGTACCTACACTTAGAATTTTTCAAGAGTGAAAAAGTAAGTAAAACATCAGCCCCTGTAGCTAGTAACTGCAAAGCCCAATGGAAAAAATAAATGAGTGAGCTTTTTCTTGATGTGTATCTGGGAGGTAAAGTCAATTCCAAATATAGCACATGTCCTGTGCTCAAATTTGTGGCACTATCTGAAAGTAGGTGGAAATGAGGCCTGTGGCTTATTTCTTCTTTCACGCTGAAAATGACAAAGGATGAAGCTTCTCTAAAATTTGAAATTCTCTAGCACATAATTCAAGGCAATAAATTATCTCTTTTAGTAATTTATAAAACAGTTGGATAACATGAAAGGTACATCTAATTAAAATGCAAGAGCAAATAAATCCAATGAGCTATCAGTTCTATTAGCTGAAGAAAGAGATCACCTTGGAGTTCAGTATGGAAAATAAGAATACTATGCTTAAGACATCATCTGCTTCAGACAAGAGCAGGATGCTGTTTCAATAATGTGTACTGACATCTGAGTCAACAGAAAACGGTAAAAACATCTACCATGTCACAGTCACACTCAATCCCAGTTTGGAGCTGGCTTGGCTTCTACAGAGAATACATAGAATTCTACTTTATTTTCCATTCTGTAATTTAAAAAATGAGATTTATTTCAAAAAGCAAACAATTAATTTAATGAGAAGCACAGAAAAACTTTGGAGGAGAACCTTCTTATCACTCATGCTCCACATACCTGCTAGAAATCCAGAAAGGCAGTTGCTCTGTACAATATTCACCCACATCATAAATACCTATTCCCACATATCTGCTACTCAAGCTACAATTGCCTACTTCTGCTTTTCAGGAAAATACAGATTTGTTATTAAAAAACAATGTTGAGATAGATCAAGACCCGCATTGAGGGAAGCACCTTTATTCCAGTGAGGAACAGAACACAGAGAACTGCTTGAAGATAATCTATATGCTGTGGTAAACAAATTTTACAGACAGACACATATAAAGCAATTTCTTAGAAAAAAAAAAAGGGATAACAATGAGAAATAACAGCATCAGCTTCCACAAATTTAAGCAGGATGTGTAGCAGTGGATTTACATAAATTCCTTCTACTGCTACCTCTACTACCTGGAGCTGCATTAACTCAGGCAGGTGAACTTAAAGAGTCAGTTGGTACATATGAATGTACCGAATGAAATCCCAAACAATTTGTCAGACTGCGACAAATATATGTTATAAAAAGCACAGAAGTTCAAGTTGACTGCAAAGACACTTGCCCAACATATCCTTTAAATGCTGTGATTTTTTAATATTAAGAGACAGGTCTCAGGTTTTACCAACCAAGAGCAGCTGAATGCAATTCCTTTGGAGAAGCCTAAGCCCATGAGACACAAACTAACCAAAACCCATAAGAAAATCAAACAACCGCCTTAAGAGAACATAGATTTAAGTTCCTTTAGAACGAGAAGAAACAAAATACAAAATTAAGACATTAAAGATGCCTCAGAAACATTTATGTTGATGTCAGCTTTGAGAAGATGCTCTTTGATATCAGATTTTCTATTTAGTAAATAAGTAAAACAAAAACCCGAATAAAACGGAGAGTGACACTGAGTCCATCTCCTTCCTTACACTTTCATATACTATGGTATTTTCTAAGTCAATCCCAAGTCTCAGGAAAAAAACAGTACAATCAAAAGATGCCGCACTGCACCTCTGTAGAAGTTACCTGCACCATGCTTTCAGAGGTGGCACACACTGAATACAGTAGAAACAGCAGCTGGTACTAAGTAGCTCAGTTGTTAAGAGCAGGTGACTACAGAACTGCAAATGCCAAAAGGAACCCGACCCTACCTCTCGCCTCATTACACCAAATTACAGAAGTTTGAAAACAAACTTTGCTGCACCTCTGGTCAACCGTTTAATACATATGTGCAAAGAATTTTTAAAAAATACCCTCACAGTAAGTGGTATTAATTACAAATAGAGATAGAATAACCATTTTACTCCAGAACTGCCTGTTTTCTGACTCTTCACTTTACTTTATACAACAATGCTCAAAGAATAAAAGCCATGTGCCACTGCAGGCTTCCTTATAAAGATGGCTGCATAGTGTTCTCTTTCTGGACACTGAAGTCAAAAGCAAATAGCCAGCTTCCCAGGAAAAGATACTACAGAACCAATTCTAAGCAGTTTCTGCCCAAGGTATGGTATTTTCTCCTGACTGTCAGAGTCATGTGGTCACACAACACAGCTGGCTCTCACCAAGTTTCACTGTGCTATGTATGTATACTGTAGTAACCAGAGGAATACTTCTCATACAAGGTATGCCCCTGCCCCACCCCCAGAGAATCACAAGCCTCAAGTTAAATCAGAATGAGACCATGAGCAAAAAAAGTTAAGAAATTAATGTCTCTAAAAGGGCTCAGTGAAAGGAGGAAGCCATCACACTGGTGAAAACATGAGAATAGATGTACCTTGAAGCATGCTTAGAATTATAACTACTATTCAAGACTCAAATGAAACTGTAATCCAGTCAGAAAACACTACCCATGTGCAGAAGACAGCCTGATATAAGAGCATATAAGAGCTGCTATTTCCTTAAACTTCCCCGCTGTTCTTCCATATTTTCAATGTACACTAACAGTTATGTAAAGGAAAACCAATAATCATCATCTGGTTTCAGACTTATCACCTATGTTCTAGAACCAGTTTGCCACTAACTGTGAAACCACATTAATACGTTAAATATATGTTTTACTAATTGAAAGGATTAGTAAAGGAGCTTTCAAAGATGTGAGGAAGCTCTAACTTCTCTAACGTGGTTTCTCAGTTATAAATTACTTGACCCTTAACCTAGGATGAAGTTTCATAAAATGGAAGATTACCTTCTTAGGAAAAGGGATTCAGCATGCTAAATGATCAACAGAAACACATGCAAGAAGGCTCGTTCAGAGGAACAGCAGTTACATGATAAATGGCAGTAAGATTAAGTCACTAGACAAATTGGATTAATGCTACTGGGCCTCTCTCAATTCACACCAGTGTGTTTAACATAACTTCAGGAGTTTAGGAGCCCCTACAGTTCACACTGATTGAACAAAATGCATTCAAATTAACTACTGGGCATGCTGACCTATAAACACTGATTTTGACCTAGCAAGTTTTGGCCTTTTATTTTAGGCTAGTTTAGGAGCTCTCAGGGGATAGACACATTTTATGAATGAGATACTGAAGACTAATTCTAGATTTCATTCAATAAAAAAAAAAGTCACATGTCATGAAGCAGGAGCTATTCAAAGACAGGGAATAGTTTCTATTTTGGAACGTCCAACAGCCCAAGGTAATATGTACAGATCATGGAGCAGCTTTAAGTCTTTAACTGACAGGCACAGCTATAGCTACACATACCTATCTTCATTCATTATATCTGGAGAGAAGACAAAGACAAAAAAGTAGCTGAATACTTTCTCCCCACATCTAGTGATTATTACTACATACTTCTTCCCTATCCTGTTTTTTTATAATTCTAGGCTGTAGTAGAAAACAAACTCTAAACAACAGCCGCCATATGCTTACCTGTCTGGGACATTAACCTTCATCAAAACTTCTTTTACAAACTCCTCAGGTAGGCATTTCCAAAGCACATACAAATATAATTACTTCCTCTCAGTTCTGCACTCAAACTCTGGGTTTTCTTTAAGATGGCAACTTACTGTAACACATACTAAGAGACAGGTTTAAAAGTAACAAAACTACTCCACCTGCAAGTACAGTATTTCACACTCAAGGTGTTTTAGCTCATGTATCTTGCAATTTAAAATTAATATACACTATTCAAGCAGGATCCATATTAAATCCATACTGGTGAGAGACTTTAAACCAAATAAATCTCATCTGTTAAATTCAGTGTTCCTGAAACAAATTACCTGAAAAATTGCTAGCAAGTCTACCTACGCAGTGTATTTTATTCTACAAGGAGTAAGTTCGCTACCCTTTTAGTTATTGCTTTTGCATATCAAATCTTATCTGGAAGAATATGTTTAAGAACATTCATACCGGGAAAAAATAAATGCCCCTTCTGTTAAGCAAGGAAAAAATTAGGCCTCAGCAGTCTGAAACATAAGCACTCAACCACAAAAAAGACCTAAAAATGGCCCAAAGTAAAAGCTGGGATGAAGCACTACTTGAACATCACAGTACACACGCCTATCACATTTTTTGGCCATCCCTACCAAGCTCATGTGATTCTATTTCAAATTTGAAGAACTCATTAGAAGTGAAGACAGAAGTGTGCTGCCATTTTTGCAGTTTCTTTCACTTAATTTGTTTTGAAAAAAGAAAACACAAAAATCAAACCCCAACAACACAAAAACACCATGCCAAATTTCTAGTGCTAATAATTGATACCTGCAATCAAATACAAAATACTGCAATATCACCTTCCAGCAATGAAAGACTGCTAAGCTGAGAAAAGTAAAATACTCAAAGCCCAGAAGGGGCTCAGAGAGTACAAGAACCTGCACTACAACAAAGGACCCTCCATCTCTCAACCAAGATATGCAGAAGTACAATTACTTTACACCAGTTTCTGCAGTCAATTGAAACCCACTTCATATTAGGCATCTATTGCTCTCAAGACAGCAGTGAGATAGAAGAAACAGATGCTGGGATCAGTATGTTAGAAAGCTACTCACAGACAGATGAGGTTTTCCATTCTTCCGTTGCAAGAGAACAGAACTGTATCTAAATCAGACAGCATTGATCAGAGAACCAGCCTTCGCAAAGATCCAAGCTCCTTTTCCACCAAGTTCAGTAGCATATTTGTTTGATCTCTACAACCACCTTTATTTTTAACTCAGTGACTAAAGGATTAAAAAATCTCCCTTATGCTGATCCCAACCTATTTTTCCCCCAAATTGAAAACCAGCAACAGATGAAATACCATAATAAAAATACACTAACAACTACGAAATCCAGACTAACATATTCTGCTCCAGAATAAAAACATAGCTTTTGGGATACACAGAAAAGGATGAGAAGTGTCATTCCCTTGGCCTCTATTTGTCTTGATAGTTCTGGATGCAGGCTTCCTCAAGTTGTTAAAACACAGGCATAAGATTTATAAATACCTTATTTTGCACATCCGTGGTTAGAAAACACTTGCAAGCTCCATTCAAATGATGATAGACTCCTACTAGAAATACCTTGAAGTCGTCAAGTTCCCACAACAGAGAAGTGGAAGGAAAGAAAATAAACATATCACCACAAAACTTACTTGATTTTAGTACTTTGTAGAAATCACTAGTTTAAACACTAATTCTTCCCTTTGAGCTGATGCAGCCAGTCTAATAACAGCTAACCAGAAGCCAAAACCATGTATCCTGAATACTCACTAAATTTGTATAATCTTGAATACAATTTTGAAATAAGGAGGCTATGAAGATTCCTTTTTCAAAACCAAGCACATCAAAGTTTCTGGTGTGACAGAAAAAAACCCAGTCTGGTAAAAACATGCACCTAACTGATCCAAACAGTCTAATGCAAAACACATACATGCTTTTACTTAGATATGTTATATTCATATTTCCTGCTAGACACTTACACTGCCCTCCCAATTTACTTACAGGAAGAACCAGAAGGTCTGAGCAGCAGCTCAAGCCATGTCAAACCATTTGCTGCTATACTTACTTTCCAGACTTGGAAAATTATTTACAGTTGTTAAAATGTTAACCAACCTTCTGAAAGGAATAAATTCATAGACTATTCCCCAAGAAACAGAAGAGGGTGGCCCAGAGGGATGGGGACTCTATTTATTCATAAAGTTCTATTACCTCACACTGTTACCATCCAATAAAAAGGGGACTAAGCAGGTAGAAAGATACACACGAAAAAAAGAAAAAAAAAAAAAAAAAGAATGCATGAACATCTTTAAAAGAGAAAGCATTCAGGACAGTGAAGCTAGGTAAGTTATGGAGTCTTTCACATATGCATTTACTCAAGTTATCTCAGCAATAAAGCATAACTGCAAGTAGGACAAGAGGTGGTTTGTACAACCTGAGGCACTATTCACCGTGTGAAAGTTTAAGAACCCTTGACCCTAGCAGTCTTGCTGAGCAAGTAATGTCCTTTCAGCATGTGTTAAGGCCTATAGATCAGCCTCATCTTACCAGAGCAACCAAGGCCCAAGATGCAATCTATGATCAGCCACTTAACAGTTACCTGTGCTTACAGAGTGGTCTATTTGAAATAATCTCATTTATTTCAAAGATGCAGGTGAGATTTTGAGCAATAGTTGCCAGAGTTAAGCCTTCAGGGCCCATACTTAGGATCTTGGGCAGACCTATTTCAAAAACATTTAACTCATAAAGAATATCCTAACTTTATGAACAATAGCCACAAAGGAAAGCATGTGTTTTTACATAAAGATTATTTTTAATTAAATAAAAAAGCCGTGTACTTGTATATACTCTCTCACCAGCCTTTTTAACCCAAGTTTTTTATTTAGTGGGCACTCTAAGGATGTTCTTAAACTTTGAGGTACCAACAAACTAGAGCACTATTCCTGACAGACACTCACCACCTTTTTTCTGTAAAGAGAAAAACTGTTAGGATCCTCCAGTACTCCTAATTTTAAAAGCTAATGAAAAGGCACCTGAAGAAACATGCAAGTTAAAAGAAGACATAATTTTATCACTGTATTCTCCCTTTCCAAAACAATCATTTTCCCTAAAATGAACTTAGTTAGCAATTCAGCCAAGTTCAACTGCCAAGCATTTCTAAACATGTGTTCATCTTGTTTATGAAATGGAAACTATCACAGAATTCCAAAAGCTTAAGGTGCAGCACAGCTGAATCCTAGACTACAAGTTAGATCACTACATTAATACAGAGGTGCTAAGAAACTAGCAGTATATTTGGCTATTTGTAAGCCATCTGAAACTAATTCACCCTCTTGAGTCAAACAGCTGTTTTATTCCCTGCTCTTCATAAGCCTGCATTTTATTTTTCTCCCTTTCCTTTTTAAGCAGTGAAAGGGGCTAGAAAAAGTTTCATTCTTCTACATATTCATCTTTCAGTATGTGTGCTCTTCTGTTAGTGCCAGACACCATGTTTACATGAATATGAAGTCAAAGTAAGAGATGCTCAAGTCAAGACATTTCAAAACTAAAACAAAACACAGTTGAAACACAGCAAGTTAGAAACCTGTACAGTCTCAGTAAACATGTGACTGGCCAACATTAACTCCTAAAACTTTTGGACAGGAGTAAGCCAACATCTGCAGGTGTAGAATTTCCACAGCTTTAACCAGCTGATAGATTTTTCTCACATTAACATACACTCTGGAGAAAATTGCTTCTCCTATGAACGGCATACTTGGTATCACCACACTGACAGAAGCATATAAGCCATGGACAATCAAATCCTTTCTGGTATAATAACAAAGCACTTTAAGATAATTATCTAGTGTATTTTCCCTCCCCTTTACTGTACATACAAAGGCATGCTCACTTTTAAACTGGCAGGTAGATCTGTAGGACCGTCACTAGAAGCAGGATGAGCACCCATACATAGTCTTGTCATTTGCTTCTGCTAATACACGAAATGGAAAGAGCGTCTAGGATTTTGCAAGCACGAGACGGAAAGTTACATACCAGTTATTTTACTGACAGACAAATCTCAGGAGGTTGCACGGACTGTCCAAAATAACACCAAAATTAAGAGGCTGCCATTCACCATCTGTTTGCCTCTCCCTCAGGAAAAAAAGTGCATATCACAAGAAGAAATTGAGCCTGGCTCCAGGGAAGAGGAAGAAGGGAAGAGAGGAAATTTCCACGCAAATTCTAAGTGAATCACGCTGCGATGCCCGCGCCTGGCCGCACCGGCCTGCCCCGGCAAATGCGAGCGGTTCCGGAGCCACCGTCCCTCCGCCACCCCGGCCGGTGGCCCGGCCCGGCCCAAGGGCTTCCCCGCGTCGGAGGTGGGGGTGAGGAGGAAATAAATACAGCCTCCTCCGGCCAGCGACACGGAGGGAGCCCCTTCCCCGGTGCCCCCGAGGAGGAGGAGCCGCCCGCTCGCCCCCGCGCCCTCCCCTCACGGCCCGGCGCCCTCGGCGCCCGGCAGCGGCCCGGCGCGTCCTCCCGTCGCCGGGGCTGCACCGGCGGGTGGGCTGCGGCCTGCGCCGTCCCAGCGAAGCCTCGGCGCTCTCGTAGTCAGAGCGGCCCGGCTCCCCCCCGCCTCCTCCTCGTCTCTCCTTCCCTCCTCCTTCCCTCCCCGGCCCGGCCTTCAGCTCGCACTCACCCGCCTTCCTCCTGCCTGCCCGGCCCGCGGTGCGTGTGCGCGGCTCTCCCTCTCAGGCTGCCCAGCGCGGCGGGGGCGGCCGGGCGGGTGGGTGAGTGAGCGTGCGGGAAAAGAGGCGAGGGGAAAAGGAGGAGAAGGGTGGGGAGGGAAGGAGAGAGGCGGCGAGGAAGGAGAGAAACGGAGGGGAGAAACCCGCAGCGGTGCTCCTGGCGCGGGACGTGCTGCGGCGGCCAGTCGGGCGCTCGGGCGGCTGCTCCGACGACCTTTACGCGAGGGACGGGCGATCTCCGAGCTCGGGGCGCTCCGCTGCCAGCCCGGCCACCATCTTACATTGGGGAGACTTGCCCCGGACGCCGCCCCCGCTGCGCGTGCGCTGCCGGCAGTGGGCGGGGAGCGGCGCGGGAGGGGGGACGGGGCGCGACGGCACCGGCCGCGACGGCGCGGGGCATGACGGGACTTGTAGGCGGCGGCGGTGGCCCGGACAGCGCGGGAGGAGGCGGAGGCGGTGGCGGCCCTAACCGGAGCGCGGTGCTCTTCCGCCGGGCCGGGGATCCGGATTTCTCCGCCGGGCAGGACCGTCCCACCGCCCTGCTCCGGGAAGTCCCCGTCCATAAACTCCCTGCAACTTCAGCTACCTGTTGCTGGACATTGAACCGTGCGGTTTTCAAGCAGTGGGTTAATTTCTTTAAAAATATATTTTTATTCTGTCATTGGTGTTGCTTTGGGCTTTTTTCCCCTTGCCGGGTCGAAGCGATCCCGTGTACCTCTCCGTCGGACTTTGCCGGTTGGTGGCTACAACGTCGGGGGATGCGCTGTGCTGCGTTCTGCCGGGAGCGCCTGGCGCGGCTGTCAGCGGCTCGGTCGGGGCTGGCCGCGCTCCGCGAAAGCCGCCCCGGGCAGCTCTGCCTCACCGCGCCCGGCCCCTCGCATCCCGCCGGCGGAGCGGGACCGCGCCTGCCGCCGCCACAGCCGGCCGGCCGCGCTCCCCGCCAGGCCAGGCCACCCCCGCGCCGCCTCACCCTCCTCTCCCTTGATTTTCACTTCTTATTTTGTAGAAACTCAGAGAAACTGTATTGCTTCTATCCCCTCTTTCTACCACAGACACCCTGTGTCATGGACCTGTTCAAATTGCACCTATATCCCTTTCTTTTTTCTGTGATCCCCAGTGTCACCTCGTCACCTCAGCTGACAGAGAATGCCTTAACTCATCGCCTTTATAGCTCTCTTGTGGCTTTCCTGGCCTGGCATCCTTAGCTCTCAGGACAGCCAGCCTCATCTTAGATGTTTAATTATCAGTTATCTCCAGTGCACAAACTATTGCTACTTGTGCCATGACAATATACACAAGTATATTTCGCCTGAGAATTTTACTTATTTCAGCAGTTGATAGGACAAAGAGGTGTTCATCACCGAATGCACTGGCACAACCATTACATTTAATGGCATGGATTTTTTTTCTCCTGTAATTTTGTTTCTTAGTTTGAAGTATTATACTAGTACAGCTTTGTACAATACGCCTGTTCAACTGGAAGTGGAACTTGCGTTGACACAGCTTATCTCCTTTCTAAAACAAGTTAATGTTACCTTGTAACATTAAATATTATGCATATTAAATTTTAGACTGATATATGTATCTCCTCCACAGGAAAGCTCTATAAATTAACTTTACTACTTCTTGCTGTAGGCAAGACCCAGGTCTGCATAAAAAGATATGCTGTTTTCAGCAGTAGTCTTGACATGTGAACTCAAATCCAACATTATTCAGAAAACAAAGCATAAAATGGAATGCAAACACCTATATATGTGAGAAATCCTGTTTCTCTGCATATATCTTAGACTGTAACATATACTTAATATATCAATGTTAAAGTAACTAGTCAGTATATATTAATCAAATTCAGGTGAATGTATGTATATAACAATGTATTTCTCAAAAACTTTATTATTTTCACATTTTCCTATCAACTGATATATAAGCCATTAGGTTCCAGAAGTACCCATTATGTAAGTAACTTATGTAAGTAATGTGATTGTTGACACACCTAATAACCAGCAACATTTCCTATTGAATAAAAGCAAGTACTCTGACTTGGAAAGAAAGGTTAAAAATAATATAATTAAAAGCTGCAATTTTGAGTCAGAATTGAGGCTGTTAATATTAAGTGAATTCTGTGCTTTCTTTTAATTCACAATTAGGGAGTCTTTCCCTTAGTAAAAATTTGTTCAAATCATGTGACCGAGACCTGCATGAACAGATAGCAGCAGCATCCAATAATAATGTAGGAAAAAAATCTACATGGCTGAAGACTACTCTGGCTGATGTTACCAAAAGTTATCCTGCTTCCACCTCTTATTTAATCTGGTAAGAGCAATTCACTTGGCCATCATGTGGCCATTTTAAAGTTTTAAGATGTCCTTAAATTAATTATTTTATTACTTTTAAGTTATTGTAATTGCTTTCATAAGGTTACTTAACCACATTTTGACACCTTATTTACTCTTGGAAATGTTTGGGTTTCGTTTTTTTTGAATGAGTCTGATAACTCAGCAGGACTGTTTCTAAGAAATCATTTCCATGATCATAAAGAAAAGCTTTTGGAATACATTTTCTTGGAAATAACCAATATGCACTAGCTAGAGTAAAAATATCTGTTCATATGATTTATATATTGTGGTTTAACTCCCAGTTCCCTGACATTTGTTGCATACGGACTGTCATGCATGTACTGGGAAATTGTTCTCCCAGACTGATCCACAGTAACTGTCTTGAGGAACAAACATAGGAACCCACTAGGATTCTGCAGTTTGGTTTGAAGCCAAGCTCTTTTCAGGATTCCTCCAGTGTTAAGCCACCACCATTTCAAATGGCTGCCAACCTGTTTGGAGGAAACAATGGAGGGTCCAGAGAATGGACTAGAGAAAGACATGATGGTGGTGTACTGATACTGGCAGGAAAGGAGGAGGTGGAGATCAAGTAATTCCATGCCTGGTTGGGATAGAGAGTAATTATGCTGGGACTTTAGGATGGTAAAGGTTGCAAAGCAACTGCACAGACTGCAGTCTGCAGCATATTCAGCAACAAAGAAACAATACAGCAGCACCTCTACATGTTGACTTTCTGCTCACTGGGATTGATAATGGTCTACTAGTATGTGCTAGAAATATTTATCACACGTATATTTCACTGTGTTGGTACTGAAGAAAATTTCCAGTTTTATAAAGTTCATGACCCCAAGCTCTGCTGGCAGCAGTGGCTGAATGTATGTGCCTATATTTCAAGCTGAAAGTTGGGTTTCATAAATAGGAAAAAAAAATATTTTTCTTAAGCTTCTGCAAAGCCTCATAGATCGCTACAGAAGGTTCACAGATATTATTATAGAATGATATACAATGGCTAATAACAGGTTTTTTAGAAATTCAGTTTTATTTATTGAAACAGAAATAAGAACTGCTCTGCAGACTGCAATGGATGTTATTGATGTGTCCACTCCTTTTCTCACTCTTGGAGGTCCAAACTTCTTTCTGCTTCTCTGACTAATGATGCCTTTTACTTGGCAAATGCACTGGAGAAAGGAACTGCATGATTGTTCTAACTGTAGAATAATAAGAAAGGGCTTTGTTGGGAAATTAAGGGCAGGTGGAGGAGCCTTACAAACACTCCAATCGATATTTGCTGCAAGTGGCAGATGTTCACTATGTCTTGTTGGAAATCCATGAGAGGAGAAGGAGATCTCTATGGTGCTCAAGAAAACAAGATGAGAGAATTGTCCTGCTCTTTCTTAAATGAGAAAAAAGAGTGGTGAAAATGAATATATTACAAAGATAATGAGAGAGATGTATCTTTATGTTTTTGAATTATTAGGGGGAAATGAGAACCTCAGTGGGATGCTTCAGCCAATTTTTTTTCATTACAACCTTATTTTTTCAGCATAACTCTGGCACAGCACACCTTATCTGCTAAGTGCACCTATCTTTGCAAATGAGAGCAGAAATCATTCCGGTTTTGTGGTAAGGGTGTAGTGGGGATTCCCAGGAAGCTCCCACTATTTGTTAACCTCAGAGTGCACTTGAAGTAGTGGCATAACATCCTAATATTCTTCAGAGGACTGGGTTTTTTTCACAATTTACAGCAAATCTTCCTGGGTGTTTTTTTTTCCTTGTCCCAAACTCCTCTCAATCTAGACACTCATGTCCAAGTTAGCACAAGTTGTCATAAACATCCTTCTAGCTCTTTTTTTGCCTTCTGGCTCCTGTGCTGAAATCCATTCACAGAATCCTTGAATTTCTCTTTCCTATCCTCTTTCTTTTTTATTCATTAAACAACCTCTTAGGCTAAAGTTCCTCATCATAATGGGGCCTTTGTTGTCAGAGATAAATTGCAATTATTTGTTATTTCTGCACTGAACTCAGTGCCAATGATCATAGGCTTTCTTTTTTTTATCAATTTTGGAATGTCATTCCCATCTGTTTTTCCAGTTTGGGCTTCCCTAGGAAGTGGTTGTTCTCAGCAAACCCCATAATGTGTAAAAAATAAGAAGCCTCTCTCTCTATATCTCTTTTCTGTAGAAATCCTGTGCTGGTCTTGGAAAGGGACGGAGGGAAGAAGATGCTGGGCTAATGAGAGAGACAGTTTCCTGTTACTGAATAGTAACAGGACTGGAGTTTGCAGTTTTATGTGCACCTCTATAGCAATGATACCTTGAAGTATATTTCCAAGAGCTGAAAAAAAGTCTTAGAGCTAAAGGCAATGGATAAATCAGAAGGATAAGCAGCATTGCATAGAAGGGTACTGAAGTAATTCCATTGCAGAAGTGAGAGAGAGCATACACATAATAAACCAAGAGGGCTGCACTGCTTTGCTCTGTGCATAAAAATGGAGCATAGTCTTTGGCCTAAGATCTCCTGTAACACATGCAGGTCAGCATCATGTGCACTAGAAAGGAACAGACTATAAAGCAATTGGCCTGAATTCAAGAATTTGATATTGCTGAATGTTTGATTACAAGTGTTTTATAAACTCAGCATTTTGAAATGTTTAATTTTGGTAATTCATCTCATAAAATGTGAAAGGAAGCTAAAGAATGCTGAACAAATTATAAGCCAAAGTATATTTGCTATTGCTTTTTTTTTTTTTTTTTTTGCATTTGATGTTGCAATAAATATGCCTGCCCTGCAATCTTGTATTCCTTTTAACTCATGGGATGCTGCCACGTTATTTGAGTGGCAGGAAGAGCAGCAGTGAGCCCAGATGCATAGCAAACAGCGCAAGGTGGGAACACAACATTGGGTTCTTGTTTGTGGACCACCATGATGACCACAGTAGAGAAGGTGGCACTAAACAGATGGAAACAGGCTCATGGTTCGTACAGCTCATTTTCCCTTGCCAGTGATGGCATCTGGATACCACCTAGCTTAGAGTTGCAGAGCTATGACATAATATAGGACGTGATAGGAATACTTCCCTCAGCAGCATTTTCAGGCTAACCACCTTTTTGGATTTCAAACAGCTTTTTCGTAACCTCAGTCTTCGCATTTCAGTTCAGTGGTTTGAAAACAGTATTAGTCCTACAACTCCGTATTTGAAGTGACATCATTTGACAGCTGTAGTAAGTCACCTGGGTCTGTTACAATAGAGGGGTTCAGCAATTGACTTCCCATGGATAAATCTTTCACAGCTTATCCTGTTCTGGCCTGTTAGAAGTCCTGGAGGTCCTGTTCACATCCCTTCAGTTCTTGTAGAAAAGCCAGGGTTATTTTGCTTTATGGTCCATTTCTCAGGAATGTCCCTCTCTTGCATTCAGTTTGACTAACAGTCACAAATAGTAATATTTGAGGCAGTGCCATAAAGTTTGGGCTGGATGTGCTGATACATATAACCCATGAGACAATATCAGGGAGGGAAAGAGGTGGTACTCAAAAAAAAAAAAAAAAAGTGTGCATCTGGAGGAACACTCACATACTGGAATTGCAATGGAAGGCATCAGCATTCAGCAGAAGAGATTAACATACTTGGTCCAGATGATCTTATAACAGAAGAGGACACTCAGGGGCCAGACAGCAAAGAAACATTATCACATTATACAATGAGGGAAAATTATTCAAATATGGGTAGGATCCTCTCATAAACTGGACGCAGCTCATAGCTGAGGGCTAGTGAATCCTGGGTTTCATCCATGCAAAAAAAGAAAGTCCAGCCACTTTAAAACAATCGTTACAAATACGCTCAAGCCAACTCATCTGAAATATTTGAAGTAACATGCCTGTGTAGACAGGACTTCATTACCTTACTTATTATTGTTTTCAGGGAGTCGTCACCTGCTCTTTAAAGCAAAACATACATTACAAGACAGAATGATTTCTCATTATTGTCATATTCCTTAATTGCCGTCTATATTAGTGCATTCAAAGGAATGTATTTTTCCTCTTCTGTCCTTCTCTGCCTTCATCCAACAGCACTCAGCATTTTCCACAGAGCTCAAAATTGCTCACATTCTTATAAAAATGCCTCAGCCATATGCGATTTGCTGAGATGAAATAAAAAGTGCATGACTTGAGAAAATGCAATACTTTCTCCTGCATATTGATTCCATGGCTGCTGTATAAACAGGAACTGTCCATTACAAGAACTTCCACTGACTTTTTTTTTGTGTTGGAGCTCATGTTCTGCATAAGCCAGGTGTGACAGCAGCTCACCTGTCAAGAAAGTATGACGTTGCATTAAAGGGTTGACGTGAACTTTGACACTTGTAAATATATTGTACCAGCCAAGCTCCAGCTGCAACCTTGCAATTTTCCAGACAGATATATTTCCTTTTGCCAAAAGGAATGTGAGCTACTGCAGCTAATTTTACACTGTACAAATAATGCTGATAGAGAGACAAGCCTGAGATTAGATAGGTTAGATAGGCAAAGTAATAGCTTAAGTAGGAAAGCCAAAGCATTTATTAATCAGAAATATGAATTATGTTCCTTAAGGAGCTGCAGGAAACCAGCTGTAATGAGGACAAATGAGAGATCTGAGAATAATTAGATCAGTTTTGCACATAGGCAGCACTGTAACTGAGACTCTTTATGACAGAGATGCTTGTTGTACAGAAAAATTTGGCTCTTATATTCTGATAGAGAACATTTCCTCTTAGCTTGTGCTTGACACGCCGACAGAGGGAAGGTTGTGCTGTGTGCCTTGTGCTGCTCTGCCCTCTTTCCCCTCTGCTCCATCTTTCCCCCAGCACAATGTACCATGACTGGACCAGACCAAGAGCTACTATGGGTCAGGAACATATCCAGGGGGTGCAGGGACCAAGCTGGTATCCTGAACACATTTTATAGATTAACCAATGCACCTAAAGCATGGAAAGATACTTTTCTATTTTAATACACATTTTTTTATTCTTCCATATGAATTTTAAAATTGTACTATGTTTTCCTTGGCAACATTTTGAAATCATCGGTACATCAGTGTATGAATATGAGAATTTCCTGCTAACAGGCCAGACATGGAATTAAAGCCCTGGGTAGACCCATTTTGTTTTACTCCTAATAATCCAGCATTTGTGGGTTTTAAGGAATGATAAATTGCCTCTTCTTAAATAGGTTATATTAAACTGTAGCCAGTTAGCTCTGGTAGGTACCATAGTTTGCTAAAGCAAATAAATCAGGTGCTGATTTTTATTTCAAATTACTTTTTTTTTTCTCCTGTTTACTTTCTTTATGTTGCTACCATACTTAGGAAAATTAATTTTTGCGTGGAAAAATTCTGAAGCATGGAAAGCTTCAGAACTGATGTGCCCCAAACATTTCCACTGATAGTGTATTGTATCATGCATGCCTGAAGTGTTTATAATTTGTTTTATGCAAACCTTCATATGCTGTACTGTGCAGTTGTCAGATTGTCATGGGAAGAAGGTAGTATATGCTCAGTGTTTTGTGTCCATGCCTAGCAGTATTTCTCCTGACTAATACACAAACCAGTGTAATGTCTAAAAGCCACAGAATTTGAAACTTTTAGGTGTTTATATTTGCATGGAATCCCATGAAAGTACCCTGATTTCGAAAACAACTGAGCATTTGCAACTTCTCCTGAGGTCAATGAAAACTCATGTTCTCTGAAAGACGGTTCCATTCTGCAAGTTTCCACACAGGACTTCTATGTTGAATATTAGACCTACACTGTGGAAAACACTATGTACAATGTTATGAGCATTAAGATTAGATGGGGAGCCAGCTGCTTCCCATTTGTGGAAAAAGACTTGGCCAAAGTCAGGGACAAGAGAGAAGTGAGTTGCTGGTTGCTTGCTTCTTCACTCCTCTTTGCAGATAGGAACCTAGACATTGGACTTCCTTCCTCTGCGTAATATATACCTTTCCTCATTCTTCTGAGCAGTATATACTTTGACTCATCTCAGGCCTACTTCAAAGACACAGAAATCAAAGGGAACACTCTCAGACCTTTCCTACTAGAGTGAAGTCATACATTCTCACCTCAGGACAGGTAAACAGTGAGTTATCTCAGCTGAACTCTTAGTAAAGACAAGGGAGTTAATTTTTCATCGTCAAGATCTCATTAAAATTCAAGTTTATTTAAATTTAATAATTTAAGTGAAAATGCCACTATGGATTTTTTTAAAAAAAACATTTTAAAAAGTAAAGTATCTATTTTTTGAGATACGTCTACTTTCATGCACAGAAATAGCTCTCAGGTCTCAAAACATGCAAACTGCTGAAAGAATAATAGTTCTGGTGTACTCCTATAAAAAACAGGACCAGGTGGCCTAATCGAGTTTTATTAGGTATTGCTTTCTAATTGTTGACATGACTGAGCCATCAAAGCTGTAAAAGGTGCTTGTCTAATATTCTGAGCAGTGTACTTCCATAAGAAAACTTAGCTCTGATACAGCATTCATCTTTAATTGATACCTTTCCTCTCAGATGACTGTGGAATTAAGATAATAAATAGAGTCAAATTAGTTTTTCATGGCTCATCTTCATCTTACGTAGAGTTTTAAAGTTTAGGTATGTCCTCCTTATAGGAGGTCTGCATGTCTCAGTCTGCAGAGGGCTGACAACTGCCATGGAGCAGACTGACAGCACGATTACCTGCAAGGTGTGCCCTATTGGGAAAAAGCTGAGCTTCAGCAGTTTGGTCATGTCACAGCATGTGACAAAATGTTACCAAAGAGGTGATTACTCCTGTCCTACCACACTCCTTGTGTCAATTGGTTCTAGCAATGGCAGCCATGCTTAAATTTAATAACTTCTTACAAAGCTATCTAAGCCAAGATTTGCATGAGAAAATGCGGGATGTGGGCAGAGAAGCATGGTGAGAATAATACACACTGCCCTGTGTGGTACTATAGCTGAGTGTGCACTTACTGTACTGCATTGTATTCTTCCCCTTGATTTTAGATACCAGGAGTTAATAACTATCCCCTTAATGCTGTCCCAGTTTGTGTTTGCACAGTATTTAAAGAGGAGGTAAGTTGCTTACAGACAGGGATTCCTAGAAATGAAGTAGGCTGTTAACTCTAGAGGGATACCAGATCCTCAAAAAGCTAACTTCTTGTCTCGTGTTATGCGTGAATGTTGTGTGAGGCAAGACTTGGAGTCGGATCATTATTTCATGGAGCCATGAATAGAGAGAAAAGACATAACTTTCAAACAAGAAATCAGTTTATTGAGAGCACTGGGGCTGTATGACTCATTGAGTTATCTGAGTAGGCAAACAAACCAGAAAGTATTGAAAGAATAGCTGTGATCAATGAAAATAAAAACATGATTTTTTCTTGCTGAAATCAGAAAAAAAAATCCACTCTATGAATACAGATTGCCTAGGTTTTGTATTTCTGTAAAGGAAAAAAGTTATAGCTGGTCAGGTTGACAGAGCTGGTAATTCGCTTTGACATATAGCTCAGGCTTTCAAGAACTCTCCAAAGCAGTTAACACGGAAGTTATATTTTTTTGTGAAAAGAAAGTGAATTGATATTTGAGTCAAACACATGCTGATGTGTTTGACAAAAATACTTGATCACTGAAACAAATCACAAGAGAAATATTCTTCAGCTGGTGGGCAGATTAGCCTTTTGAATGGTGGGATTTTCTCTGCCCCATTCCCTGGCAGGTTCCAGTTGCATATCTGGTGGAAGTTTAATTATTTTCACAAAGTTAGGTGTCACTAACAAGAGACTGAGAGTGTAGAATGCCAAAGACCCCTCCAACATTCATGGGAGGTAGCAGTTGTATATTAAGCTGGGAAGAATTTAGCAAGCCTCACAACCTGAACAAGTAATCTGAACTCCTCCAGTGAAAGGGAGGCATCAGTCTTCCCTATAATGCTTTTCGGATCTCACCTCAAAACTGACACTAGACTTCCTGAGAGGTTCTGGGAAAATATACTTTGAAACACATTTATCATCATCCAATATGAAATAGTGTCAAACTAAGACACCCAAAAGGCATAATCAAATCCTCATTAAAACTATGGCCATCTAATTTTTAGGGGTTTCTCATAGCTTACTGTCCTTGTGTAGTTATAGTCTAAATATACCTGCAAGCAAACCTTTCCCTCAGTGTTTCAGAATGAGTCAGTACCTCAAGCTTCTCCTGGGCTGGACCTCACCATAACTACTTGTTTCTGCAGACAAACTGCTCATTAAAGAGGACTCAGAGTGATGTATAAGAAATACAAAATTATATTGTTAACAGGCAGATGCCCAGAAATGCAGCTAAGTGATGCAAATACAGCAGGAGAAGACTTTAACAGATATGTGACTCCCACTGAAATAGTTTGACATCAGAACCGATTAATACAATTTCTTGTTCCAGAAATTGAATTTGTTAAGTCCATGTCCTTTAAATTATTGCTCCTGAACATAATTCTTCCTGATTCTCAGCAAACTTACATGAAACAAAAAAATGCCCTGGAGTGGAAAACAAATCTTTTCTTATGCTACCTATTTACACAGGGTTTTTTTTTTCAAATAAGTTATCTCACAGCGTCACGACAGGGAAAGTATTTCAGTAACAAATTGTTAGAAGTGCACAAACTGTATTTTGTGTACAGGATGCTTCTTGTCTTCTGCCCAGAGAGCTCCAAAGAAGTGGACAGTGCTGGGAGGATAATTAACAAAATGGTAGCATAATTTCTGAAGCAATTTTACATTACAGTAGAGATGGCATTGCAAGATACTCTTTTCCTGAGGCTTATTGGTTCCTGTATCAATTTCACTCAGTTTGTAAGTATAAAGTAATGATTTATTTCAATTTAGTTTAAATTGACTCCCTCTCCCATTTCTTGCATTATATCTAGTTACAGAAACCCTCTGCTTTTCTTTAATAGCAGAGAGATTTTTGTGCAATTTTAGACATCTTCAGTGTTGCCCAAGTGAACTCATTATACTCTCGTAGCTTTGGACTTATTCCAACCCACCCATTCTTGGATGGGAACCCAAAAGAATGAAAGAAGTATATAAGTGAGCTGCAGAATATATACAACGTGCTTTAGAAAGTGCTCAGAGTGAATTACGGGATAAAGCCTCAATTTACAAAATTGGCAACTTGCAAAAACATCAGCCATCCTTAAATCTGATACGTAAATCCCTGAACAGAATGAATATCAATATGGCAGTTGATGTGCCAAGACTTCTATTTACTATATCAAATATCTTCACTTTGCTTATGCTTTGTTTTTCCAGCATTTCCTTGGTTGTAGGTTTCTGCACCTCTTGTTGTCAATTACTAGCAGCTACATCGTTACACTAATCAGATCACCTTCTGGGCTAATAACTGCCTCATTGCCCTCAGTAGCTGAATGGACAAATTATTACAGAAAAAGAAAGATTATTTGTCATTCCAGAATAGAGAAGAAAGAGAAACAAAACAGATAGCTTTAAGGGCCCCAAAGCAGGAATTAGGGAAAAAATAACTCACAATACATCACAGAGCCAAGAACGCTATTTTGACTTTACCTCTGAAGCCTGAACAAGGATCATACAGACCTGCAGGATATTGCTTATCAAGGCATTAATTTCTGGTCAGATGCCTATAGTCACTAATTGTCCTCACCTGCACAGGAAGGGCAGCACTTGCTGTTGTTTGTTTCCCCCTGCTCCCTGACCCCAAGGAAGGTGTTCATATAACTTTGAGAACTTTTAGCTCATTGTTGCTTTTGATTAGATAAACCATGTACATGAGCTAGCGACAACCTCACACAGTTTCTTTGATGAGCTTAGATACCATGGTGACACTAGAAATATCTAGGATTGGAAGACAGAGAAATTACAAAATTGTTTTGTTGAGAAATGCTGCAGGGAAAGGTCTCAGACCTTTTTCTAAGATTTGATGCCAAGCTAACTATCTCCATGTATAAAGCATGCTTTTTGCAGCAAAAACAGGATTATAGCCAGCTAAGAAGTTTCTAGGAAATTTAGCCAGCATATAAGACTATTCAGGGTTTTTTACTCTGCCAACAAACATTAAACAAAAATACATTATTTTTCCCATGTTCAGATGATGGGGCCAGGCTGAAGAGCCATTCAATCAACATTCCAGGCCTGCTGTGAGATGCTATACCCATTTTTACAGAACAGTAAGCTGAGATGCACAGAGTTAGTAACAGTCAAAGCAAGAGCTCCAGGAAGTCATATGGTCTAATCAGTAGCCAGAAATGTTTCTGGCTTTTTGGGAAAGAGGCATATTTCACAATGCAAGGACTGGTCTATTTATGTAGATGCACTTCTACAAGGCAACTTTTTCAGTTTTAGCTGCAATGCTGAAAAGCCTTTTTTCATTTTTCTCCATCATGTGATGGAGATGTGAAAGATGTGATCATAATGACACTGAAGATTAAAGGTAGGAAATTAAGTAGGGCCTCTTAGGCATTTGAACAATACTCTTTTTTTTTTGCTAATAATTATTCTTCCTGGTAATAATAACATGTAAAGAGAGTAAATTATATCATCATCGTTATCTTTGTATCTTGATGTATGATTTGACTATGAACCACTAAATAAAGTACTATGAAAATTAAGAATGTTACACCTGTAGCATATCACAAACCACCTACAAGTTACAAAGAGTAGATTCCCACTGTGCAGCTCATTTTAATTATTACTAAGAGTTATTTCCACCGATAGAAATTAGTGTAGATCTCTCACCATACAAACAGAATCCGCTACCCTACAGGCAGTTTGGAACCTCCTTTCCCTGGAATCCAGGGGAAGTAATATCCATCCCAGGTATTTAGTGTCAGCCTACCTTTGATACTTCACAAATTTCTGTCTAGTAATTAAGGATGAAAGACATCGTGCCCTGTCTTGAACCCATCTGTGTTGCAGAACTTGCTGAGAGCTATTGTTAGAGAGAGGAATGAGGTATTCTTTCCCTATAGTGACTTGTGAAAAATAGACTACCAAACCAGCCAGTGATCCTGGGTAAACAATGGGAACCTAAATTAAAGGACAGCAGATAAAGCAAGAATAAGCAAGAATTACTATTCATGGACTTCCCTATTCATTAAAGCATGGATGGATGGATGCAGTTATGCCAATAAAAATATGTGCAGAATGTATGGTATGGTGTATCTAGATGCCTCTCTTACTTCACCCATATAGGAGCCGAACTGTCACAACTATTTTGCATTAAAATATCACATTGCTGACAGAGAAAGAATATAAGAAATGCTGTGCAGCTGGAGCCAAATGTGGTATTTTTTCTTCTGCAGTTCAGCTGCCCAATGACCTACCCCTTGCCATCCACTATTTCACGCTTTTTTTTTTTTTTTTTTTTTTTTTGTTGCTATGTGACCCTAGGTCAATTGGCAAGGAGAGGAAAGAATTATCTGGAAATTTAAAATACTAAATCTGCAGTGGTTAGAAAGGTTTTTTTCCTTCAACAGAGTTTAAAAAAAAGTGGGTGCAATCTGACTGTATCTGAATGCCAAAAGAAAGATGACAGCTCTTAATGCCTGGGAAAGGTTTGGTTTTTTTTTGGTTTTTTTTTTTTTTTTTTTTGTTTTTTTTTTGGTTTTTTTTTTTTTTTTTGGTTTTTTTTTTTTTTAATTCAATTCTTTATTTCTCTCTCTTCTTAAAATTTCATATTTCTTAAAAAAACACACCTTAGGAAATCACACTGTAAGCCAAACTTTTTCAGTAACTTTTGAACCTGTTGCAATTTCTGGGTCAATTCCAACCTAATCTGATCAAAACCTAGAGGGCTTATAAACTTAGTGAAAATCAGGGAATGTATAAAGGAAAATTATCAAAATTAGAATCACTGTGGAAGGAAAGACTGAAGCAAAACCTCAAGCTATCCACTGAATTTGCTGTGGCCAGGTGATCAGCACATGCATCTCCAAGTTTATCTGATACCTGCCTTTCATATTCATTGGTCTTGGGGTGGCACATGGGCAGCAGAGGAGCAGAACTGCGGCTTCACAGGGAAGGATGCACAGGAGAGGATACAGGAATGCCCCACCCAGCTACCACGGCTGCTTTAGTTCAGCTGCTTGGGGAATAACTTCACTTATTTTCTACTTTTACCCTTGCCTGGCATTCTTTTCCTAGAATGAAATGAACAATTCACTGTCATTCTCATCATTATAGGTTTATTCTGTTCATGGCTAAGACCAGGATAAAGTAAATCTCAAAGAAATATGGGACCTTTGACTAAATCAACAAATTATTGAAAACACTTTCATCTATTGAACTCTTGAGAATTCCCCTCTTTTCTAAAATGTTCATTTTTCTCTCCTCTTCTGACTAAGTGAAACAGTTTCTCTGTTTTCTGTCTCCTTTTTCTTACAGCTGCCTTGCCAATTCACTCTCACCCCAGGAGCACTTCTCTCTCTCTATTACCCCTTCTGCCATCCCATTATAGGGGCGATCTACAGAAGTAAAGATAGTTATTTTGCCAGTTTCTCATGGGTCTAGTTCATTGGACATAGTTTTGCAAACATGAAATACTGGTTTAATAAAGTTCAAGAGGGGAAACTATTGGAACTAAAATTGAGTACTTTTGGTGAATTTTTTTATCTTAAAGGTAAGACAGGAGGGAATTTCTGTAAGAATGTTGATTACTACTGGGACAGAGAATGGTAAATTCACTTCAGACACAGAGTACTTCTAAGATACTGATATTTGTTCCTCAGCTCCAGATAAATAAGTGTATAAACATGCTTTTTATTTTCCTTTCTTCGTGCTTGGTACTTTTTTTTTTTTCCTTTCTTGTACTTTTTTCTTTCTTGCACATACTTTAAGTGCAGCTTTCTTCACAGAATAATTCCTATCAGAGCTGGCAGTTTTTTGTTTTTCCCTCCCCTATACAAGATTGTAAACCCGAGTTCACATTCAAAAGTTATTTATTGTGTCTATTTTTTTCTAAGACTTCAATCAGAAACCAGACAAGCTGGAATCATCCTGGTGATTTTTTTTTTTTCCAGTTAAAAAATACATTAAAATATTCTAACAAATGTATCCCCTAGTGCAGTATCTGAATTCAGGTATTCAGCATATTCAGTGAAAACGGCTTATAGGACAGGGTTTGGAAGGAAAGACTCACTTGAGCGTGGCATGAAAAGGGAAAGAAAAACGGAATGGCACGGAATCGCTGTGTTATTTACATGAGGAGCGGAGGCAGGAGTGCAGAAGCCCAGCGCTCTCCCTTTCCCGCAGCCGCCTCGAGGGAACACGAAGCCGGCTGACGCGACGATCCATTAACCCGCATTAACTACAGCTCCCATCAGCCCGGGCGCGGGGCTGCCCCGCCGCCGCCGGAGCCGCTGCCCCAGCCGGAGCCCCGGCGCAGGAGCGGCCGCAGTGTGGTCGTGCCCAGCTGCGCTGTCCCGGGGCCGAGGCGAGCCCGGGGCCGAGTCGAGCCCGGCCCGGCGCGCCGGGGTCAGCCGGGCCTTCCTCGGGCGCCGGCGCCGCGACGCGCCTCCCTCTCCCGAAGATGGCGGCTCCGTTGGCGGTAAATTCGGGTAAGAACAATCTGAGCGTAGGGCTGCGGCTTCTCCTCCGCCTCTCCCCGCGGCCATCCCGCTTCCTGGCCGCCGGCAGCGCTGCGCCTCTCCTCCGAGCCCGCGGAACCGGGGCGGCCGCCCTGGGCAGGCCGGGCGTGGCGAAGCGGCGAGGCGAGGCCCGGGCGGACAGCGGGGAAAGGCTGCGGGGCGCCCTGTGCGGTGTGCGGGCAGGCGCTGGGAGATCGGCCTCCCGTGTGGCGGTACCCGGGCTCGGGCCGCGCAGAGCTGCCCGGCAATGGAGCCCCGCGGTCAGAGCTGCCGCCATGCCTGGCTGGTCCTGGCGGGAAGTCGCGTCAGGAAGCCAAGGCCTCCTTGTTTAGAGGGGACTGTGGTAACTCGGTGTGCACGTGGTTGCGCATCCCTTCGGTATTACACTCATCTCCTAATGCTTTGTGGTGTAAGAGGCAAAAGAGGAGTATATCCAGAATTTTGCCCTGTTTTCTACGTATAGTGCCATTGAGTAGTTAGAGAAAACAAAGCCCCTATTCCTCTTTAGCCTTCTTTTTGTAAGACTGAACCAGGTCACTTATTTCAGCCTCTCATTCATCCTATTCTCTGGCTCGCTATTTCAGTGTCTAGCTCTGAGGAGCCCAAAATTTGACACAGTATGGGAGTGAAGGACTCTGAGATGCCTAAATAATCACTTGCATCTGCTGGCTACAGCTGTTAACACAGCTTGGAGCCTGTAGGCAGCCTTTGCTGTGAGCCTGTGCCGCTGACTGGTGTTCAGCTTCCTGTCTGCCAGGACATTTGGGTATTTGACACTTGGGTAAAGCTGCTCTCCAGAAGTTCCCTTGGTCCCCAGCCTGTGTAGTGATTCTGTGTTCGGTGCAAGATGTTGCATTTACTCTTGTTGAGTGAGCTTCACTAGGTTAACAGGAGGAGAATGGGGACCCTGTAAAAAACAGTTTTCACTGCAATATACGCCAAAAGGTCTGTAAATAAGGTTTTGTATGCCAATAGTGACAGGTAATAGTTATTACTAATTCCAGCTAATAAAATTAAAACATCAGTTCCTGTGGCAAGCAAGGAACAAATTTTACAGAGATTTTAAAATCTCACTGAATAGATTGCATCCCTGTAGCCTTACAGAAAAGCAGTAATAAAGCAAAGACTCTTCATGAAAAACTACGTGAAGTGAAGTGAAAATTAAAGTAGTTCAAATGAGACTATTTTATGAGTTGCACAGCGAGAGAGTCTGTAGCCTTATAATTAAAAAACACTAGGGGAAGAAGGAGTTTTTTCCAGGAAATACGAGAAAAATTAAAAGGAGATGTGGCACTAAAACTAGTAGAGATTTTGCCTTAGGTTATAGTATATTGTTTGTGGGAACAGACATGTCATGGTTGAGTCTGTCACTTGGCAAAGTGTTCAGGCATATAAGCATCAACTGCTACTGTTGCCAAGAGAAGCAACTCAGCCTATCTTCTCTTGCTGCCCCCGATGGGACGGTAAAAGTCGTAATAATAGAACAGCTTAAGTGGGAAAAAGTCAGCATGGTTGCTGAAGTCCCACCTCTTCCTATTCCAGGTGCCTACTCCTTTCTCTGCAATAATCCATCTTTGTGCCATTGCAGAGCAAAGTGGGTTGTAGATGTGATCCTTCTGGAAATAAACTCCTCTTTGGATTAAATTTTGGTTAGAGAAGTTAGATCCTTAATTTGTTCTAAGTCTCTACAGTACGTGTGTTTGGGCTGGTGCAAAACAATTATGTGGTAGGGACAAGACCAAACAAATGGGCCAGGGAAGTAGTTGAACAGCTTTTGGCAGGCACTGCGGTTTGCTGCTGGTGTTTATTACACTTGGTAATGTAGTAAGAGTGAAAAGACAATTTCAAGTGGAAGTAAATCTGAACTCTGAACCCACACTGGCTGTGTGGGACAGCCAGTTACAGCCGAGTATGAAATTATGCATCCAATAGTAGCTATTTCTAGGCAGGGGTAACACGATACAAGTTAAAACACTGAAGCTAAGAAAAGGCAAATTTGTCCCTTTTTTATAGGTTGGCCCAACACAGCCATACTGTCACTGCTAAATGTGTTCTCTCAGTCATTTGTAAATTCACGTGTAGCTACTCAGCATGAATGGCTTCACCGTTTAAGTATGGCAGTCTTTGATCTGACATTCTAGAAGTACTTTGAAGCTTAGGAGGTTGGCATTTTGATTGTTGGGAGGGATATCAATTTTAGTTTGAGTAATCAAAGGAGTTTGTGCTCTCTCAACAGAGAATGTTTTTCTCTGATTAGCGAGGCAGGATTTTGCACCCCTTCCAGATGACTAGCTCAGTATGCACTGGTTCATCTCTGACAATGTAGGAGCAATGAGGGTCATTTAAATAGCTTGCTTTTGCTTAAACTGGTTTTTGATTTTCCCAACTTGCTCACTCAAGTAATAATCTTTGGAAATGATTGAGACCATTTTTCTTTAGATATCTGCTGTAATGCAAGAGTATTGTATATTTTGATTTGATGGGTTGTTTGGCTAATAGTGAAGGTAGTCCTTTTCTGGAGTATTCTGTAGAAGTGGTAAAGTCACAGTCCTGGAGGGATTTAGAAGACATGTAGATGTGGCACTTGGGGACATGGTTTAGTGGTGGACTTGGCAGTGTCAGATTAATGTTTAAACTCAATGACCTTAAAGGCCTTTTCCAACCTAATACCTCTATTGTAAGTATTCTTGTAAGATGACTTTCAGCACCAGAATTTAGGCGTGTACATAATCTTTTTTGGTTCTTTACTTCCCTAAATGCAATTAAGTTTTAGATCAGACCATTGTTTTGTTTTATTTTGTTTTGTTTTGTGGTTTATTTTATTTTTTGTTTGTTTGTTTTGGTTTTTTTTTGTGCCTTAGGAAAGGAAAATAGACTTTTCTTGATAGGTGTAAGAGTATACTGACATGCCAAGAGTAACAGTAAACTAACAAAGAGTCTACTTATTGAAAACAATATAGAAATAATTTGTTTTCTTCCTTTCTGTATTTCAAATACATTGTTTTATCTCTTCTTTTAGCTGCAAGCTTGTGGGGTCCATATAAGGACATATGGCAGACTGTAATGAATGCCATTTGGAAAAGACAACCTGAAGCTGTTCATCGTCTCGATCAAGTTTTAAAGAAGCACAAATCTGACTTCATTTCTCTCTTCAGAAATCCGGTACTGGACTAATGCTCTCTTCTGGAATGAGCTGGAGAGCTGATGATTTACTCTGTCTTATATTGTTGTCTTTCATGCCATTTTAGACCTTATCCATTCTTTTCATGTGACATTTTTACAGTACATAACACAGATGTGTTATACCAGTCTTGTTCTGCTGTAAGAATACAAATAGTATTAAGTGGGAAAAAATAATGCATACATATTATATTGTATCTTCTACAGGATAATTTTATCTATGATGATTTTTTTTTCTCTCATTATTTGAGTGCTATTTGGAAAGGAATAGTAATATTATCTGGTGATCCATCAGTCATGTATTAATTTTTTTTGTTACTCTTGGGTGTCTGAAATAAAGCACAAAGCTATTTTGTCTTTTGGTTTTGCTCATGTTTCAGTCAGATTAACAAACATGCAAAACATGTGAACACACGAATTTAAAAAATACAGAATGTGTCTTGTTCAGAATGCCAGATAATGTGAAAAAACTCCCTGTTTCTTGGCTGGTGGGTCATAAGGTAGTAACTAGAAATATATCTTCTTTCAGTGGTGTAATTTCTCCAATAGTAGATGGCTTTTCAAAATTGAAAGGTCGGAAAATTTAACAATCAGCTGCAGAGTTTCATCAGTATATCTTATCATCTCAGTTTAATGGAAAAAGAATGATGTAGAAAATAGACGGGAGTAACACAACAGTTCTGATTGACAACCCAGATGTCTTTCACTGAGTTGATACCAATTCCTGCTGAGAATTGTATCAAAGTTTACTTTTAAACTAGTATTTTGAGTAAACTAAAAGTCAGCACTGATTGTATAAGATTATTTTTTTAATGTTCTTACAAAGAGACCACTGCTGTCCAAGCATGAAGCATTTTTAGGGTGCCTTTACTATGTCTGTTTAAAAGCACTGCCTTTGTTTTTATGATAACAACTTAATCTGACAGAACTATGTTTGTGAGGAAGGATTAATGTGTAAAGCTTTATTCAGTATTTGATCTTGCCATTTTGAATAACTTGCGATGCTTGTTTCTCTTGCAGCCAAAAAATGTTCAGCAGCATGAGAAAATTCAGAAAGCAAGCACAGAAGGTGTTGCTATCCAGGGTCAGCAGGGAACTAGGCTTTTGCCAGAGCAGCTCATCAGAGAAGCCTTTATCCTCAGTGACCTCTTTGATATTGGAGAGTTGGCAGCTGTTGAGCTCCTACTTGCTGGTGAGAAGGGAAAATATTTAAGATCTGGAGAAATATTGCTTAAATAGGCCCTTCTTATTTAAGTGTACGTTTAAGGTGAAGGCATGATACACTGAAGGCCTTAGCTTCCTAACACAGAATGTTCTTAAAAAGAAATTCTCACTATAATGTCATATGGTAGCAGTGTTCTGAACCCTAATGTTTGTATGCTCAGCTATTGCAAAGGGGAGTATATTCTGAGGAGGTTTTATGATTTACTTTCTGTATCATTGAATTTAAACATAATTAAAACATGATTGAGAATTTTTCCATAAAGCAGTGTAGTAGATACTGATTCTTCAAATTATGTATTTGTTATATATTGCTGCGTGATTCTATAATCTAATAACTGATAAGTAAGAGAAGTGTTCTGGAGAGTGACATATTCTTTGTGTAGAAGATTGATTTTAGAATCGTTAAGTTAAAATTGTTAGTTGTTATTAGTAGCTACTGTTCATTAGCTTGAAAAATTCGTTAAAGAAGTAGATTGCAAGTTTGTCACCTTTGGAAAGCCATCTTCAAGTCAGGCTTACTTTCTATTTTGAACTTGAATTTTCAATGTACTTTCAGATAGAAAATTTAATTTTGAATAAAAGATATTTCTGTGATAATCATCTTGAATTGATTATTAAGATGGATACATATCAGTGGCAAATACCATTTGTTCTAGGATGTATATGGACTAGCACTTAAAAAAATTTTTTTTGTATGTTTTAATAGTTGAATATTAATTTTACCAGTAGCACCCACAATATCTGGGATTTTTTTGAGTGTCTGGAACAAATCAAAGTGATAGTGAATAACCACAGGTATTTTGAATGCGATATTTGTATTTCAATTAGAAATACAAAGAGAGCTCTTATCAAGGCATTTATGTTCAGCTTTCTCTGGCTATTTCTGTGCATTCTCATTCACCAGGAGAACACCAGCAGCCTCACTTTCCTGGCCTTACAAGAGGTCTAGTGGCGGTTCTGTTGTACTGGGATGGAAAAAGATGCATTGCCAATTCACTGCGAACCCTCATCCAGTCACGCCAAGGCAAGACGTGGACATTGGAACTCAGGTCTGTATCAGGGTGATGAGCTGATCACAATTCTTTGTTTTGAGTGCTTTTAGAACTAATTAGACTAAAGGGAATATGTACAGTCTTGAATTTGCTTTTTTTCTCGTAACCTGATGCAACTGCTTTCCTGTTTGTTTCTTAAGCATAATCATTTTTTTGCACGTATTTTTGTTGGATTATAGGGGTATCTATTTTACTTTCAATTCTTTCATGCTACTTCACCTTCTGGCAGTATTTTACTTCAGACACTCTCCCAGTTATTGGTGCTCTAACTAGTGGTGATTGCTCAGTATTTGAGAGCACTGCTGTGTTCTGACTTTCTGTGCATTGTAAAAGGGAATTGTGATCCTGCCTTTACTTAGAAGGGATGTACTATCTACTGGTGAACGTTATATGCTAGTATTTTTTGCCTTGACAAAGAAAGCAGTGCACACTGTTTGTTTCCAAGTTGGGTAAAGAAAGATGAAAAAATGTGTTCTACTGTAAATATAAATTGTGAGTGCATTATCTGGACAATTGCATTTACTAGTAACAAAGCCTGTGAGTTATGTGCATCTTGTATATAATACTTCTTCCTTTTAATAGAAATCTTAACTAGCTGATCCCTGTTGTACTCTCACATTCCACGTTCTTGAACCTACAACTAGCTAAAGACCCTGTATCCATTCAGCATAATGTTTTGAGAGGGCACTGCTTACTGATTAGTGATGCACATTTAGTTGCTCTCTGTATATAATTTATTTGTATGTTTTTTTGTCATCAAATACATTTTATGGGATTCATTATTTTAGACATGTTTGTGACTGGAAAACTATGATTAATTGTTAAATTTATATTCTTTCCCATATAGTCAAGAGTTAATTTCCATGACAACACGCTTTACAGATGACCTAATGGAGCAGGGTTTGACTCAGAAGATCCTTACACTTGTGTCTCACATTGATTTGAACAATGAATTTGATAAACTCCAGAGAGAGCGAGGATTGGGCAGTGAGAAACACCGCAAAGAGGTAAAATTCCCTGAGCATGGATACTCTTCTGTGCTGCTGAACACATTAGGATAGAGTTAGACTGCAAGGAGTCCTTTACTTTTGCACAAAGTCTACTATTGTCTGAGATTACAGGTATTGCCTCACAGCTTGTGCAATATCAGTGTGGGATTCACATTGCTTCCTGCATTTCTATTTTGCTGTTGCTCCCAGATGCTAGGGCATGTCTTATTTTTAGTGAAGAATTGTAACAGTAAAAATCTAAGCCTAATATTTACACTGTGTGTAAATTTCTTCTTTCCTTAATTCTGAAGTCTGTATTTTAAATTATCAGCACTACCATTATCTGCACTATTGACATAAGAAAAGTGAACTAACTCACAAATTATTAAAACTGATTGAAACCAAGTTGGGTCAGGTGAATAATTCTCGTAATAACCCATTTGTGTTAATATGAATGAAAGCATTTCTAATAGTCAAGTGAAAATTGCTTAAAAATACATTGTCATCTTTATAGTTCTTGGACTTAATTGACACTGTGACTATCTGCAGCATAATTTTGCTAGCAGGAAGATTTTAAACATTATTGTTTTAATTTTTTATCTCCTTTCTAATGGGTGATCTGCCTAAAAATCATTCTGTGTGATAATAAATCAATTTGCTTTCAACTGGATAAAGAATTAACCTTACACTTTTGCTATGAATCTAGAAACTGTGGAAAGAGTATCTTTCTCGTTTATCTTAAATTACCTTAATGTACCTTAATTTCGCTCTAAGATTAATTTTTTTGGGGCAAAGGGAAGGCTGACTCTATCTAGGGTAACTGCCAGTGCAGTTGTGTAATTAGAGACAGGGAATGTGCCTTCTGTGTGCTACATTTATAGCTATGTAAATTCTGTGTAGAATGATATCTCTTGACCTCAGCAGGGATACTGGTTTGTGTGTAGTCATAATCCCAGGTATCTACTCACATCTCTCATGAAATATATAGGAATATAAATGCAATTAACAAGCAGAAGTGTCCTTTTTTTAGTTTAGCAAATAAACCAAACATTTTCTGTAGCTGCTGTCTTTAGAGTGATTTTTAGTTTAAGCCAGTCACCATGATTGACTGAGAAGGACAAATTGAACCTGTTCCCAGAATAGGTATATTCACTGGGTTGTTTTTTTTTGTTGTTTGTCTTGTAAAGGTTTCTGATCTCATTAAAGAATGCCGACAGTCCTTGGCTGAAAGTCTCTTTGTCTGGACCTGTCAGTCACCCCTGAGTAAGGATGACACTCTAATCCTCATAAGTTACCTGGAGAAGGTAACAGTGGAAGCCGATGGTTCTTTGGATGGCGTGAACTTGTCTCTTCTCATGGCTCTCCTTTATTGCTTTGATGTCAGTTTTCTGGAACAAGGGGCAGAGGATCGTGAAGGTAATGCTGGCACCATTCCCAGAGCTTACATTGCACAGATGGATAAATGTTGTTTAAGCAGTTTTGTTATTGATCAGTAACAAATTGGCAGGATTTTGCATGTGTTTTCTCACATTTGTTTACTGAGTATTGGTTTTGTGTTTTTGTTGTTGAAGACTTGATGCACCGGCTCCCTCTGCTAGCAGAAAGACAGTACATAGCAACAATCCACACTCGGCTTCAGGAGTCTCAGCCCTGGAAATTACCAGGCCTGCAAGCTACTGTTAGATTAGCCTGGGCACTGACATTGCGAGGAATATCCCAATTTTCTGATGTGACAGGTAAATTACCCTAAAGTTCAGTTGCTGCACATTAGTATTGAGAGCCTGCAAGTGGTGTAAGTCAAAGGATCTATTACCTTTCTGAAGTGTTATTTACTTCCTTAAAACTTTTTCTATGTGAGTTTGGTTGTAGTGAATTGAATTGCTCTGAAATGTACACAGATGTAGAAGTAATTATTTACTAGACAGTAGTAGTGCCTCATTGAAGTGAAAGAGATTTTAACGTAGTGGAAAATTCAAGGATTTAATTTTCAGCTTCAGTATCATTTGAATCTACTTAAAACCAGAATAGATTCTTGTGATTTTTTTACATCTGTAGATGTTCAACCTCAGTATCTTGAGATGATGAATCTATTTATAATTTTTTTTCCTTTCTGGACCTCACAAACCATCTAGCTTTCTACTATGTCAAAATTGAGTCTACTCCAAAATATCTACTAAAGAAAATGCAAACATTATAATTAATGTTAAATTAAAGTTGGTTTGTGATTCTTGGTTGATTGCCTTAGATTTTTTGGGGTAAATGGATATCACTGTAGCATTTATTAAAATAGGAAGTTGAGGTCTTAATTTGCCATTAATTTATCTTTTTTCAGTCTAGTTCTCTTGTACAGTAGAAAAAAACGAGTTGATGGAAGCGTGGGAATTTGCATGTCAGCTGTGTATCCTGAAATATATTTGTTTGGTAGTAGATTGTTATTTACTTCTTCTCCTCTTGTGAATTTTGTTGCCCAGCTCTAGCAGAATTCACTGAGGCAGACGAGGCAATGGCAGAACTAGCAATTGCTGATTATGTTTTCCTGTTCCTGACTGAATCTGTTGTGGCGTCTGAGAATTTCTACCAGGAGGAATTTTACATTCGCAAAATCCATAACCTTGTCACAGACTTCCTTGCACTCATGCCAATGAAAGTAAGTTGTTTGTGTGAATACCACTTACTGAGAAATGTGGGCATCTCTTCTATGTTTCTATTATTTGGATGAGGTAGCACAGAGATTCAGGCGTCATGCTCAGCTTGAGCCCTGCGCTCCAGAAAACTTGTTCGCTTTATAGAAGCCATAATGTTTGGGGTTTGTTTTCCACACTGGAGTAGAATGTGGTTTTTAAACCACTTCAGTGTGCTGAGATTTGCAAAACTAGCTTTTATGGTGGTAGTAGTGTTTGTTTTACATGATTAAAATTTAAATGAATGCTGACATTCCATTTAAGTTTGGGTTTGTTTTTTTTTCGTTTTTCTCCTGCTTTGGCTCAGATTTTCAGTTGGTTGTAGCTAATGCCTGAAGACAGAGAAGGATGTTCATTACAAACAGGATTTTGCAATACAATATATGACAAAATCAGACCATCAACTTACACTCTAGTTTGATATAAGCCAGTACTAGCTGTTTCACAGGAGATTGTTAGTAGGCAATTGAGGTATAGCCCTACAAAGCAACTTTTTGTCTTAAGCCAACCACTACCTATCAGCAGTTATGTCCTCATCTGTTTCTACTGAATCTCAAATTTTAGGTAAAAAGAAATGTCTGTTTTGCAGGATCTTTGTTTTGCTTTGGGTATCTGTGTAACCTCTGTTCAGTTTTACTTAAATCTCTAAGTCAGCATTTTAATTAATTCTTCTGCATAGTTTTAGCATTTATGCTGCTTGCCAGTCATGATTTGAGTAAATCTTCTGGTTGCCTGCATTATATTAGTTCAGAACTTGATAATTTGCTTTAGTACCTCAAATAATTCATTATTTAACTTATCAACAGTTTTTTTCTTGTTCAGTTAGTATACCAATTAACTAGTTTGCTTTGACCCTTTCCACAGTTATTTCTAGTTCTTAATAATTTTTTCTTGTTATTATTTTTAAACTTTTTTCCCGATGAGACACACATTATTTTGCTGCTCATTCTGTTTTACATACTGAAATATATTAGACCATTAACTAGTCTGTATTGACTGTCAACATGTTTTATTTTTTGTATGTTGAATTGGTTGCTTACTTCTGTTTCTTCTTCTTCAATGTCTCCTTAATATTTAACAAGACTTTTAATGTCATGTCTGTTTGCTTTCTGTAAGCCTCTGTTGGGGTCTCATGTCAAAAGCTTTTTGAATTTAAAATTCAATGTCAGCTGTTTTTTGTTTAGTAATTAGCATTTTCAACACAAAGAAGTTTAGGAAGCTGATTAAATTGCTACATAAAAAAAAAAAAATGCTGCTGTTCTTCTTGTTCTTCTCTCTTGTTTTTCCTGTGGTATTTATTGACATGTGATAAAGCTTCTGGCTGAGATGGAGTAACTCCAAAGTTGCATCAGTTCAGACCTTTTCAAGTTATAAAGTAGCTGCAAGTAGAAATAGTCTTTAATGGTGAAGAAAGGTTCAATCCACAGATCTATATACAGGAATCAATATTTTGCATTCATGTTTGCATTTACATTATATGTTTCTTTTCACTCCTTGTGAGTAATGGTCTAGGATTCTTTGAAAGTAAGCTGTCTAGCTTTTAAATTAAAAAGAGGAAAAGGATCCACCTTTTGGATCCACCAAACTATCTGGTGCAGTCAGTTACACAAAGCTCCCATGATATAAGTTCAGGGCTTTTACTATGTGCTGGGGGCTTTGGCAGTAGGGATTGACTACAACTTTCAGTGAAAGCTCTTGGGGGGGAGAGAGGATTGAAAAAATCAAAAATTGAATTTTCTTGTCACGTTCGTGCAAGTACATTTGCTTTCTTAGCTTTAATAGGCCATGTAGACAATTCCATTATTTCTGTTCTGTTTCATTCTTAGCTAAATATAGACCACTGTTTATTTTTCCACTTCATAAATCCTGCAGGTGAAACAGCTGAGAAACCGTGCTGACGAAGATGCTCGCATGATCCACATGAGTATTCAGATGGGTAACGATCCACCTATTTCCCTTCGGAAAGATCTGGAGCATTTAATGCTTCTAGTAAGCCTTATTTTCTTGTAAATTACTGTGACAAATAATGATTGTGACTTTCATTTGTCATCTGAAACTCATGTCTGAATGATACCATATGGTGCTGGATCTTTCCCTTTTGGGATGTATTTTATTTTTCCTTACGTATAGACACTTTTCTATAATTTTTCATATAAAGGAATTAATTTGTTGCCTTGGTTTCTGATGTTAATGCCATGGTTTTTATTATTTTTTAGTAAGCAAATACTGCATTGTTTCTTATGCTTTGAAGGTTTCAGAGGTTTTACTCCACTGTTGACAGTTACTCTGATAAATAATTGAAATGTTTAAATAATTCTCATGCATTGATATATTTGTAGTGAGAGTTTTGGAAGACTATTTTGTATTTGCTGTAGAGTAGGCTCAGTAAGGTGACTCCATCAAGGCTGATGGAATTACAAATTCCCTTATTTCAGTAGAGTTTCGACCATAAGTGTACATTTAAAAGAATGATTTTCTGTCACATTTTTAATAAAATAAAGAAAATCAAAATAAAATAAAATGGAAATAAAAATACTTATATTTGTTTAAATATTAGCTGTTAGGGTTACTTAACTGCACTTTCAGAAAAATCCGTGTTGAAAAACAGATTTGCATACTGAACTGAGGTGTTTTATATTTTCTGGTCATTTAAAAACTTGTATTACTAGTCTTTTCCAAAACTAGTCCTTTAGGTTATAGGGCATTAGCAGAAAAATTTGTAGTGAAATGCTTTCTTAAGCAGCTCAGATAGCTATAGTAAACTTAAATGAAGAAATAAAAATTTGCTCTGAGAAATTTGTATGTTCAGATAGGAGATAAGATTTCTAATTATGATACCAGCTAACTTGTAAAATTAATATATAAAGGTAGGCATATGGTTGTTTAAGGAGAATTGACACTGTTTTTTTAGCAATGATTTAATCCATAACAGTTAAAGAGAAAATTACTAAATTTTCACTGATATGTGCATTTTGAATTTTGCTGACTGTCACTAGTCCCAATACTGTTATTTAGAAGCTGTGATTTTCAGAAAGTTTTAAGAACTGAAGCACCAGCCCTGCGATACTTTGCCTCTCAGATGTGTTTAGCTAATCTAGAAGCAGTGCTTATGTTTGAAGTAATTGTTTTTTTCTTCCTGGAGTTTATACTTTTCTAGCATCTTCCTTTTTCTGACAGATCGCTGAGTTGTATAGGAAAGACCCCTTTAATCTGGAACTTGCCCATGAGTACTGGTGTCCATCGGAGCCCCTGCAGACATCCACCATCATGGGCTCCTACCTTGGAGTAGCTCACCAGCGACCCCCTCAGCGCCAGGTTATCTAGATTTTCTTGAGTAATTACTAGAAACTTAAAACTAAAGTAACAAAAAACCTTCAAGCGACAAATTTTTTGTTATCCTTATTACAGATAACCTCTAAGAAGACCATACCTTTTTTCAATGACTGATTTGCATGTGTCCTGCTCTGCATGGCATGGTTGTTGTTGCTTGCCCTAAAATGAGCTACTGCCAGCCATTTATGGTTGTCAATAAACTTAGCAAGAGTACTAACAAACCTCTGTGAAAATGTTATTTAGGTTTGTTTTGTTACAGTTGCTAAATGGATTCTGATAGTTCTCTTATGTTTTTTGTCTGATGACTTCTACATGCCTTTTTCATGTAACTGAGAAGTTAGATTCCTTAACAATATAAAAACCAAAACTTCATTAACTGCAGTTGATAGAATTTTAGGGGTAAAAAGTCCTAAGAATATTTTAATTATTTAAAGTCCTAAAATTATAGTCCAGAAGAGACCGAACTTAAAATTAGAATGACAAAACAATCTAAGCAGATAAAGCAGACATTCCAAAAACTCTTTGGCTATCTGGGGCACTGTCAGCCCTCAATCCTTTTTGAAGGACTGTGCAGTGCTAGGCAAAACCTTGCACAAGACAAATCAGACACATCCCAAGATCCACCCAGAATACTGGTAACTTAAATTAGGGCCAGGTGCAAGCAAGCCTAAAGTGACCCTGAAAGGAACCACTGTGTTTGTGAGTCTCTGTTCAGGTATATGACAAGCAGACTGAATTCTTTACTAAACTTGCACTGTGAGATGTGCTAATAATACTCCTGTGGAACATTTGGGAGCTGAAGTAAATTTTATCACTAGAAATACAGAATTGCAGAGTTAGTATATTCTGCAGTCACATGAGTTATTTCGTTTAGTTCCTCTTTCAAACATGTCTGACTGAATAGGCCGGTCTACAAAGGAGCTTGTCTACCCTGCTCTCATTATGTTAGAGTCTGTTTTCTGACTTTTACTTCTTAATGTTTTTCTATAATACTCAGATTTTCCCTTTTTTTTTTTTAAACACTGATCTTTATTTGTTCTAGGTTGTCTTGTCAAAGTTTGTTAGGCAAATGGGAGATCTACTTCCTTCCACAATTTACATCCCATACTTGAAAATGCTGCGGGGACTGGCTAGTGGGCCTCAGTGTGCTCATTACTGCTTTAGTTTGCTAAAAGTCAATGGCAGTAGTCATGGTAAGAGAAGTGACACTTCAGCTCTTTCTCAACTCCTTTTCCTTCAAAAAGTGCGAAGATTCATTTGAGATGAATTGTGGCCTCATACTTTTAACATTTCATCATTAGTACAAAGGTGAAATTGGAAGTCTAATTGAAACTGTAATCTGAAAAAAAACGTGACAGATGAGGTAGTTGGATGTCTGAGCACCGTAGCGAGCAAGTCACCTAGTGAAATAATGCTTTTTTTATAAAAAACACCATGTCTTAACACCATAGGAAATGCAGAATGTCAGTGTTGCTTATTATAAAACAAAAAATAAGTAATGTCTTAAAGTTAGCTCTATTTATAAAATATGCAGTGTAACTTTCCTGAGCTTTGTTCAGTTAGAATTTTTTGATACATGTAATACAATAGCACTTTCTCAAAGTAAGAGATGCTGGTCAGTCCTGTGTTTTGCGTTCATTTTGCATTGGTCAAATTACAAAAAATACCCTACTTTGAAGATACAAATAATGCTGCAAAGATTCCAATTCATAAAACAAAAAATTTATTTATACTAATTCCTTGTATTAGCACCTTTCTGTCTCAAAAAAACTATAAACAAGCAAAAGTCCCCAAACATTAATGATTAATTCTGGATACAGTAACTTTCCTTTGAACTTTACTTTTTCCTTTAGATAAGAAAGGTTTCCTTGTAGTTCTAGCTACCCTGCTTTTCACCCTGTGGAAGAGTAGAAAGAAAATCTTGTCACCTGTTTGTCATTTTTCTAGCGGAAAACATCCAAGGAGCAGGTGGCAGTCCTGTCTCCTGGGAGCATTTCTTCCACTCTTTGATGCTTTATCATGAGCACTTAAGGAAAGACTTGCCGAGTGCAGACAGCGTCCAGTACCGTCACCTGCCTCTCCGAGGCATCACACAGAAAGAACAGGATGGATTAATTGCATTTTTACAGCTGACCACTGTTATAGTCAATTGGGTAAGTAACCTTTTATTTGGTTTTCTTTGTTAATACTTTTTTTATCTTGCAAATCATCATCATTCAGCTCTGAAGTTCTCCTTGACCAAAAAAAGTATGTAAGGAAAATTTATCTAGCAATTGTCATTTTATTAATGAACTCCAAAAGTACGGGAAGCATCAGGAGTAACTGTAATGACCAAACACTGAAGGTGTAGGTGAAGCAGAAAGAGATGATGCCTTTTCCTGGGTTGCTGGTATTGCTGATTTTCTTGCTTCTGTGACACTCATGCTGGTAATGGAGAGGTCTTTCAGAAGTGAGGTATATTCACAATAAATCACTATGGAGTAGTAAAGTTCTTTGCCTTTATTTATGAGTTTGAAAAAGCAGAAGTAATAGCTGAATTCTAAAGGAAGTGGTAGAAATTTAGCAAGGAATGTTATCAGCTGTGAAACTTGTCTCCAGGGTTATCATTTAAAATGTCCCCAAACCAAGGGTTTAAAATGATTTGAATTAATTGTCTGGAAGAGAATTCCAGGAGAATAAAATTGCAGTGCATAATTTTGTATTGTGACTTTGTCTGTGTAATTCTGAATAGTGTAGAATTCTGTTCTTAAGTACCCACCAGATTTTGCAGCCTAAAAGTTCTGTGATATAGTGAGATGGCCTTGGTTTTGCTGACACAAACACAAGACAGATCAGTGAAACTAAATGTGTTTTTTAAAAATCATCTTTGGTGGTAATGATAATGGGGTGATCCTGTTTGAGCTTTAATGCCAGCATTGGATATACATGGAGAAAAGTGAACTCTTAAAACTAGTATTTCTTGGTATCATCAAATCATAATCTGGGATGAAGATAAACTTGTTCTAAGGATGAAGGGAATTACCATTTGATGAGGCTAGAGGCTCGTTCCTGTCTAGTGGTTCATCTCAGAGTCTCTAGTGAGCTTACGTGAGTGATGATCCTGTTGTTAGACTAAAACAATTTGATACAAGTTCTTAGAAAACATCCAAATGAAGTGTGAGTTTGTAGAAATATTTAGAGATAGGAGTAAATAGAATGTTTGTAATAGAAATACTCATAAAAGTCCCTCTACCCATGCTTGAAGAAGCTCCTAGAGCGTAAGTACTTAAAGACTAATTCCTTGAATGCGTGTCTACTAAAACAAAGCAGATTGTTATAAGAAGCCTGTATTATCCAAACAATTTTTCTGTGTGGATAGGCACAATTTTAGTACTTGTAAGTATTTATCCTCAGCTTTTTGTTTAACTAAAATGGTTGGCTTTGGAATTGTCTACTATTCTTTTGATATTTTGTGTACTTTCAAGTACAAAACAGAGTCTTTGGTACTGAACCGTGAATTAGAGATTGTAAGACATGAAAAACCTTCAAAGTAATAATCTGCAGTTCTGTTTTCTGTTGACTCTGTAGAGTGAGAATGCTCGCTTGGCTCTTTGTGAGCACCCTCAGTGGACACCAGTAGTGGTCATCCTGGGACTTCTACAGTGCAGCATTCCTCCTATTTTGAAAGCAGAGCTATTAGAAACCCTTACTGCTTTTGGAAGATCTCCTGAAATAGCTGCTTCACTCTGGCAATCCCTGGAATACACACAGGTATCTCAGGATTTTAAGTGCTTAGAACTGTAGAATCCTAGTTTGTTGAAATTGACAGTAGTATCTTTGAAATAGTCCTGCATTTCCTCCTAAATTTTCTTTTTGCCATTGTTGAGTATAATTTTTTCATGTACTTAATGCTTTGAAATGATTTTGAAAATTACAGTATCGCCTCAGAGATGTCATTGGCTGTGTTTATTTTGCATCAATACAGGTTTCCTAATAGTCCTGTTTGAACTGTAATTGCTGCCTTATTTTTGGTTGCTAATAAGAGACCATGACAATAATGACATCTCACCATCTTTGTTTCCTAATTTATGATACTTCTTAAAATATACTGTTGTAAGAGATAGTGAAGGAAATGTCTTTTCCCCTACCCAATATAAGATAAAAATCATTAATGTGAAAACGTGATGCAGATCTTTGAGAACGTAAAGCTGGAAACATACAAATGTCAAACATAATCCAGCCTCCCAGGCAGAAAAATCTTGTCTTTTTATCCTTTACATGGATTTAGAAAACCTCTTCTTAGAATTAAAATGTGATGACTATTTTTTTTTTTCACTCCTGATAAAAATTATGGAGATGCA